>NC_052352.1:22330344-22414905 GCF_009727055.1 Benincasa hispida | reverse complement strand
GTGAATAAAATAATCAATTAGGTTCAGGTTGAAGCAGATCAAACATGTATCTATACTGGTTGACTACATGTGTGGTTGTCCTAGTCACACAAAATTTGTCTCTCCACCTAAATTTTTAAATTGATAATTTTAGAATTTAAATTAACTAGATCAGTGATATAAAAATTAAATTGAATTTAAAACAACATACCGAGAACCGTAGGCTCGTCTAACTAACTGAGCGTCATTAACATGATGTAGCTGTTGGAGCTATTATTGGAAATCGCTCCCAAGCCCATAGTTGGAAAAGTATGAGAGGCTCAGTTATTCTCTCAAACCTCAATGGCATGAATATCAAGTGAACAAAATTATAATAATCTAATATATTCAATTTATTGTCTAATGATTATTCAATTATAGTATAATAATCTAATATATTCAATTTGTTGTCTAATGATTATTCAATTATAGTATAATAATCTAATATATTCAATTTGTTGTCTAATGATTATTCAATTATAGTATAATAATATAATATATTTAATTTGTTGTCTAATGATTATTCAATTATAGTATAATAATATAATATATTCAATTTATTATCTAATGATTATTCAATTATAGTATGATTATTAGCTCTCTTTTTTCTCTTTTTATATATATTTCTATGGAAAGTTCAAATAAAGTGAAGACTCTCGCTCTCTCCTAAGATCTCGCTCTCTCCTAAGATCTCACTCTCTTAGTCTCGCTCTCTCCTAAGATCTTGCTCTTTCACTCTCGTTCTCTCCTAAGATCTCGCTCTCTCCTAA
Organism: Benincasa hispida; assembly: GCF_009727055.1. Classification (NCBI taxonomy): domain Eukaryota; kingdom Viridiplantae; phylum Streptophyta; class Magnoliopsida; order Cucurbitales; family Cucurbitaceae; genus Benincasa; species Benincasa hispida. The sequence goes on along the minus strand of NC_052352.1, from coordinate 22,414,117 downwards.
GATCTCGTTCTCTCACTCTCGCTCTTTCTCAATATCTCGCTCTCTCTGTTATTGTTGTTATTTTTCCATTAATAATTACTAGCTTTCATTTCTTCTGAAACAATCACAAACACTTTTTTTTTTATTATGGATCTACTACTAGAAACTTAATGCATAATCTTAGCATTCAATGTGTATTCCTGAATAATCTCATTTTTCAATTATTCAACCATTTCATTTTACCAAGTTCAATGTTAGTCTAGTCAATATAAACTAAATCTCGCTCGCTCCAACATTCTTGCTTTGAATCTCACCTTTTCCTAAAATCTCGCTTTGAATCTCGCTCTTTCTTAAAATCTCGTTCAACATCTCGCTCTCTCCTACTATCTCGCTTTGCATCTCACTCTCTCCTTAATCTGCTTCAGCCCATTTATCTCCTTAATCGCTTTGAAGTTTCGACATGTGTGTAACCTTCGACAACATAATATACAAAATTTTGTTCGTAGACAAAGCTAATTCGGAATTGTCTTTCATTCCAAGGCATAACTTATATCCATGCGCTTCATATTCGGCTGGAATTCGCTCCCAGAAATATAGCCATCCCCACCCTCTCACGTCAATCCCACAAGCCTCTGTCTAATTTGAAATGATAACAAAATGCATAGGTTGTTAGAAGCAGCTCGAGTAATATAGTATACCATCTCATTACTTTATTTCCTCTATGAGGGAAAAAGAAAAGTAATAAACCTACAATCTCTAGGGTGGATGTGTGTCAAAACTTCAACCTTCGACAACCTAAGCGAGATTCGCGAGATTTCCCTTGTCGAGGGTTGAAGTTTCGGCTTATGTATTGTTTCCAAGTTTTTCTTTGTTCGTCGAGTTCTCAACGTTCGACCTCCACATTAGTCGAGTTCTGAACGTTCGACCTCTAGCCTCGAACTCCCAAAACAACAATATTTCTCGAATAAGTTTTGAAAACAACAATATTAATATTAAAGGTCCGTCATCGTTCATGTATATTCTTTTTTTTTTAGTATAACTGGAGGTGGGGGCTAAACCTTTAACTTTTTGAGAATGAGTGCATGTCATTATCATCGAAGCAAGCTCACTTTAAATTTGTTAATGTATATTCATTTTGATATTTTAATTTTTAGATATTTAATATTTATATCGTGATTGTGAATGAAACATAAAGATTAATAGTACTACCGAAATTAATGCAGTTGGTGGGAGACTTACGGTTCTATGCTTATTCTATTTAACACATTACAATTTGAAAAACTAATTAAAAAAAAACTCTCCCATTCCCTTGCCCCAAAAAAATATTTAATACTGTTTAGTATATAAATTCTCTTGTACTACACCTATTCATGGCTTGTCATAAAAAAGTACTTAAAGAATTATATAAATCTACAAATTAAAATAATATATCAACCGCGTATTAAAATTAAAAAATAACATATCAATCGCGTATTAAAATATGAGTTGAATGAATATATAGTATGGTTGTACATGTACTAGATTTTTTTCTAAAACTTGACACTGACCCTGATTTCTTCTTAAATCAACCAACAATCTCGTTTTGGTGGAGCTTCGTAGATTATCCATAAGAAATTAGTTATTCAAAATAAAATTTATGAAAATAGCAACCCAATTGATATAAAGTGTATATTTTCGATCATGAAATTTAAGGATTGAATCTTCTCACTCTTATTTTCATGTGATACCAAAAAAAGATCATATTCAAAATAATAATAATAATAATACCACCAAACAAACCCAATTAAGGGAAAAAAAAAGGGAAGTTCCATCTCCAAGCTAAAGTCTCACACATAATGAGAAAAAAGATTGATTAAAAAGTGATCGAGTAAACAGACCGTAAGAAAGACTAAAGTGCTTAAAAGAAATTATCGAACCAATGAAATATTTTTCTCTAAATAAAAATTATTGAACCAAAATGGTATTTAATTTTAAAACTAATAAATAAAGACAAGAGAACATAAGTTCAATTTTTATTCATAAATTTATGTGCTTAATCTTAACTTCTAACTCTTCTATTTCAAGGCTAAAATTAACACATTTTAACCGATAAAGGTTCAATTCCTCCATCCTAATAAAAATTTAAAAGTTTAATGGATAAAATTATAAATCTCACTAGATGTCTATACTAATAAAATATAATAAAAGATATAGATTGATATACTTATAAAAATTTAAGATACAAATGGATCGAATTATTAACACCAACAAAGACGTTTAGAATTTAGTTGAGTTGGTATTTTTTACCGACTCAATGTTCGACAACCAACTTTAAATGTTGGTGGGATTAAGTTGGTTATTTTACCCACTCACCCCAATTCTCCCCAATCCTCTCTCCCTCTAATGTTTTTAATGGTTCCACCCATCAGTCTCTGTTGGTGATTACCACTACCACACTCCAACGACATATTTTGATTAGCCAACTTCGACGACCAACTTCAAGCTCTGGCAACCACCTCCGACGACACTCCGACAACCACCTTGGTAAAAAAAACTCTGACTTTCACATTCACTCGACCAACTTCGACGAAGAACTCCGAGCTCCACTAACCACCTCCGACGACAACTCAAGTGACTAACTCCAACGACTACCTTCAAACAAGCAACTTCGACGACATACTCTGCCTACCACCTTCGTGTGTCCAACTTCGATGACCAATGATAAAAATAAAACGGTGAGGTTAATTACCCACCATTTTATTACTCTCACTCTCACCTATTTTCCCATGTGTTTTCATTACTCTCCCAACTCCCTCAATTACTTTGTCGTTTCTTTCTCTGTCATGCTCTCTTCACATTTACTTCGCTTCTTTCATTGTCTCTCTCCTTTCGCTGTTTGGTTTGTCTTTCTCATTTTCTCTCTTCTTTTTAGGTTTTATTTTCCCTTTTCTTTCTCAACTCCTCCTCTCTTTTTTATTTTTATTTTCTTTCTATGACTATTCTTTTAGATCTAATTATTCTTTTTATATTTCATTTTTCCTTATATAAAAAATTATTACATGTGACGTCCTATTATTACTTCGCTAAACAAAAGTTCAACGATATGTTTTAAACAACATATTCCTTTTTCAAATATTACATAATTCTAATGAAATAGTATAATTTAAAATTGTGACTCAAGATTTTTTTTTTTTTTAAAAAAATAGTTTGTATACTGATGCAACATAATAGTAGAAAAAATAAACATCAATATTTCTAAAATCATTTCACCGGTTTTAGAAAAAAGTAAATCCATATTCCACAAATTGGTCAAAAAAGATTATCTAATAGTTGATTTTATGATTTAAATTATAAGATTTTGGTTTTTTTTTAATTTTTTTTTATTTTATTAAAGATTAACATTCAAGTGTCATCCCTTCTATCTAAAACAATGTTTAATGACACTAATCCTTCCAGTTTTTTTTTTTTTTTAATTTTTTTTACGATAGTTAATGATTAAGTTGGATTTTTTTAATGGAATAATCACTTCTATTTGAGTGTTTAAAAATTTGAATTCAAAATTTTGTGTTCTGTATATGAATACTTTGTAAAAAATTTATTATGTTTTGAGAATGAAAAAGAATTGAAAGTTTTTTTGTTTTTATCTTAGAAATTTAGAAAAATATGTGTATAGTTGAAAATTAAAATCAACAATAGAAAAAAAAAGACAAAAGCAATTTCATTTAAAAAACAATACCAGATACCCACATTCAACTCAACTATGCATCCTAATACAGACATAATTACCAATTCAACCTATCAAACAAGACAATGTAACTATCTAGATAATTTAACATAATAATTAACAACTAAACTCAACTCAATTCTCTATTTTTATTACACGTTAATATATATTTTTAATTTTTAAAGGAAAGATAAAACAAAAAGGAATCCAAAATCTTACGTGGGCCGAATATAACCCAAAGCACTCAATGCCGTGGGAATTAAAAAAATAAAATAATAATAAATATAATAGAAGTCGCTAACTTAATTCCCAAGTAAGTCGATTTCAGCGGGGGAAGCTTCGCTGAATCGGCGTTCCACGTTCACAAGCATCCGCCAAATCGGCGATTTCTTCAATTACCCAAATACCCCTCTCTCTTTAAACTTTCAATTGTCGATAACCGACTTTGACTTGGGCGATTCATAGGGCTATATGTGTAATTTGGTCTTATTTGGTCACTGGAAACGGATACATATGCCGGCACGGCCGTGTTTCTTTGCCTTGATTCTACTGGTTCTTTCGAAGCGAATTTCAGCGCCGGCGGCCTTCGATCACAGAGACTAGTAGAATCCATGGCCTCCAAGCTACTGATGCATGAGCAATTGAGGAAGAAGATGTTGGGGTCAACTGAAGTTCGATCTCCTCTCAGAAACCCTACCGATTCTTCCTCCTCTTCTTGCAACCACTTCTCCGATTCTCCCCAGTCTTTGATTCAGAACTACTCCAATTTCAAGACAAGTGGTTTACCTTCACGTTTTATGTTCTATTTGGACAGTTCGTGGGTTGATTTCCCTACTCAAGTGCTTGAAATCTTGCGAACGGGGTTTTCCGACCGAAAGCCGGCGATGGAATTGAAAATTGATGGATCGAAGTACTTATTTGATCTGTACAGGATGTTGCAGATTGATTTAGACACCGGTAGACAGAGATCGGTTGCTTGGATCGATGAAAACGGTAAGTGTTTCTTCCCCAAAGTTTTTATTGGGGAAGAAAGTGCTAACACCTCCCGGACTTCTTGTAGTCGGAAAATTGAAATTGAGATTACGATTGATGGGAAATACGGTAAAAGAAAGAGGGAGGAGATCGAAGAAAATGAAGTCAATTCCAGTAATGAACATGTGGATGTGAAGAAGGCATCGAAAATACCGCGTGTAGTTGCGAATGATTCAGAAACTTCTGTATGGCCGAAGACGAAGGCGCTGAATGAAGGGGATAGTGCGTATTCTTTAGTAAGCAATTTCCTTCTCCCTTCAATGAAAAAGGTTGATCCTAGTTTTTCAATCTCCGCAATTCATCAGTGCACCCATACTGGGCCACTGGAAAAAGCTCGTCTCGATGTGTTTCTGAAGCAGAATGAAATTACAACGGCTGTTCGTGGTGTGTCGAATATGGTTTATGCATGGTATGGAGCTTCTGCAAGAACTTTGGCCGGAATTTTGGCTCATGGATTTGGGGAGCCTGTTCAGGTTCCTTCCTCTGATACAACCCATGGCATTGGAGTTTATTTATCTCCATTGGGCTTGCCCCATTTGAGGTAATTTGACTCCTGTTCAAGTTTAGGAACTTCTTAAGTTTAAGTTCATGATTATGATTTCTCACCATTTTCAAACTGTATTCAACTGTGTTTCCCAGTTCTAAGCTATCAGAGGCCGATGGCAATGGAGTTAAACATGTGGTTTTATGTCGAGTTATATTGGGCAAGATTGAAAAAGTTGAAGCAGGATCTCAACAATGTCATCCTTCAAGTACAGAGTTTGACACTGGTGTGGATGATCCAACATTTCCAAAACGGTATATTGTATGGTGTAGCAATATGAACAGACACATTTTACCAGAATACATAGTGAGCTATAAATCAACAAATTATTTGCCGGGTAATTACTATCTTTGATTTGGATCATTTATTTTATCCTCTCTCCCATCTCTTTATTGTTATTTTTTCTTTTTGGCTGATTATCTTTTCCAGGTAAGTTGAGAGAGTCGACTGAGACAAAGTATTCCCTTGTGAAATTACTTTCAAAGATGAAGAATTCCCTGCCTACCTCTAAAGTTCAAGAGGTCGCGACATTGTTCCAGAAATTTAAGGTAAGTCTTTCCTTTGTAATCTTAAGAACGAGAGGAAAAGAGAAGAATATGAAATCGGTTTGAACTAATTGATGATAATATGATGCTAACTTATTGGTATGCATTTGACAATTACAGGTTGGACAATTGGCAAAGGATGTTCTTGTTAAAAGGTTACGATCAATTGCTGGAGATGAGATGCTTCTATCAATGATTCGTGAAATTCGTGGATGTCAATGAGGTTCTTCCAAGTTTTATTTGGAAGCATTTGAAATTTCAATAACTGTGCTTTACGATTTGATAGAACAAGTTGTCAGATGTTGCCATACAAGTAGTTTTAGCAAAGAAAGCTCAATATACAGTAGAAAGATAGAAGAACATTTGTAATTGTAACTTTTTCTTAAATACATTTTATGTGCAGAGATTTACTTAGAGTTCATCTTAGCTCTTGATTGCTAATCTACTGTATGCCAATATATTCTTCTAAATCTATAAGAGGGGTTTTTGAATTGCCCATGAAATTATAATTTTCAAACTAAAATATAGATCTTTCCTAAAAAAGTATGAAATTTGTCTCCATTGGGTTTGCCTCTCTTCCAACATTGTAATTTTCAAACTAAACTATCGACCAATATATTCTTCTAAATCTATAAGAGGGGTGTTTGAATTGCCCATGAAATTATAATTTTCAAACTAAACTATAGATCTTTTCTAAAAAAGTATGAAATTTGTCTCCATTGGCTTTGCCCCTCTTCCAACATTGTAATTTTCAAACTAAACTATCGACCAATATATTCTTCTAAATCTATATGAGGGATGTTTGAATTGCCCATGAAATTATAATTTTCAAACTAAACTATAGATCTTTCCTAAAAAAGTATGAAATTTGTCTCCATTGGGTTTGCCCCTCTTCCAACATTGTAATTTTCAAACTAAACTATCGATCTTCCTTAAAAGAAGTATGGTTTTTTTTCCCTCCGAGGAATTATATGTACTTGAAGTTAGAAAAGAGTTTTATAATGATTATTGAGTACCATTACAAACACCGTAAGAGGCCATCCCAAGAGGTTTTCAGTAATATTTAATTTATTTCACATCTTTTGAAATATCTAGCAGTTTAATTGATCTTTTCCATTAGTTGTCCTTTTGTGTCTACATTACACTTTTTCCTAGAAGATGTCCTTGTTCTATATAATGATCATCATCTACAAGGTTGACTTGAGATTCCAACACATGTTATTTGCAATTGAATTGTGTATATGAGTTGATGTATTTAAGTATTATTTTGGAAACCACATTGTTGATCTAATAATAATAGTGAAACACAGAAAAACATGAAACTGATATTGCTTCCAGTTCCTGAGCTTAATATCAGAAAGAACTGATGTTGGAAATTTCTGTAAGCAACTAGCTTGATTCAAAGTTGTTTGTGGAGTTGGCAGTAAGTGTGTAAGTTCTTCAGCTGGGAAGCCTGGAAATTATTGGCGAGTATGGTTTTCCCTCAAGTATAGCTAGGCACCAGTGCCCATTGCCATATGATGGCTGTTTCCTTCTAGTCCTGTCATTTGTTTCCATCTTCTAGCGGTAGAAAAAACATTGAATCCCAAGGGTCACAGTTAATCAATCAGAGAACAGAAGACTCCAAAGGTTGACTTTATTATCTTGTTGCTTTTCTGTTTTTCAATTCTTAAAAATGCATTTGTTCTAATGCCAACTTTCTCCCTTATTGTTGTTGAACTAATTTGTCTTACTTCTGTAAGTCTCTTAACAAAATTTTGGTAAATTTATTAATATCATGTTTGCAATTAGTTTTACGTTCAAACAGCATTAGAACTCAGATCTCATTTTCTCACTGTTTTGAGTTTTGGGGTTTTCTAAGTTACGTGGCTTGACATTTATATTACTCCATAAGAGAGTAAGATATTTGGGATGACATACTGTTCAAAGCTTCTTTATAAAGCTCCTTCCCTGGATATCTTAATGGCTACGTTTTTGTTAGGGCCAAGGAGGAACTTTTTGTAATTTCTTCCTTTTCTTACTTGGTTTCATGATTATCTTTCATTTGAAAAGCTCGTTTCTAATGATGACTTCTTATGCTTTGCTTTTTTCTAATAAAAATCTCTCGTTTCATGCATTGTATAATATAGACATCTGACTTGCAGACACATGGGATTTGGATTATAGGCTAACAAAAAAATATATGCATTTGGATTGGAGATTGAAATGATGGTTCGTTTCTGCTTAGTCCTTTAGGCATTGGTTTTTCTTCGTCTTCCTTTTGGAGATTTGATAGATACTCGATTTATGGGTTGGACGAGCAGAATAACTGGTATCAGGATCAATTTGATCAGTTCTTGCTATTTTCTCTATTAATTCTAACGTTGGGGCTCATAGTTACTTGTTAATTACCACTCAGCTTTTTGCAGACTGGAAAGATGGGGTCAGCCGACAGGACAGATTGTTGAGACTGATCGAGTCCGTGCCAGTTATCTGGATGAGTCAGATCTTTAGCCGAAAATGATGATATCCAGGGGTGGGTTTATGTTTCATTTCTCTAGAATATTGGCACCATTAATAATTTCGTTATCTCTTTGCTAGTGCTGACCCTGTATGATTGTATTTGTTTATTGTGATACTTACCTTTTTATATTTTTAAACTACCCCGCAATGCAGCTGACAGAGTTGATGGTGTGCAAGGAACTTTTTGTGAAAGAAAGGACAAGATGAAGAAAAGAATTGTCGTTTTGTTTTGGTTAATTGCGAAGTGGTCTGTGACTCTAATATTAAGGGTGGGCTGGAATTGATGATTAACATTTTCATTTTCAAAATGAAATACCTTGTGGACAGTTGTGGAGAAAATCTCCTTGTCAACTGTATTCTCCTTTGATTTATTTTCTCAAGTATGAAAGACATGACAATGATCCGGATTCAGATGTGGTTTGGAAGGAGTTTGTGTTTCTGCCCCTGGAAATATATTTTGAGTTATAAACTTTTTTACTTTATTTGTTGAACATACATATCGACTCCCAGCAAACTTATCGGAATTTACTTGAGGTAGATGTTCGATTAGAGTATTCTTCTTTTACGTATTTGCTTCCCCATCTTCAGAGTTACTTGCTATTGTGGTCCTCTGTTAGTAGCTGTAGCTTCCTCATATATCCGAATTCTTCATTCGGAAGGGATGCAGTGGTTTTGGAATAGAGACAGGAACATCTTGTGAACTTTCTTGCGAATGTGATTGTGAAATTATGTGCTTGGCCTTTAATCGACCTGAATACTAATTGATAATATTTTGTTTGGTGACGTATCTACAAAATTATATGTATTTCTTTGCCTTTTAGTGGAGAGCTGATGCTGCAACTCTTATCTCATCTCAGTGCTTTTTATGCAAATTAGTAAATTTGAGGAATTATGTGGTTTAAGCTTCTTGATGTCAGTCTATCTTGCCTTTCCTCCTAGTGAGAAGATATGGATTTTACGAACAACTATAATCCTGGTACTTTACAGATGTCATTGATGAAGAGTTCATGAGCACTAGTCTAGAGACTGAAGAAGAGTTTGTAGACATTGGATATTCTTGTTACATGTTGAAGATGCTTGTTCTTTATTTAGTGAATGATGCTTAAGCTCTCTGGATTATAAAATTTCATGTAATGTAAATTTTTTTCCCCAACTTTTTTCATATTGATACAATATTGCATTTGACCCCATTTCAATTCATCATGCAGTCTGTCTCTAGCTGATGCTCTTTTGGGAGGAGTGACCGAGTTGCCATTGGTGCTGGCTCGAGACACATGTTTATATATATTTACCAACAAGCTTTCATCTTGGATGAAGAATGAATTTGCATTTTTCCCACTACGTAAACACCATGGATACATATTCAACGCGTTGTTAGATGCTGTCAACTGTCCAAAGAAAAAGTTGAAGGTACATTCATGTTCATTAGTTTATGTAACACGTTATGAGTAATCCCACGTTTTCCTTACTGAGATATTTAATTCCAGGATAGATTAAATTACAAGTTCCACCCTGTACTTTTGTGTTGGTGTTCATGATGTTTCAAAAGCATCTAATAGGTTCCTGAATTTTTAGTCTATGTATTAAGTCATGAATTTTGAATTTTGTGTCTAAAAGTCATTGATATATTCTACCACTTTTAAAATTAACAAATTTATTAGACACAATGAACCTTTAATTGTGTTCGGTGGGTTTTGTAAATTTCAAAAAAAAGGTTGAGAAGTCCTATTGAACACAAAATTGTATATTTTTGGACTTATTAGAAACATTTTAGTTCATGAATCTATAAAACACTTTCAAAGTTTAGAGATCAATTTGATACAAACCTATCAAAGTCTCATATTGGCCATATAATGAGAAGAATATGGATATACAAGTGATAGTATTTTCATTGGTATGAAGTTTTTTGGCTGTAACAAAAAAGTTCATGCCCAAGTGGACAATATTGTTTGATTGTGGAAATGAGATATATGGAGAGTTATTGTCCTTGATCCTAACAAGTGGTATCAAAACCATTTCCTTAACTTAGTTATGTCGGTGGAATCCTCGAGTTTCAAGCAAAGAAGTGGGTAGTCTTAAAAGATGTAGTCACGGTAGAAATTTGTGGTTGAGCTTTATCAAACTGGTGGTGTGCTAGGAGAATAGAATTTGGCTTGGATAGAAGCTGGATTGATAGATTGCTATATATGGAGAGGTTCGATGGCCTTTGGTTTCCATAAAAATTGTTGGGAATGCGGTTAAATTCACACATTAACTAAAATAAGGGGAAGAGTATGAGTACATAAGTGAAAGATAGTATTTTCATTTTGTATGAGGTCTTTTAAGTGAAAACAAAAACAAAGTCGCGAGGGTTTATAACCAAAATAGATAATATCATATTACTGGGGAGATATTTGTGGAGGGTCGTCCCTCAATTAGCTCTGATATATTCAAGGGGCAAATTACATAATAATAATAATAATAATAATAATAGGAAAGAAAGACTTCTGTTTTTTAATTACTAATAATGTGTTATGCAAACTCGAGTTTGTGGACTTTGTTGGTAAAATAGATCAAACTAGATGATGGACTCTTTCCTAATGAAAATACGTACTTCAAAGTTCAGCTTAAAGTGAGTTTAGTTCAATGATAAACGATACACATTCGTTTTTTCAAAATAAGAAATTCAATCTGCCATCTTTGTGATTGCTATACTTAAAATTGATCGAAATATAAGTAGACATATTTAGAAAATTGTAGTAACAATAATAACATCATCATTGAGAGTTTTGAGTAACCGATACTCAAGACTCGAGTTCTAAAAGGCACGGTAACCTAAATACAATGTTGATTTGACCCCAATAACCAGTGTAGGAGCTTTTGATCAATTAGACGTGGATGACCTTTTATTGTTCAAGCTCTTCAACACACACATGGGTGCAGGTTGAAGTTTGAGCTAATTGCATGTCAAATGTTTAAGCAGGACGATTGCAAGGGTCGATCGAGAATCGGCATCGTATTACTTTGCTAAGCTGTATTAGATCATATACATCACTTATTTATTGGGTGAGAGGAAGTGTTGATTTACTTTTTAAAATATTTTTTCTTCATTTTGATTTAAGTAGTATAGTAGTATTAATAACTACATTATTAAGGATTTAAGTAATCTATAACCTTAAAAAAATGTGTAAAGCCCAACAAGCGAAACGAACACTGTTTATCTCAGAATTCTGCCCATTGCCATAAGGCCTTCTAATCGCTTCAAGAAAAGCCCAACCCTCAATATCTATTCAGCCTCAAATTATAACAATTTTTTTTTTTTACTTTAAGTCGAAATTAAACCCACTAACCTTTGTGTGTGTATATATAAGCAACAAGGTAGTCTAATGAAGAATGGGCCTTGAAAAGATTGGGTCTTGGCATCATCAAATAAAAAAAAAAAAAGGTTAAAAATCATTTTTATTCCTGAATTTTGGTATATAACGATTTAGTCTTTGAATTTTATAACAATTTAGACCTTATACTTTTACATTTATAATGATTTAGTCCCTATTGTAAAAATTTGTGTTAAGATTTAATGAGATTTCTTGCATAAATAAATCGATAAACTAATAAGAGACTTAATATATTTATAAAATACAAGGTCTACATCATTAAAAAAAAAAACTGATATCAAATGTTGATGGTTTTTTTTTTTTTTTTTCATTAGGGACTAAAATTATTACAATTTGAGAATATATATGACTAAATTATCGCATACTAAAGTTTAGGGACCAAATGATTACAAAACTAATAATACAGGGATTAAATCTTTACAAACAAAAGTTCAGAGTGAATTGTTACTTTCATGAAAGTGTAGGGGCTAAAAAGTGGTTTTAAAAAAAAAAAAAAAAAAAAAAAAAATATTTTCACACTAACGATTCATTTATATACTCATGATTTTTTTCTATATATATTTAGCCAACATAAAGCTTTTAGTAGTATTATAAATGGATTTGAACTCAAGAAAATCAGAGTCAAACTCGCTTGTATTTAGATTCAAATGGAACAAAAGGTAAGACTTGAGATTGAAATACCCGACCTAAGACTCAAATGGGCCTTTGAGCTAGGTGAGCCATAAGTGGAGGTCTGATGACACCCTCGGCCTCAACCAGTCATGGGTGGCCAATTTGGCTCATGGGGTGTACAAATTCGCACAGCCACAACTAGATAAGATTGGATATTTAGGAGGAGAAGAAAAATATGTAGATTGGTTAATAGCCTATATATATATCATAATAACTTGAAAAAGTAAGTCAATTCTCATCCTAAAAGTCTCTTAGGGATTGTTCGGAGGCTTGTAATAGAATGTGTTTGTAATGTAATGTAATTAAAAATCCATGTTCGGATTGAACGTTTTGGACTCGATATCTAAAAGCAAACTCATTGCTTTCCCACAGTTTTCAACCCGACCTCTTTTCCACTGTTTTCACTCTTCACAATCTCATTTTCTATTATGGCCTGAATTCCTCACCCATTCTTACATTCCTATGATATTTTGATTATATTCTAGCTTCCCAAGCAGTCTCTTATGAAGACGTTGTGACAATTACGACAATGTTGAGATTAGATGAGATGTTTTCTGTCTAGATTTGCGAGGATGATGAGAAACACTTTTGAAAGAAACGAAAAGGAGAGGGAAAGAAAATGGAAAGAAAAGGATGTATAGTGGGAGAATGAGTTGAAGTAATAGTAATAGTAACAGTAGGGCGCATTTGCATATAATGAGTATCAAATCAAAATAAAATTTTATATATATATTAATTTCTGTGTGTATGTAGTTATTGTCGTCCACGAGACCTGGAACTTTGTCTCTTTTTCTTATTCCTCTATTATTACTTCCAATCCCATCTGCCTTTTTGTATCTCAAAAATTAAAGTTGACATTTTTATTTCATCTTTTTTATTACTGTTCTCTTCTTTTGTTCTTCAAGTCTTTTCCATCTCTCTTGGTCGGCTGTGGCCGCCCGCCATTCCCATTTCGCCTCCCCTTGCTCCCTGCTTTGGGCTTCTATCTTTATTCTCTTCATGCTCTCTCTTTCTCTTTCGTTTGTTTAGTACAACAAATAGGGTATAGACATTTTATCCTTCTTTTTTGACAATAAGAATACATGTAAATTATATTGGATTTTGGCAAAATATTAGAACAATAATTGTGTCCCGCATTTCAAATGTTAAGAAAGTTTTGGATTCCAAACACTATAAAAAGAATATATAACCTTGATATATTAACTCCATTATATGAGTTGTATAATGTTTGCAAAAATCAAACATATAATCCTTTATTGGGGTCAATGAAAAATGACGACTTTTTTAAAACTAGTGAATTTTGAATTTTGGCCTTATGTCATCACTCAATGAAAATACCACTTTAATCTTAAATACATCTTTTTCCTTCTTGGTTTTACATCTTTTTTTTTTTTTTTTTTTTTTTGCCTTTTTTTCTTTGCGTTTCTTCCCTTTTTTTTACCCTTTTTCATTTCTTCTTCTAACTTTTTTTCTTTTGTTTTGCATTTTTTCCTCAGTTTTGTTAGTTCTTTTCTTTGTTTATTATTCTCCCCTTTTTTCTTTCTCACGTGCTTCTTTGAGCATCAAGTCGCAAGCATATAGTATAAATAGAGCATAGAACATCAAATACTAAACATCAAGCATTGAGTATTAAGTGAACTTCTGAATGAAGCATAGAGCACAGAGATTTGAGCATTGAGTATTGAGTATCAAGAAAACTTATCAGTCGCACGGGCAGATGATTCTCAAGGTCGAATTGGTCTTTTCACAAGATTCTGACAAAAGCAGAAGACTATAATACTTTGAAAAAGCGTCTTCTTTGTAATTGAGGTCAAGGAGAAATTTATGTGTTATTGTAATAATTTTTCACATAGTTGAACTTCGTTCGTGGTTTTTTCCCTCCGATTTAGAGTTTTTACATATCTTGTGTTCCTATTTCTTTTAATTTCTCTATTAATTTTGCCTACTTTAGAATTATGGGAAATTTTCCTGAGAAAATTATTGTTGAGTTATGCTCACTATGACCTTCAATCAAGAATTCAAAATATTATAATCTCTCTAGCTTTGAAATTAATTAACAAGTGTTTAGATTGAAATGTAGATTCATGGACTATGTACTATGGGATTTTGTAAAGAAAGGTATCACACTGATTAATGTATTCGTTTTTGCTCAAGTCGCTAAATCGAAAGATTAACTTGAGCATAGTTTAACTGACTAGGGTATATATTCTCGATCAAAAGATTAGAGGTTTGAATCTCTCACTTCCAAATGTTACTCTGAACAAAGTCTAGTAAATAAAAAAGATAAATATGAATGATTTATGAACATACACATTATTTTTAGAAAACAACATAAACGGGGTAGATGCTCTAAATCTTTTGGGTCCGGTAGTTTATAATTGTAATGTACAATCAATTTATTTATTTAATGAAATCTGAAGTATTTTATTTGACATTTAGTAGCATTAACCCACAAAACCAATAAACTAACATCTGAGGTTATCTTTTGTAGCTTAAACATGTATGTAGACATACATGTGGATCATGTTTAAGTGATGACCTAAATGGTCTGTAGTAGATGGATAAGGTTGGATACCTTATGTTAGTGACACTATGAATACAACTCGTTTTGTAGATGTTACAATTGTTGTAAAGTGCTACAAATGATATAATCTTAATCATTCATGTAGAGACATGTGAACGAGAGTGTTCTATACAAAGGAATTTGTATAAGACCGGACCACAAAATGATTAGTCTCATTATATAATGTCGTTAATAATAGAAACTTACGTTTCACTAGGATGACCATAGGTGACATGACCTGAATCCTGAGTGAGTTGTGAACTCCTGCCTATGAAGTCGGTACTTTGATTTGGGTGAGAATGGTCAGATTGTCGACTCAATAAACCTACCATTTTGGAGATTTGTCTGATTGGAAAGTTGGGAACACAACTACATAAGATGAAATATACTCTTTCTCTAATGTCGGGGTAAGTAGATAAATTACTTCCTTAAGGGCTGATTCCGGGGATTGAACAATGTGACACCACGCCCTCTCTTGGTCCGAGAGGGATTTGGTCATAGTTGGACTATGACTTATTGTCCATTAGAGAGATTAGTGGTATTTAAGGAGTTAGATGTAACAATAAAGGCAAAATAGAAAATTTGGCCCAACGGTACTTATGAGCAATTTGTGAAGGGTCATTGTATTGTTGATTGGTTATATCCAATGGACACATAAATATATCTGTAGTGCGAAGAGTGCAATTATCGGTCTTTGGTGGAATGACCGACAGTTAATGGATGATGAATAATATAATTAAAAGAGTTTAATTAATTTTAATTAATTATTTAAGTACCATTGAGACTTCAATCTACAGGTCCATAAAGTTCTATCTATAGCTCAACATGGATTATTGAGAATGAATTTTGGATTAATTTGAATTGTTCAAATTAATTGAGGGATTGATTATATACGATATAATTAATTTAAATTATTATATGTGATATATTAATATAATATATTTGATACATTATAATATAAAGTTTATTTTGAGAGTAATTATTTTGAATATGATCAAATACTAATTATATGGATTAGATTCATATAATTAAATTTAATATAAATTTGATTTATATTAAATACCACGATTGATTAAGAGAATTCAAACTATATGTTATATTGTATTTGATACAATATAAAAACTATAAGTTATCAGTTATATTTGATATAACATATAGTGCGATATATATTATATAATAAGTTAGTTATTATATATATATAAATTTTATTAAATTTTATTAAATTTAATTTAGGAGGGAGTTATAACTCCCTCTCTTTGTTTTGATTTTATTCATCCTTCATAGAAGATTACAATGTGTGTCTTCTCCCAACGCAATTTTCTTCTGCAAATTTCCTTTCCTCTCAAATCCTCTCCCCTTCCCAAAAATTAGAGAAGTCCACACCTCTTGCTAATTCTTAACCCCTACGGAGAATACAGAGCATTACTTCTTGGTGGTGTCCAAAATTTGGTTGTAGTTTTTGTTCAAGTTTCTTTGGAGAGTTCGTAACCAGATCGAGGAGCGAATTCGTGAAGATTTTGGTTTCAAGGGTAAGTTTATCCAAACCCTTAATTCCTCCTTGTAAAGCATGTCGTAAAATATTCTTTGAGATATGCATAATTTATGTTCTCTGTATTTTAATTATGTGATTTTGAAAATTGGGACTGATCCCTGCTTTCGCATGAAACTTCACCATTTCCTTCAAAACAATGGTTAAATTATAAATTTAGTACCTAAATTTTTAAGTTTGAGTTTATTTAGTCTCTAAACTTTAAGAATTAATAGATTCTTGAACTTTCAATTTTTGGTCTAATAAATCATTATAAGATGTAATAATGATTGAACTTTTGAATTTGTGTCCCCAAAATTTAGTCCATGTTTTTTTTCATAAAAAAATCTACAGGACTAGATAGATAATTGAAGGTTTAGAAAGATCTATTTACTATTTTTAAAGATTAGAGATTTATTATATATTTTTTAAAGTTGGAATAAAATATATATAGATAGAAACTTGAAAATTCAAACACTAATGTTATAGTTTAACTTAAAAATAATCCATAATGAAAAGATAGACATAGGATCTTATCATTTGTGCACTCATTTTTCAAACTAATCCACTTCATATAAAAAGGCTACTAAATCAATCTCAGTTGGGGCTAATTTATTATATTTAATATGTCACATCCCCATAAATATCAAATAAAATCATTAAAAAAAAACACAAAAGAATCTAATAGTTTAAGAAAATGAAAAAGAAAAAGAGAAAAAAGAAAAGGCAATCCAACAAAGATAAATTTGGAGGCATGCTTGAAGTTCAATGGCCAACAAAGCAAAGTTTAAAGTTAGAAAATTTGAATTTCATATAATAAAATGAGTTGTACGGTAGAGTGGTACCACCTTTTTTTTTTAAAGTTATTATTATTATTTACTGTTATTGGACTTTACCACCGTGGCAATTCATTAGTCACACACATTACTCCAATCTATCCACTTCATCTTCTTACGTGGCATCATCTCCCATTTTTATCACTTTTTTAATTTATTAATTACTTTTTTAAAAAGATTAAAAAATTAAAAATTAAAAATATCTCCTTTGTTCATCCACTTGTGTTATTATAGCTACCTACATCATACATTATGATTTTTTTTTAAAAAAATAAAAAGATTGATTAGAAATTTCCTTCTAATGGTTTTACTTAGTTTTTATATGGTTTTAGGTCAATTTAAAGTCTTTTAACTTTGTTCCAAGAGTAGGATCCTCGTTTCTCATAAAGTTTTCTTATATATTATTACATGTTACAAGTTGGTATTATTTTAAATATATTACATGCTTTCTATTTATTTAGTAGTGAATTGATACGTTTGGTTTGATTAGACTAAAATTGTGTTCTGACCAAATTAGAAAAAGAACCAATTTAGTAAAAAATTCTAAAAAAACATGTTGTTCATTCAATATAACAAAATGAATAAATTATATCATATAAACTTACATTGATTTATTTTTTTAAGTCTTGTGTAAATTATATTTATATATTGTAACTAGTGTTGATCCACCTCTGATCTAAATTTGTGTTTGTTTAATATATTTGGATTATAATCTACATTCAGAGTACAACTAGACTAAAAAGCTACATACAATTTTTTTTTTTTATTTGGGTGAAATATCTATGTGAATATAAAATACA
The DNA here is from genome assembly GCF_009727055.1 of Benincasa hispida. Taxonomy (NCBI): domain Eukaryota; kingdom Viridiplantae; phylum Streptophyta; class Magnoliopsida; order Cucurbitales; family Cucurbitaceae; genus Benincasa; species Benincasa hispida. The sequence goes on along the minus strand of NC_052352.1, from coordinate 22,396,039 downwards.
TTGGGAAAAAGTATTTATTTTATATATGTATATTTCGAGCTTTTATGTAGATGTTACACTTACCTAAAAATTCATTCATAAAGTTAATACTGGATAAATTTCATATCCTTAAAAATATTCCACAATCACTCTATTTTGTTATAGTGGAAAAAAATGAGAATTTTTAAAAATAGAAAAATAAGTCAACTATTTATGCAAAATAGTAAAATTGAATCTTTTTTTAGATGTTGATAGAAACTGATAGAAACCGATACAAGTCTATCACTGGTAGATGTTGATAGAAGTTTGTGAATATTATTGATAGAAGTCTAACATTGATATTATAATGATAGAAATTGATAGACTTCTATTCGCGTCTATCATGTGTTTATTTGCATTTTTTTTTCTATCTCTATAATTAGTTTAATATTTTTTCTATATGTGAAAATTTTCCGAAAAAACATTGCCATTAACTAAAAGGTCCAACTTATATTAATTCAAGAATGAACCACCTAGGTAGTTGTGGCATGTTGAGATATGAGCAGTCCTCAAGGTATACTTTTAGTTGTGCGTGTTACCTCAGTGTGAGGGTAAATTGACTATGTATGACCTAAAATCTAAGTTGTCCAAGAGATCTATATCGTAGGTGAGAAAATTTTTAGTACTATGGTAGAATGGAAAATTTTCCATACTATCCATTACTTGCTACAAAAGTAGTATTTAAGAATTTTGTGAGGTACCTGAAATAAATAAATTATAAATTATAAATCATTTAATGACGTATTAAATAATAAACGGGAGTAGTCTCTACTACGGTAATACTAGTTTTTTTTTCTTTAATCTAACATGACTTGGTTGGATTATAATGCAATCCATTCTAGACTTCTTTAAATAGAATAAATCTTCATATTCATGATATTATCTCTTACTCAGCTTAACAAAACGCCTTGAATGGATTAGATATAACTTAGACATCAAAGTATGTAGGGTAAAACACCAAGTGCGCACACACGCACAAATCAAACCTTTGACCACACACACCTAACCTTTGACCTCTCTACAATTCCATCTTCATTCTTCTTTTTTTTTCTTCCCACTAATTAATTCTTCCTATTCAACGAAGAGAATTAGCATTTCAAAATTACATTTATTAAGAATATGCCTAAAAAAGGAGGACAAACAATGAAAGCTTAACGAGGTTCATAGAGTCAAGGTTAAGAAATATTTTCTTCTCTCTTTTGCATCCCCAAAAGATACGAGTAGAAATGTTTTGACTACATTAATGTATATATATATATATATATATATATATATATATAAATAAAAAGATACTCATATTCTTTTAAAATTTATAATATTATCTTTTGACCTTTCATAAATGTTTATAGAAATCTTGTTGGATGAAAATTAATACTTGGAAAAATGTGACTGCAATTTAGAATCGTGTGCCAGTCTCAATTTCTATTTTGAGTCACCATTTCCACACTTTCAAGTATCAACTTTCTTCAACATTTTAATGTATTTATACTCTCCAATAATAGTAATAAAATGTTTATGAAAGATCAAAAGCTTTTGGAAAAATATAGGTTATTTTTTTTTTCTTTTTTAACAATGCTGTGAGGTGGGGGAATCAAATCTCTATCCTTAAAATTGATAATAGAAACTTTGTGCCCATTAGAAATGTCCACGGAAAGGGTCGAATCAGGGATGGCTGATTTTTTGTCTTTGTCCCTACTCCCAATTTAATTTTGGGAGGATCAAGATAGGAACCAGCTTCCCCAAGAAAAAGTTTTCCATTTTGTTATTTAAAGAAAAACAATTACATATCATATTATCATATTATATATATTATATGATATATATGATATAAATTTAAATGTTCAATTCAAACATATCTATTATCCTGGACATTAAAACTATAAAATTTAAAATGTAAATAATATTTATATAATGATAATAAAAATATAACAATAATTATTTTAATAATTTTCTTTTTAAAAAAGGCAAACAAGAGTAGGGTTGGCAAACTCTCCGGCCCCGTTCCGTTGGGGATTTAATAATCTTCCGTTCTCCACCAACATTTCCATTTTTGGTGAGTTGCGTCGGGGTCAAGAGAATCAACTGTTTGGGGATTAAGGTCCCAACAGAAAAACAATCTCCGTTTATATGTTATTTTTTTAATTGATTAATTATTAACTTCTTGGTATTTATGTTTCAAATTTTTAAAATTTAATATATACAAGTTTATTATTATTTTTTTATTTAATAATAATTAAAACATTTTTACGGATTTAATAAAAAATTTAATATAATTATATTTATGAATAAATTAAAAAAATTAAAAAAAAAAAATAACGCAGTTAGCGTTATGCATGTTATGTTATTATTATTAAAAAATTATTAAAAAAAATTTCGGGCGGGGTCGGGAAACAGGGCAGGGTGGGGATATCGTCTCCATCCCGGTCCGGACAAGGGATCGTCATGGGGATTTTGTCAACCCTAAATAGGAGGGGCATTTAGCTTACAGTAATTTTTTTTTGTCCACTTCCTCTTTCATTTTTCGCCTAAACAGGAAAATTCCTGCCTTATTAGGGAAAGGTCCATAGAAGATGAACATCTCTAGTACTTGTTAAGTTATACTAATTTCGAAATATTATATATATATATTTTGTCAAATTAGAAAGTTCAAAGGTGTCACACATACATATGTTTAGGTATATGTTTAGGTAGGACTTTGATTGTGATGGGAGATTTCAGTCATCTCATCTTCACTTGACCATCATTTTCGCTTCGTTTAAGGATTTATATCAATTCTAAAAAATTGTCAACAACTTTGACGTTTTGGGATGAACAAATATTTCTTCATAGTGGAGTATGAGAATGAACTCATCTAAATTCAAATTATACTTTATACCAATGGAATATTCTCAACTTTACTCTTACTTCTCCAAGTTGCCTCTTAATTTGGATATAGCATAAAACATTTCTTCATACTTTTGTCGATTTATTCTTGTGCAATATAATGCAATTTCCAAGTGTATGCTATCAAGTTTTCAAAACCTAAAATAATAGCCTAAAACTAGCTAGAACTAAAATCTATCCAAGATTTTACGGCTATTTATGTGTTCTAGTCTACAAAAATCACCCAATTTCATTGGATTAGCTCTCATATTCTTAAATGATCGACTTGTCATTTTGAATCGTCTAGCGGCTACCATTGTAGCTCTTGAGACTTAGGTGCATGAAACGTAGGATGGAGATGCTCAAAATTACTTCTTTTGACGTACTCTTAATATTCTTAATTTCCTTTTGAATCATCGTTTTAACTCAAGTTACTCAAATCTCGTAAAATAATCAATTAAATTTCAAGACTAACAATAACTTAAGCTTTGAAATAGTACATTATGGGTACCATTGAACCTTCTTGTTTTATTTATTTATTTATTTTTACTTAGACATTAAATTGAATCCCAAACATCCACCTAACTTATAATCAAATTGAGGAATATTATGGGATTTTCATGAAAAGAAGAAATTCATTTATAATTGCATCTTTTTATATTTCTTCAAAATAATAGTCAAGGATTTTCAAAAGATATCATTTATTTGTTGAAAAACAAAATGAAATATTGAAAATTGGAGTAATTAAAATTGAAGCAACTATTTTCGAAGTATCATGCATTATTATTTGACTTCAACAATATTCTAGGGTAGAAATTCAAACTTCTAACTTTATGATCTTCCAACCTATAAGTTGGAGGTTCCGTTTTTTCATTCCTACCATTTTTGTACTAAAAAAGGAATTTCACGATAATTAATATATTTTATATATAAAGAATTGAATAGAATTCACCAAAGAAATGTTTTCAAAATATTCAGATTTAAATTCATAAGAGAAATTTACTTTTAATTCTATTTTTTTAGATGGCGGGAACCGAACGACCGACATTTAATTTTGTGCCATTTGTTTTATTTTCACCTAATTTTTTTAAATAAATATTAGTTAAAATACACATCCAATGTACCTGATTAAATTTTGTTAAAATTAAAATTTTATAGTAGAATTTGAATATGAATAAATATATACCATTTAGCTTGAATAATAAGTCTTTGGTATAAATTTAGCAATAGAAATAGTTATTTTGTTTTGGGTTAACTTACCATAAAATAAAATAAATTGGATATAGATAAAAAAAAAAATTGGAATATAATTTTTTATGGTGAATAAATTTACTTTTCATTAAGCTGAAATAATAAATATATTTGACATTAAATTTTAAATTTGAAAATAATAGAACGGATAGAAATAGAAAAGAATTGATGGATAAAATTAAAACATGTAATTGAAAGAATGCTTATAAACTAAAATTTGTATAGGGGTAGCATAACAAAATATTACCTTTTTTTTATTTTTTTTTATTTTTAATTTCCTTGAATTGATTGACTTTTGGAGGGAAAAAAGAAAGACCGATGAAATATTGAATTAGAGAATTTTAAAATAAAAAAAGTAGCATACATAAACATTGTGTTTTAAATTATTTAAATTTGTATTAGCTAGATATATACTTTGTTTCTTTAATATTCAGGGGTAAGGGTCATAATTATTTAAAATGGAATAATTTTGTACTTTTCTTAAAAAGCTATTTATTATTATTTTATTTTATGCAAATTTGTTCTTAATTTCATAAAAGGATATTATGTGGGATCAATAAGTAACTAATTAGTAATTATATATTTTAAAAGTTTAAAAAATAATAAAAAAAAAAGAATGGTTTATATACGGTATGTGAAAAAAAATTAAACATTCATAAAATCTTATATATATCTGGTAACTCATAATTTTGAGTGGAAAAATTCCAAATAGTTTTTTTTTGTTATATTTAACTCCCTTTTCAAATATAAGTTATAAATACATAGTATTATCTTTTACCATAAATAAATAAAAAGAATAAAATAGTTTACCTACAAAATCTTGGTTTGAAGATTTAAACATTCATAAAATCTAAAAAATAACAAACATATTGAAAAAAAGAAAACACACAATTTTAGTTTTAAACTAAAAATGAAACCGTTCATTTAAATTCAATCAATTAAAAAAAAAAAAAAAAACAAAGATAGAAAACAACATGGCTAAAACATCACTTATGTTTTTTATTTCTTAAAATCTTAAAAAAGAATTGGTTCATAAAACGTATGGAATAAGTTATATGTATTTCTTTTTTTTTTTTTTTTTTTTGTGGAAAAACTCAAAAAAATAAAAGGAATTATATTTATACAAGTTGCAAATAGTTCTAACCTATAGTTTGAGTAACCTATATTTTGGGATGAAAAAGTTGCAAATAGTTCTAACCTATAGTTTGAGTAACCCTTGACATTGAATTTCAATAATTTATTGGAAGTTAATAGTTGGATAATCAAGTTCGACATGCTGAAACATAAACAAATTCTATCAAAAAATTGTATCTAAATCCAAATTTATTTTAGCAAAAGTAATAATGTACATGATTTCATTATTTATATGTAATGATACTTTAGTGAGTCAGAATAGATGCTACCGAGGGGCAGTCAAATAGTTCTTCAAGCCCCCGAAATATTAACACACCTAAAGATGATACACTTTCTTCTTTGATGATACGATTTTCACAGTCAAATGTGTAGATCTTGACGAAAAGATATGTTTTGTTTGAGAAAAAGATAATGTGCATTGCTCTTAAATAAGGTGCAACGTTTTTTGTGGAGGTGCTTCGCAAAGATGTGTTGGGTGAAGAGTAAAATGTGGGGCAAAATGAGGAGAAAATGTTCTCCCTCATTGTCCCTTTTAATATAACTAGTAAAGAATTACGTGCATTGCACGTGTTTATGAATTTTGTAGTGAATGTTGAAATTCAATTTTTTTTTCAATTGTGAATCATGTCAATTTATCTTGAATAATTTTCTTTTTAACCACAAATTTGAATAAAAAACTATTTTTAAAATTATTTAGTTGGAAAGATATTAATTGTTTTAAAATTATTTAGGTGTGTGTTGTTTGTTGCCATTAATAAAATTCTAATTTAAAAATTATATCATAGTTTGTTCATGAACCAAAAAAAAAAAAAATATATATAACTTTTAAAACTAAATACGTCAATCGCTCGAACATATTAGGATATAGTCATTCAATGTATAATAATGATTATTGTTGGACTAGTTATTATTATTATTTTTTTTTTGTTTTAAAGAATTTGGTTGTTTTTTTAAATAAATTTGCGTAGGTTTTATATGTCAAACACATGATCTTTAATATTCATATTGTTGTTTTAAAAAATTATTAGAGAAATATTGTTGTTTTGAAATTTATTAGAGAAATATTGTTGTTTTGGAAGTTCGAGGCTAGAGGTCGAACGTTGAGAACTCGACGAACAAAGAAAAACTTGGAAACAATACATAGGCCGAAACTTCAACCCTCGACAAGGAAATCTCGCTTAGTTTGTTAAAGGTTGAAGTTTTGACACACATCCACCATCGAGATTGCAGGTTTATTATTTTTCTTTTTCCCTCATAGAGGAAATAAAGTAATGAGATGGTATACTATATGTATCTGTGTACTCGAGTTGCTTCTAACAACCTATGCATTTTGTTATCATTTCGAATTAGACGGAGGCTTGTGGGATTGACGTGAGGGGGTGGGGATGACTATATTTCTGGGAGCGAACTCCAGGCGAATATGAAGCGCATGGATACAAGTTTATGCCTTGGAATGAAAGACAATTCCGAATTAGCTTTGTCTACGACAAAATTTTGTATATTAGGTTATCGAAGGTTACACACATGTCGAAACTTTCAAAGCGATTAAGGAGATAAGTGGGCTGAAGCAGATTAAGGAGAGAGCGAGATTCAAAGCGAGATAGTATGAGAGAGCGAGATGTTGAATGAGATTTTAAGAGAGAGCGAAGATTCAAAGCGGATTTTAGGAGAGAATGCGAGATATTCAAAACGAGAATGTTGGAGAGAGCGAGATTTAGTTTATATTGACTAATCTAACTAAACATTGAACTTGGTAAAATGAAATGGTTGAAAATTGAAAAATGAGATTATTCAAGAATACCCATTGAAGCTAAGATTACGCATTGAGTTTTCGTTTAGTAGATCCATAATAAAAAAAGTGTTTGTGATTGTTCCAGAAGAAATGAAAGCTAGTAATCATTAATGGAAATAACAACAATAACAGAGAGAGCGAATATTGAGAAGAGAGCGAGAGTGAGAGAGACGAGATCTTAGAAGAGAACGAGAGCGAATCTTAGGAGAGAGCGAGAGTGAGAGTGAAAGAGTGAGATCTTAGGAGAGAGCGATACTAGAAGAGCGAGATCTTAGGAAGAGAGCGAGATTAAGAGGAGAAAGCGAGATCTTAGGAGAGAGCGAGAGTCTTCATTTTATTTGAACTTTACATAGAAATATATATAAAAAAGAGAGAAAAAAAAAAGAGCTAATAATCATACTGTAATTGAAATATCAATTAGACTATAATTGAATATATTAGATTATTATACTATAATTGAATATATTAGATTATTATACTATATTGAATAATCATTAGACAATAAATTGAATATATTAGATTATTATAATGTTAAAAACGTTTATTGATTACTAAAAAAAAAATGAATATACAGTAGATTATTATAAAAAAAAAATTGAATATACAATAAATTATAATAAAAAAATTGAATATACAATAAAATGAATATATAATAAAAAAAATTATTTATTATTCAATCCCTACCTATCTGGAGCCCGTCTTAGTAAAGAAGGACACTTCCTTTGATTGTGTCCTAACTGGTTACAAAATCCACATCGTTGTCGAGTGGCTGGTTCTTTCCAATCCATCTCGTTGTGATAACGTGAACTTTTCGGTCTACCAGGTCTTCTCAACAACGATGGATCAAGATGTAAGACAGGCATATTAGGGTGCGTGATCCAGTAATCTTCATGCGGTACAGGTTGAAATTGAGGAGAGTAATATTCAGCATACGTTGACAATTTGTAGTAGTCCTTAATAAAATCTTCGTAGTTCATGTTATAATGTGAGCAAACGGCCATAAAATGCGAGCATGGAATGTCGAATGCTGGGCCTCTCATACTTTTGCAACTATTAGCTTGGGAGCGATTTTCAACAATGGCTCCACAGCTACATCATGTTAATGATACTCAGTTAGTTGGACGAACCTACGGTTCTCGGTATGTTGTTTTAATTCAATTTAATTTTTATATCACTGATCTAGTTAATTTTAATTCTAAATTATCAATTTAAAAATTTAGGTGGAGAGACAAAATTTGTGTGACTAGGACAGCCACACATGTAGTTAACCAGGATAGATATATGTTTGATCTGCTTTAACCTGAACAAGTACATTACACTAAACCTAATTGATTATTTTATTCACATTTTTATTGTATTTGTCTTTTATATTCTCTAATATAATATTTTGTGTTTCAGGTTATTTGGGAGCCGTACAAAATTATTGTGTATACTTTGCCTAATTTTTGTACGAATGGTCAAAACATATGGCGGACGATGAGTCCTCTCATATGTTTTCACATTGGTGAGTGGCATCTTCCTGACAGGGTGGCGACAATTCGGTTTTCAGTAGGATATCCCATCGCCTTGTAATACTGAACCCCTACTAAGGACTGGAGATTGGTTCGAAAAAGTTGTACATTTGGTAGTGCGATGGCACTATCGTGCAAGGTTTATACGTGCATGGACATGGTCGGGGTCGTGGAGAGCATAATGAATATTTATATTATGAAGCACCTGCAGAGGTACCAGAGCAACATTAAGAAGAACCCGAGCAACCTCAAGTTCAAAGTCGACGACAACAACCAGCTCGAAATCGACGACGTCCGCCTTGTGGGACACATTGATTTTTGTAATTATTTTTATATAAATGAGATATTTAATTTACATTTCTTTTATTTTTATGAGTTATTATTTTTTTAATTTATTCTTTTTAGAGTTTAAATAAAATAATAAAATATTTTTAGAAATTGTTTTTATAAAATGAAAAATTAAAAAAAAAAGGATTAGAAAGAAGAAGATGGAATGTGTAATAATTAGAAAGGAAAAAAAGAGGAAAATTTATACGGTATTCTCGCTCTCTATTTCGCTCTCGCTATTGCTCTCGCACTTGCTCACGCTCTCACTCACGCTCTCGCACTCGCCACGCTCTCTCTCATAATCTCGCTCACTCTCATAATCTCGCTCTCGAATTTGATTGGGAAGTTCAGTGGTAAAAAGAAGGAGATTCATTAGCTCGTTATTTAGTCAGACTTGCTGAGATGACATAATCCGTAAAAATTATTCAACAAGCTTTGGAAGGAATTCCAGGAGGACCTTATGAAAATTTAGAAATACAATCTTTTGATAGAGGAAGGTCTCTAGAATGTTAATTAAACAGACTCAATAATAATGTTAGGAAGGGCAAGGTCGAGGGTTCAAAGTTCGACGTACAAGTGAAAGGAAGGTCGAAGGTTCAAAATTCGACCTATCTAGGTCGGATTTTCAACCCTCTACTTATTTTTTTAAAAAAAAAACAATATTTTTACAAATAGTTTGAAAACAACAATATTTTCCTAAATAGTTTCTAAAAGGATGATATCCTTTTAATTTTCCCTCAAAAACACGGCTAAGAAATTAAATTTTTGAAAAGAAAAAAAATCTTGTCATTATCAAATTTTTTTACATCAATTTTCATATTGTTTTATTTTTAAAATCTAAAATAGATGTTCTTTTAAAAGAAGGTAAATTAAATACTTCATTTATAATTTTTAAAATAAAATATCAAACATATTTTTCTTTTTCTAAAATCCTCATAATTCTAATTTCACATTTCTATCTCCCAATTTTCTCAATTTCTCTCTCTATATCTCCTCTTTAACTCCTCTTTAAGTAATTTTCTCATGTCATCTCGATATCTTCATCTTTTCCATTTTTTCTTCATTGCTCCTCACCTCTACCAAATTTTTCTATCTTCCACAAGCTAACTGCTTTATAAAATTAAGTAAAAGAAATCTAGTTGAACATATCTGTGAATTAGATGAACTTTATTAGGGTGGATCATCATATCTAAAAGGATTACAATTAGATTAAAAAAAAATAAAAGAATATAAGTTTATAGTAATTAGATACAAATAAAATAAAAAAACGAAAATTGAGTAAAACAAATCACATAATCAAATAAATGATGAAGAAAAAAAAAATACACATTATTGAAAAATGAAGGAGATAAAATTTTAAAATTAAGAATTACTATATTAAAATTAAAAGAATAAAATCAATTCCTATATGATATTCCCTTAAATTTCTAACCTCTCTCACCATATCCTTTTATTCTCTACAAAAATATTTTTATATAAAAAGTGACCTGTAACGACAAACTTGTCAATCACCAAAATGATCAATGTCCATGTTTCTCTCTAGTTTCAATCATTGTTTGAAGCAAAATTTGTCACAGCCTTAGAACAATGTTTATTATTTTACTTCTTATTTTGTTGAATGATTTCGTTCCATGATAAAATTTTATTTGCTCCTCAATTTGAGAATAAACAAATGACTAATTAAGTTGTGAACACTTGTTCAATTTATTATTTAGCAACGACTTTTCATTCAAATATTCTACTTGTTTTTTTTTTTCTTCTAATGAAATAACATCTCGAATGCAAACCTTTCACTTCAAAAACTTTCTCAAACATAATTTAGGGGTGAAAATATTTTTTAATAAATAAACAAATAAAAAAATGATGGATAACAATATCTCTACAAGAAAATGATAGATAACAATACCTCTTCATCACCGGTAAGATGTTTTCCTTTGAAGAACAAAAAACCGTAGTCTCCAATATTTATTTGAAAGATTTTGCTTCTCAATGCTATGTGGAATTTCAAATTTTGTTATGATAATGAATGCATTAGGCATCAATTTTTTTTTAAAAAAAATTATAGATACTATCATGCACCCGTACACCTATAATAAAAGAGTTGTGCTTCATCATCACCAAATCCAAATAGTCATGTCACTTCAATATTAATAGACACATGAGATGAGAATTACTCTATGAAGAGCCACTTTATTGAGGGCAAGAAGGGAATTACTAAATTTTGTAAGGGCAAAAAGGGAAGGAGAAAATTTTCACCTTATAGCCCCTTTTAATACAAGCTATAAAACATGTGCAATGTACGTGATTAAAGATCTTTAGAACATGAATTTTGTCAGTAAAATTTCAATAACAAATTAATATAAATTTTATTAAGTTTAAATAATAAATGTATAACATAAAAATTAAAAATAATAAAATAGTTAATAGCCAAAGTGTTTGAGGATCTTTGGAACACTTGGAACATAAATTTTGATACTTTTGATGGGAGTAGTATAAACTGTAAATTTTTTTCATAAAATTAAAAGGTGATGGAATAGCAATATGAATCATCAACTAACTCAAGAATAATATCTTTGAAAAATATTGATTTTGTTAGCATGCTTGTGTAATTCAAGGTTAGAGATATATATGATACTAATAACTTTGTCTTAGATCTTTGAATCTATCAAATTTTATCTTCTCCTAACATAAAGAATAAAGATGTTAAATTCAAATACATAAAAAATGGGTTAAAATTTTGGTTCAAACAAATAAATAAGATATCTAATATTATGATAAGGTTGAAACTATAGAAATCTAATAAAAAATCTAATTTAAACTAATAAACTAATAACTAATATAAAATTTCAAGTACTAACAATAACTACATGTTTAATATTTATATTTTAAAATAACACAAATATGTAAATGTTTGTTATGGTTGAAAAGGAATATACTTTATATAATTTCCTATAAATTGAAAATTAAAAAGTATTGTCACTCTTTGATTGAATTCAACTATTATATTTCTGAATCCAAAATAACCGTAATTGTTAATAACATTCCCTCATGAACATTATACTTTACTTTTACATTCGTTCTTCTCCCCTTTTCCTCATCCATACCCAATTTCATTTCTCATCTACCAATCCAATTCTTGTTTTATTTTTGTTTCTTGTAATTTATATCACTCGTCTCCTTAAAAAAAGAAATTTGAAAATAAAAAAAGTTAAACTAAATTTCCTACCTAATCAAAATTTAAATTTTCAAATAACCTAAATATTTGGTAGTTTTGAAAATAAATCTAATAATCAATATTGTATCAAAGTTTAAACTTCAACCTACCATGCATATCTGATTTTTTTCCCCTCAAATATAACGGTTATTGAATAATAATAAATCAAAATTTAAATATAAAGATAATAATCATACATTTTCATCGAAGAAAATAAGTTTATAGATTATCTAGACTTCACTTTGACATGATCCAATATTTTCTTTACCAATAATGAAAACTTCAATTATCATTATAAAATTCTTTCTATCATGACATTAATGGAGATGAGACCAAAGAAAATAGGAACACTTATATTTATTATTTTTAAAAATATTTAATTATCATATGAATGGTTGTGTACAATTTGTGAGGGATGTGTATTTGAATTTTAGTTTTTATGTGAAAGGATACATCAAAAGAATTCCATGGTAGATGAAAATGTGGATTATTTAAAAAATATTTAGTTATTATGTGAAGTTAAAATTAAATTACTTATTCACAACACAAAGTGTTACCTTCTTTCCCACTATTTGCCTTAAAAGTGTTGGGAAAGAAAAGTTAAAAATATTAACAAAAACTTTAAAAAATACACGTTACTTCTTCAATCTCTCATCTCTCCATTCTTCATGTTTTTTTTCCGCATCTTTATTGGAGGCTAATTTATTGAAAACAAAAATCTAAAAAAAAAAAAAGAAAAGAAAAAAAAGGAAAAGGTACACATACTCAATAGAAAGGGTATAATAGGCATTTAACAAAAAAAAAATGAATGGCTTGGGGGAGAGAAAGATTCTCCCCCATATAGTCATTTTTAATATAGTAGAGATAGTATAAATATAGATAGATATTTTAGTCTACCAAACAAATCGACACTAGAAAATAATTTGGTTTAAAGTTTTAACTTCTACTAAGGTCATCTTTGCCAATTTTTACTAAAAAATGGTATGATTATAATAGAATTTCATTGATGGATCAATTGTCATGAACCACAATTAGGAACGTAATGAGATAGTTGCATAAATAGAATTTAAGCTTAAAATAATAGAATATGTAGTACAAGGATAAAATAATTGCATATATAGAACAAAAAATGGTAAAAGACTAAAAAGCCCACGCTTAGCCACCATTTTGCTCACTTCTTCCCGATTTTCTCAATTGAAAGCTACTATTGATAGCAACTATCAGTGATAGCCACTGACTGCTATCAGCTGCTATCACTGATAGCTACTATTGATGGTAGCTTTCAATTTAAGAAATATTAATACATTCTTGAAATATTGATTTTTAATTTGCTATCAGTTATCAGTGGCTACCATTAATACACTTTCCAGTTAGAATCAACCTTGAAATATTAACAGTTAAGGCAACAGCCCAGTGATAGATATTTATAAGTAGTTATCAACATTGAAAGAAAACCAATAACTTTAAAAGATTGAGCTATATTAGTGACGGAAAACTATTAGTAGCTAACGTTGATAGACTTTCATAAATGATTATCAACTTTGAAAGATTAACACAGTAATTATCATCTCTTTGAACTAGCAAACGTTGACTGATATCATGATTTTCAGTGATAGCTTCTTTCACTGAGGACAAGAAAAATATGCATTTAATAAAAAATTACAACATGCATAAGGAAAAAAGAAGAATAAGAATTAATTAGAGTTTCAGAAAACCTTTATCTTTGAAGACTTTCTTCACGTATCCTTCTACTCTGTGCAAATCACGAACGGTGAAAATGACCAATTGGGTACGGCCATGAGAATGACCTCGGTATTCTCAGGCAAAGAACCTAAGAGGAGTGGGCTCTGACTATTTTGGAATTTTGAGGAAAGGAGAAGTAGAAATTGAGAGGAAAGGGAATTAGAATTTTGTTTTCACAGAACACTTCTATGTTGACTCTCACACATCTGTATTGCAGGAAGAAGAAGAAAAATCAAATTCCCCACCCCCTCTGTCAACCACTCCACATAATACGTGGGTGAAGAGAAAATTGGGGAGAGAAGTTAATTCCCTCCCACATATAAAAAAATATTAAATATATAGTATAGATATTAATTAATTAAATATAATAATATATGTATAATAACTAATTTATATACATATATACATAACTATATGTGTATATCACATAATAAACTATAATTTTTATATTGTATCAAATATAATGTAGCCTGTAGTTTCAATTTTCTCTCACGAATAGCTTTTAATATAAATCAGATTTACATTAGCTCAACTATATGAATCCAATTCATATAATTAATATTTGAATCATATTCAAATAATTATTTCCTCTTGTAAATACTTAAAATTATAATGTATAAAATACATTATAGTAATTATATCATATATAATTAAAATTAATTAATTATATAATTCCCTCAAGTAATTTCAACAATTAAAATTAATCCAAAAACTGATTCTCATTAGATTCTGTTGAGCTACCGAGAGGACTTTATGGACTTGTACCTTGAAAATCCAATAGTACATGAATAATTAATTAAACTCTTTAATTAAATTATTCACCATCCGTTAACTGTCGGGCACTCCACTAAAGATCGACAACTGACTCTTCTCACTACAGATATATTTCTGTGTTCATTGGATATAACCAATCAACAATATGATGACCCTTCACAAATTGCACGTAAGTACAGTTGGGTCAAAATTACTATTTTGCCCTTGTAATTATATCTAACTCCTGAAGTACCACTGATCCCTCTAATGAACAATAAATCAAACCCCTATTGGGCCAAGAGAGAGTGCAGAGCCACATTGTTCAAGCCCTGGAATCAACCCTTAAATGAGCAATTTATCTACTTGCCCCGACATTGAGGAAAAAGTGAATTCCTTCTTGTGTAGCTGTATTCTCAACTCCCTAATCAGACAAATCCCTAGAATGGTAGGCTTGTTAAGTCGGCGATCTAGCCACTCTCACCCATACAAATCAAAGGACCACCCTCATAGGCAGGAGTTCGCAACTCACTCAGGATTCAAGTCATATTGCTTATGGTCATCGTAAGTCTCTATTACAAACGGCGTTATATAATCAGACTAAATATTTTGTGCTACGATCTTATACAAACTCTTTTGTTCACATGTCTCCACATGAAGGATTAGGATCAGATCATTTGTAGCACTTTACAACAATTGTAACACCTACAAAGTGGGTCATACTCGTAGTGTCACCAAGATTTACTACAGACCATATAGGTTATCACTTAAACATGATCCACCTTTATGTCTCTATATACATGTTTAAGCTACAAGATAACCCTGGATATTAGTTTATTAGTTTGTGGTTAATGCAACTAATTTTGAAATAAAACATCACATATTTTATTACATAAATAAAATGTTTGTACATTACAATTACAAACTATAGAACCCTACAAGATTTAGAGCATCAATCCCAACAATCTCCCATTTGACCTAAAACTAGTGAGGTTTTACAATGTAAAAGTCATACTAACATAAAAAGTACACAAAACAATAAACTAGGGCACAAACCGCCTAGTATAAATCTCCCACTTGCCCTAGTCTAAACGTGGCCTGTTCCATAGACCCATTCTCTACAGGTGACCCTCAAACACCTTAGTCGTGAGGGCATTTGTAAATGGACCAGTAACATTGTTCTCCGAAGCTATCTGAGTGACGATCACTTTCCCTCGATGCACAATCTTTTGGATGAAATAATACTTTCATTCAATGTGTTTACCACGCTTGTGACTTCTAGGCTCTTGAAAATTAGCCATAACACCACTATTATCACAATAAAGTGTGATGGGCTTTAACATGTCTGGAACGACTTCCAAATCAGTCAAAAAATTTTTGAGCTAAACAACTTCCTCAGCAGCTTCATAAGCCGCTACATACTCAACCTCCATAGTGGAGTCAGTAATGCAACCTTGTTTGGTGCTCCTCTAGACTACTGCTCCTCCATTAAGAGTGAACACTGATTCTGATGTGGATTTCTTAGAATCCTTATCAGTCTAAAAATTAGAGTCCGTGTATCCAGTAAAGATCAGATCCTGAGAACCATACCCGAACATGTAGTCCCTCATTCTTTGTGAACCCTGAGCCCTAATTTCTCTACTTGTGTATGTTCCCTACTGAGACCAGTGTAGTGAGTAGGTTGATGAATTAATGTGTAATTGTAGAGAAAAGGGCGAAAAGAAAAGTTTGAATTTGAAAACTTGACTCTTGGGTAAAGTTTGAAAATTGGTTAAGTATAACCTATGCGTTAGAGGCTAGAAAAATTGGTAAAGCTTGAAAAATTAGTTAAGTGTTGTGCCATGCATTGGCCTTGCTCATTTGAGAGGTTATTTGGGCATTGTAGGAAGCCAAAGTGTGGCCGAAAGGAAAAGCTATGCGTGGGAAGGCATGTGACAGCCCAAGTTTTGAGAGGTTAGCAAAGCGGCAGCCTTAAGTGTGCGTGAGCAAAGGGGCACTGGGCGTTGGAGTTGCGCACGCTGGACGATCTGTAGCAAATGAATGGCGCTGCACAATAAGGTATGCGATCGTCTACCAAATGAGCGGCGCTACACGATGAGGTAGGCAATCGTGTAGCAAATGAGTGGCACTACATGATGAGGTATACGATCTTCTAGCAAATGAGCGGCGCTACGCGATGAGGTAGGCGGTCGTGTAGCAAATGTGCAGAGCTCAGCGATGCGGTAGGTAATCGTGCGGCAAAGTGCAGCGTTAGACTATGTGAAGGGTAGCATTAAACGATAGCGCTATACGATGGATGATAACGTTAAGCAATGTGGCGTTGGTACTGCACAATCGGTATCAGCACTAGACGATGACACTAGACGATGGCACTACGCGATGGGCATGGACGCTAGACAATAATCGTGTCGCGCTAGACGATAGCCGTGCTGCGCTAGACGATGGGCGTCAACGCTACACGATGGGCATCAATGTGTTATGCGTTGGGCGAGATCGTCGAGTGACAAGCATCAGCGTGAGGTCACTAAATGATGGGGTGATGAGCTAAATGATTAGACTTGTATTAATCAACATTAATCATTGATTAAAAACACCAGATGTCCTTAGCACCGGATTTAACTCCATGAAAAATGAAGTGTCATGCTATGCTTTAATGAGAAGCGGTGGAAAGCAGTATAAAAAGGGGGAGGTCAAACTTTAAATGATCAGTTTGATCAATTCCTCCGTGCAAATTTAGATTTACTAGTGTCGTTGGAAAGCTCTGAGAGTCTACTTTCAGAGATGACACTATCGAAAGAAGTCCTTATCGGATTAAGGTCGGAGAAGGAGAAAAAGGACCAGAGGTTTTGTTCTAGGGTGAATCTGGGTCATCGTTAAAGAATTGAGTCTCTAGAACAGACCATATGGAGTCTGAAGCTAAAACTTTGAGGTAAGATTTTTAAGACAATTCATAACAAGTTTGTAGAAGGAAATTTCTTGAGATAAGCTCTGGAATTCTTGTTATTAATTTCATAAATTGAATCTGGAATTTCATGAACAAGCAGGCAGCTGCTTGAGTTGAGTAAGTTGACAGCTCGAAGGAAACGCTTGGATAGACCAAGGGATGAGCTTTTCCATACGTTAGACCTGTTGTGTAGGTCGAAGAGAGCTTGCAGTGGAGTCTTGGATGCATAAGCAGCCTTGAGGATGACCATATGCAACTGTAAGAACACTTAGAGAGAAAAGTGTTGGTTGCATAAGTGGTGTTGCGTTTGTGAAGAGCGGTTGGAAGCTTTGCATGAGCCAAATCTCAAAGAAATTCCTAGGTGTCTAAACATATAGCAAGGTGGTTGTTGTGAAAGTCTTCAAGACGAAGGCTAAACACAAAGCTTACTTAAGGGTTAGTCTCAAAAGGGAGACTTATGCTAGTAGCTAATATATGCTTTTGTGTCTACAGGATTGACACCAGTGATAGAAGCATATCGACCCTTGAGGAATAGTTCTAAAAGTTGTGAGTGACTAAATATTTATAATGTTTAAAGAAACCATGTTTTAAATTCTCATGCTAGATAGTTTTACAAAGTAATTTCCAAGCAAACCATGAGTTATATTTTAAACGCATGCCATATATGAAAGTTTATTAAAAAAAACTATTTATGTGTGTTTAAGTACACAAAGCATGCGTTGTTATCTTTAAAGACATGTTTTCTATGCGTTATGCTTTACATGCTTTAAAGAGAAAATCATTGTATGGCTAGTTTTACTTGAAACTCGATACCGAGGGACATTTGAGAAGGTATTCAAGCAGCTCGATACTAAGGGACAAGTTTCGAGAAGATATCTGAGCAAAAGTACCTAAGGTATGACGGTAGTTAGTTATGGACATGTGCACGTAGGTAGTTAAAGTCAGAGATTGAGCAAAAGAGTTCTCTCTTGACTAGCAGTTGACGTTGGGATTTAACCACAGCAGGGTTATTCTCAACTAAGGAACGATTTAATGTTTTATGATGAAAACAACTTTATATGCTTTATACTTGGAAATGTTTATATTGCAGTACAAGGCTAATGTAGAAATTTATATTTCAGTTTAATCTCTTTATTGAGACTTTTGAATGAGAATCAGTTTTCTTTCTTAACTCACTCATTGGGTTAGCAAGCTCACCCCGTTTTCAAATGTTTTCCCTTCCCCCAGGTAGCGGTCAAATCCTCATGAGGTAGCTCTGCATTTGCTCTGCCACTCAAGGACAAAGTTATTATAACCCGTCTGTTAGGTGGTTACTATAAATATTATACACATGTTATAGTTGTTCATATAGGGACTAAGGTTTAGGGCATCGGGACTTATGAAACTAGTAATGTAATCTCTACATATTTTGTGTGTAAAGTTAATGTTTTAGCCATAGAGGCATCCACTGTGTATGAGATTGCATGTTGGTATCAGAGTTATTTATGCTGGAATTATTAAGCAGTAAGTGTCAGCAAAAGGATTGATAACTGCTGTAGTCGTGTCCTTTCCTAGGCTCAGAAAGTAGTCTGGGAGGGGGTGTGACATTCTCTGTAGATACTTGAGGATATTTTTAACGGTGGTCCAGTGATCAAATTCTAGATTAGACTGATATCTACTACTATCCCCACTACATAATAGATGTCAGATCTAGTACATAACATCGCGTACACTAGGCTGCCAACAACTGATGCACAAGGGATCCGTCTCATTTCCTAAACCTCTTGAGGTGTCTTAGGATACTGTTCATTAGACAATATCACTCCATGCCTAAAAGGCAATAAACCCCTCTTAGAGTTCTGCATCGAATACTTGACAAATATTTTGTCAATGTACGGTGCTTAAAATAGAGCTAGCATTTTGTTCTTTCGATCTCTAAATATCTGAATTCCTAGAAAAAATCGAGCCTATCCCAAATCTTTCATTTGAAATTGGATTGCTAGCCAGTTCTTTACTTCAATCAATAGACCTACATCATTCCCTATGAGTAGGATATTGTCTACATATAACACTAAGAAAGCTATTGAACTGTTGATGATCCTCTTGTATACACAAGGTTCATCAATATTTTGATCAAAGCCATAAGATTTTATCGTAGTATCAAACCTTATGTTCCAAGATCGAGAAGCCTGCTTTAGTCCATAAATGGACCGATTAAGCCTGCAAACCTTTTGCTCTTGACCTTGGGTTATGAATCCTTCAGGCTGTTGCATGTAGATTGTCTCCTCAAGATTACCATTCAGAAAGGCAGTCTTGACGTCCATTTGCCAAATCTCATAGTCATAATATGAGGCAATGAACAAGAGGATTCTAATAGACTTCAGCATGGAAACAGGTGAGAAAGTCTCCTCATAGTCAACTCCCTCAACCTGGGTATAACCCTTTGCCATCAGTCTAGCCTTAAAGATTTGCACCTTTCCATCAGCACCCCATTTTCTTTTGTAGATTCATTTGCAACCTATAGGTTTTACCCCATCAAGTTAATCTACAAGATCCCATACTGAATTGAAGTACATTGACTCCATTTCGAGATCCATAGCTTTGATCTACTCATCTTTGTCAACATCCTCCATTGCCTTATTGTAAGACGGTGGATCCTCAACATCTTCGTCAGCTACCATAGCAATGATTTCAGTTAAACCAATGTAATGGACAGGTGAGTTCGTAACCCTCCCACTGCGTCGAGGTTCCCTCAACACTTGAGGTGTATTTGACCTACTACATGATCCAACTTCAACAACTCTTATTGAGGTGTTGGGTTCTTCAACAACTCTTGTTGAAGGCTCAGTAGATTATTTGAAAAGTTCATTCAACACAATTTTACTGTGAGGCTTGTGCTCCCTTATGTGGTCTTCTTCAATAAAAGTAGTGTTTGTCGATACAAACACTTTGTTTTCTATAAAAACTATATCAACATTGATAGACTTTCATAAATGATTACCAACGTTAGCTACTAATGTTGTCTTCGTATAATATGAAGAATTTAGAAGACAAACTACATGTTTAACAAATGTGCTGAGTCATTGATCTTAGTCATACACATTCTCGACTAGCCTCGTGAATTGCAAAAATTTTAGCATAAATTGAGATCTAGTTTTGCGTGAATAAGATAAATATCTAGAATCTACATAATCAATTAGTTCAAAATTTTATTTATTTGAATAAAACAACCCATATAAATTGTTCCTTGGAGATACCAGAGTATATGCTTAATTATGTTCCAATCTTTTTTTTTTTTTTTTTTTGAGAAAAACTATATCTTGCTAATAAATTTACTACAAATGCAATATCTGGTCTTTTATTGTATAACGATTTTATAACTTTATTGAATACAATTTGCGGGAATTTGATTTATATGTTTCAGGTACCTTAAATCCTTATGGGATTATCATATAAATATCATTATCAAGAGATCCATATAAGTATGTCGTGACTACATCCACAAGATGCATGTTCAGATTTTCATAAACAGTTAGACCAATTAAATATCTTAATGTAATTGCATCCAACACTGGAGAATATGTCTCCTCATAATCAATACCAGATCTTTGTGAAAAACCTAGTGCAACTAGTTGTGCTTTATATCTTGTGATCTCATTGTTTTCATTTCTTTTCCTCACAAATATCCATTTGTATCCCACAGGTTTGACACCTTCTAATGTGCGGAGTACTGGTCCAAAAACTTGACGTTTTGAAAGCGAGTTTAATTTTGGCTCGATTTCTTCTTTCCATTGAAGCCAATCTTTTCTCTGTTGACATTCTTCAACAGATTTTGGTTCAAAATCCTCATTTTCAGATATAATATTAGAAACAACATTATACGCAAAAATGTCAACCACATGAGTTCGATTCCATCTTTTTCCTGTCATGACATAGTTTATTGAAATCTCATTATTATCTTTATATATTCCACCTTCCTCATTAGTCTTGTCATGAATTTCTTCATAGGTATTTATATCTTCAAATAAGTCTTCTTGACTATTAATTATTTTTCTTTTTCGAGGATTTTTATCTTTGGAACCCACTAGTCTACCACGCTTCTGGCATGTTCCAGACTCATTAGTGACAACTTGCTGTGTTGAGATATCAATTTTAGATGGAACATTTGCAACTAGTATATTTGATTTAGTTACTTTCTTTGCATTTATAAATACATTTAGTAATTGATTTGCTATATTTTACAAATGAATTATCTTCTGAACTTCAAGTTCACATTGATCTAAACGGAGATCTAAATGAGACAATAGCGATGCATTTCATATAGTTTCTTTTTCCAACTTCTTAATTCCTCCCCTAATGTTGGAAAACTTGTCTCATTAAAATGACAATTAGCAAATCATGCAGTAAATACATCACCCTTCAGAGGTCCAATATATTTAATAATTAATGGAGAATCATATCCAATATATATTCCTAACCTCCTTTGAGGACCCATTTTAGTACGTTGTGGTGAAGCAATTGGAACATATACTGCACATCCAAAAATTCTCAGATGGAAAATATTTGGCTCATGGCCATAAGCTAATTGTAATGATGAGTACTTATGATAAGCTACTGGCCTAATGTGTACGAGTGATCTGCATGCAAAATAGCATATTCCCATACAAATGTAGGAAGCTTAGCTCTCATAAGCAATAGTCTAGCAATTAATTGCATACATTTTATGAATGATTCTATTAAACCATTTTGTTTATGAAGATGAGCTATAATATATTCAACACTTATCTCAATTGACATACAATAATTATCAAAAGTTTGGGATGTAAATTCACCAACATTATCAAGTCAAGTTTTAATTGTATAATCAGGAAATTATGCTCTTAACTTGATTATTTGAGCAGGTAATATTGCAAATCAAGATTTTGACTTGATAATAAGCATACGTGTGACCATCTGCTGGATGCGTCTATTAATACTATAAAATATCTAAATGGTTCCCTTGGTGGGTTAATAGGTCCACATATATCATCATGAATTCGTTTTAAAAATACAGGTGATTCAATCTCCACTTTGACTAGTGATGGTCTATGATTAATTTGCATTGAAAGCAAGTATCACATGATAATTCATTAGACTGAAGAATCTTCTGGATCTTTAATGGGTGTCCATTTGAATTCTCAATAATTCTCTTCATCATTATAAACTTTAGATGACCTAATTTGTCATGCCAAGTTACAAATATGTCTAGACCCATGAACTCCAGGTTCATTGTTGCATATGTTTCAATTACTCGCATATGAGTACAATACAATCCAGAAGATAAAGCAGACAACTCTTCCAACATACGTTTTTCATATGAGACAGTAGATATGATATAAAGATACTTCATATTTTCCTTTCTATCAGTCTCAAATGATAACCATTACAACGTATATCTTCAAAACTAATTATATTTCTTTTTTATTGACTAGAGAACAATGCATTGTCCATTGTAAATTTTGTTCCTCCAGGCATAATAATATTTGCTTTTCCAAACCCTTCAATTAGATTTGTAGAACCTGATATTGTATTGACTTTTATTTCCAGCATTGTCAGTTTGGAAAAATATTTTTACTTTTAAGTATTGTATGTGTAGTTGCACTGTCTGCCAAACATAGATCTTCTTCACTCATTTTTTAGTCACCCAACATATGAAAATGATCCAAGTTTCTTCATTAAAATAAATAATTATAATAAGAAAAACAACATTTGGAGAGAAGAAAAAAACATGGAGATGAATAAAAAAAATAACATTAAATTTAGATATTTTCAAAGTCAAAGGAAATGATTGATCTTCCATCACTTCTACCGATTTTCTCTTTAGAAGATTTAAAGAAGTTAGCCACATCCAAATTTATCATATGGGATGGGTCAAATATGTCATTATCAAAATTTGCTTCCATGTTTTTCTCTTTTTTCTTCAGAGATGCTTGATAAAGATCAATTAAATGTATTGATGTACGACAGGTATATGACCAATGTCCAATCATTCCGCATCAAAAGCATTTATTTTCAACACCTTTTGAACTTTTATCTTGTGGAGCTTTTCCTTTGTGATCATCATTTTGTGTGGTTCTTTTGAAATTTGAATGATTAGAACCACCACCACGAAAATAATAATTCCTTTGCCCCGGTCACGACCTCGATTGCAACCGCGATCTCGACCACAATTATTAACATTCACAACATTCACTTCAGATAATAATACCATTGTTCCAATTGGTCGAGATTTATGATTTTTCTTCAATAACTCATTATTTTGTTTGGCCATGAGAAAATATGAAATTAGTTCAGAATATTGTTTAAAACCTCTCTCGATATTGCTGTAGGAGCATATCCAAAATGTAGAAAAATGTTTCTCTAACATATTGATTTAAAATTTTGGAGTCTCAAGTGCATCCATTTTCGACGAGCTTTAAGAAGAAAAAGTGTTTTCTGATGATCACATTTTTATGTCATCTAGGTGTTTTTTGGCATGAAGCACTAATGACAAATAATTATTACTATTAATATCAAATGTTACAAATTCTAATTTTGTAATATTTACATAGTAACACTATTATAAAATATTATATTTATATTAGAAATTTAATATATCAAATATGTAAAACAACATTTAATTTATTAACTATAACGAATAGAGAAAAACATACATACCTTTAGGACCTATCTTTAACGAGGAAAACGATAGGAGCTCGTGCTGATAACGTGTTGTGAATTTGAAAAGCACAACGAAAACATGGATATGGAAATAATATAATATAATCGTAATATATAATAAAATAAACACTTTGGAAAATAGGGGCATGACACATGGCCAATGAACACTAAGCATGAGTATCTAATGAACATCTATTATCATAATATTTATAATAACTAGAATATTTTTGAAAGATTTTTAGTTGACTATATGAATATTAAGTCATAAGATCATCTTTTTGAACTTGGCTTTCTTCTATTAAATGAAACACGTATAATTTTTTTTTTAAGGGTAGGATATTTTTATTGATGAGTTTTATTTTATTTTTTTCTTCTTTTTATAACCTTTTTGGGTTTGTAGTTAAGTCGAGTATTTTTTTCGGTACCAAAGATGATGAAAACATGAATTTTCAACCATCTACACGTTAGAGAAACCGCTTCCTATTTTGTATGGAAGCTATTTACTAAATCATAGGCTAAAACAAGTGTAATCAAAGAACATTACTTGAATGCTACACATATAAGAAATTTGTGTACTTTATTATTTATTGGTTAAACATGTGTATTTAGTATTATTATTATCGTCATTATAGACAATTTGTCTAATTTTATTTCAATAGAGTACAACTTATTCAAATTTTAAATATAAATCTTCAATCAAAAAATAAGAAGCTCGGGACCCTCACTTATGTATTTCGTTTAACTAAAGTAAATTAACTTGTACTTTTTCCACATAGCTAAGTGGTAATACCACGTACATATTAGCACACCTCTAGCCACGTTTGAAAATTCCTCTATGGTCCAAAATCCTTTATTTTTTAAAAATCATTTCCAAATTAAAAAGTATGTTATATCTATTTATATATAACATAGAATTGTGAGCCACAAGCAAGATTTTTAAATGTCGATGAAGATATTGATAAGATATTTTATTTTTTAAAAAAATTTATAAAACAGAAAATTAAAAAAGAATATATTTATATTATAAACAGACATTTTATACTTTTAAAAAGTGTAAAATGTCTGTTATTCATATTTTATTTACATTGATGATATTTTGTTACTTATTTTAATATTTCATGAATTTTATTATAATATAATTGAAATGTTGATTCATCAATTGTGTTGTTATAGAATCTATAAAAATGTCAATCCGACAAGTGCTTATTTGAAATGTTTGGTCTGAGGGAGGATTCATGTGGTGTTGAATATTGACAATGCAAACAAAAAACAGTAGATAAGATGTTCAACAAAGTTGAATAATTCAATTTCTTTGGAACAAAAATAACACCAATAATTCCATGTTTCACCACCATCTAGATCGTTCCAAAATTCTTCATTTCTAGAATGATCTTCGATTGGAAAATAGGATTTTTCTACTTAAAACGAACAATAATATAACTCTTTTACTTGTTTAATATTTTAATTGGAAAATAGGATTTTTCTCGTCTCCAATGTTTGCACACGTTTTCCATTTCTACGTAGTGCGTGTAACGACTTGATTTTTAAGGACTTATACTAGGTCATTACTATATACATGTATAAATCTCAAAACAACACTCTCATAAATTTTAACTAAATCAAACGAATTTTATTAAATAAACAACTTTTGTAAAATATTTGATCGGGATCCACTTGAAATATAAGTTCAAAATAAATTTCATGAAGTTTTACAAATAAAAGTTTCAAACAATGGAATTCTAAGTTCAAACATCAAAACTGAAATATAAAACACTAAAATATGAAAACATGAGCAAAAACATCTCTCTAGTCGCAATGGATCGATCACGGATTCCTTCTACCATTTGCCAGTACGTCCTTGCACTTATCTAAAAAACATAACATAAGAAAGGAGAAAGAAAAAATACTCACTAAGTAACCCCACTACCGGGATCAGGCTAAGCATCTATATCCTCTAAATGTCACTCTCTAGTGTGACATCCATAAACTTCTACTTTCCATGGGATGACCATCAAGTCGATAATTGAACCCGCCCTACCGTAGGTGAGATACACCCACAAACCTCTGGTGAAATCCCATAGGAGATCACTAACCTCTAATGAAGTAGTAGATAGATTAGATTTCCTTTTTTAAATAAGATATTTTATCTACTTAGGAAATCTATATTTTAATTAATTAGAAAATTCATCATCTAATTAATTTAAATTAAATCTAAATTTCTCTTATCAACTCAATTTAAATTAATTTTCTTCTCTAATTTGGATCCAAAATCCAAAATTAATTAGGATAAAATTTAGAATTACAATTTCCCCTTTCCTTCTTAAATTTCAAATTCCTTTTAATTTCCAAAATCCTAATTATTTTTATTTTCTTTATTTTCAAATCTTTATTCAAAATAATTCAAAATATTCAAATCTCTTATCAAATTGATCTCAAACCAATTAACTTCTCCAATTAATTTAGTTTTGGCTCCAAATTAAAATTAAAGGGAACATACAATCTAATAGTTGAGATAAATTACATCCTTCCAAATATGTAATCAATTTAAAAACACACTTTCCCCCAAATAAATTAATCCAAATTTTCCTTAATTGAATGAAATTCCAATTCTTTACAAATATCTTTTAAATCAATTATCTTGCCTCCCAAATTAAATTTCTAGCCCAAATTTATCAAAATGACGCTCAAATATTTTAAGATAATTTAATACAAATTATCTGAAAAATTTGGGATGTTACAATGTGTGTTTCACAGTTGGGATCCCTGCTTATAAAATAAGGTGAACTTCGGCAAAGAAGTCACAACATTCATTCAATTCATTCCTTTTCTTTTAATACTTTCCCTTCACGTTTTTGAACAATATCAGTTTAGAAGGGTATCAAAATTTTGATCGATTTCGGTGTACTTCTGTTCAAGACAGTATTATCTGGTTTGTTTTATCTTGGGGACGGCCTGGCCACACTGCTTGCACAAGGGACGGAGCCGCGAAACATTTTTAAGAGAGCAAACTTCGTGACTCAGCCTGTAACAGTTTTCTCTTTCGTAGGTTAATTTTCGACGTCCGACGTTGTTCGATCGCAATTATCTTTTGTCCACCGTAGGTAGCTCTTCCAACAATTTTAAGACGATTGTCCATCTGTCGTTGTCGTGATGGCACTTTTAACTCAGAACGATATTATGTCCTTTAACCTCAACTATCCATTTCGATTCGAAAGAGTGAACTTCAAATGTTGGTAGCAGAAGATGTTGTCCTTCCTCACCGTCAAGAAGGTTGTTGGCGTCTGCACTAGGAGAAGAAAAACAAACTAGAACTGACAAGGACTTTGGGAATGACTTCTAGACTTATAACGTAAAAGAATATCCTAAAAACCTAAAAGATGCTTTGTCCTATGTAGATGCCAACTTATGGCAAGAAATTATAAATGATGAAATAGACTCTCTTTAGTCAAATAGGACTTGGCACTTAGTAGACTTACCCTCGGGTTGCAAGGCAATAAGATGCAAGTGCATCCTAAGAAAGAAGTTGAAACCTGATGGAACAATAGACAAGTTTAAAGTCAGATTAGTAGTAAAAGGCTTTAGACAGAGAGAAAACATAAACTTCTTTGACACATTTTTCCCTGTCAATAGAATTACGTCAATCCATGTACTATTTTCTCTCATTTCCCTAAATAACCTCGTAGTACATCAGATAAATGTAAAAACTGCTTTCCTAAATGGTGAACTTGAAGAAGAGATTTACATGGAACAACATGAGGGCTTCATAGTCTACGGTCAAGAGAACAAGGTTTGCAAGTTAGATAAATCTCTTTATGGCCTGAAACAAGCTCCTAAGTAATATAAAAAATTTGATAACCTAATCCCATCTAAAGGTTGCAAAGTCTATTAAAGTGACAAATGCATCTACTATAAGTTTGAAAACAATCTTTGCACGATCATATGTTTGTATATAGATTATTTGTTAATTTTTGGATCAAACTTGCACATTATAAATGATGTGAAATCCTTGTTGAGTGCAAAGTTTGATATGAAAGACTTAGAAGAAGCAGATGTAATCTTAGGCATAAAAGTAATTAGGTCTGAAAAGGGAATTTCTTTAGATTAATCTCATTATATAGAAAAGATTCTAGGAAATACAATTTCTTTGAATGTAAACCAACATGTACTCCTTATAACCCAAATGTTAAGTTGTTCAAGAACACTAGTGACAATGTTAATCAATCTGAGTATGCAAGCATCATAGGCAATCTCAGGTACGCTGTTGACTGTACTAGGTCTGATATAACTTATATTGTAGGATTACCTTGTAGGTTTAGTCTAGAGCATTGGAATGTTATAGAAATGGTTATGAGGTACTCAAAGAAAATCCAGAATCTAAGATTACATTATCAGAAGTTTCGCGCTGTCCTGAAAGGGTTCAAAGATGCTGACTGAAACTCTTTCTCAAATGATTCAAAGGCTAATAATGGTTATATTTTCAATATAGAAGGCAGGGCTATCACTTGAAAATCCAAGAAATAGACTATTTTAGCACAATCTACGATGGAGTCATAAATGATAGCACTAGCAACATCTAGTGAAGAAGCAGACTGGCTTAAAAGTTTGTTATGAGAGATTTCCCTATGGAAAAATTCGGTACCAGCCATATTGATCTATTGCGATAATACTGAAACAATTGCAAAAGTTCAGAACCGTTATTACAAGGAAAAGAGACGACAAATACGTCGTAAGCACAGTACCATTAGAGAGTTCTTCACTACTAATGCATTAGATTGGATCACATAAGGATTGATAAACTTGGCAGACCCTTTGACGAAAGGACTTGTTAGATAGAAGGTTTTCAAAACTTCAGAAAGGATGGGACTCATGCCTATAGAGATGAATTATATATGAGGAAAATCCAACTTGTAGACTAAAGATCCCAAGAAACAGGTTGAATGGGTAGTAACTGATCATAAGTGATATGAAATGAATCATGCTAAAAACAAACACAGAGCTCTCTTCCTATAACCTAGAGTCTGAGCATGATATCCTGAAGCATAAGAAAGGTTGAACTTAATTCTTAATGAGATTTATACATGATGTCGAGTGGGGTACCTAGCTATGGGAGCACTCCTAATAGACTCACCTATGTGAATACGGAAGTGAAGGCCGCTTCCTATGGAATTTTAAGCAGATTCTCTAGAGTGTTCACTAAACCAATGTGCGCGTTGAAGGATCCTTGTGAAGGGAGCGCAGCGGAAGCGAATCGTCCCAATTCTAAAAAATTTACAAGACATAATTTTATAAAGAAACAGAACAGATCATGCATTTAAATAAACATAACATACAACATGCTTGAGAAACTAAGAAGAGAAAAAGGGAATAGAAGACTTGCCATTGAAGAATAAAATCTTCACGATTCCTCTTCACTATGAAAATCACGAACACCAAAAAGGGCGCTACCACAAAAGCAACCTCAGTATTCTCTAGATGAGAATCTAGGAGAAATGAGCTTTGACTATTTTGGTGAGGGAAGGGATTGAGAGAGGAGAAGAGATGAAGAGCCTTAGATCTCAGAACTCCCTATGAGATTTTTCTATATGTTTCTTTTCTTCACCACATAGCATACCTTTCTCTCACTAATGGATTTTAATATAAATCACATTTATATTAATTTTAACCATACGAATTCAATTCATATAATTAATCTTTGAATCATATTCAAGTATTTATTTTCTCTTATAAATACTTAATATTATAATGTATCAAATACATTATAGTAATTATATCATATATAATTAAATTAAATTAATTATATCATATATAATTGATTCTCTCAATTAATTTGAACAATTCAAATTAATCCAAAAACTAATTCTCATTAAAACCCGTTGAGCTACCGGGGGACCTCATGGCCTGTAGTTTAAAGCTCCAAAGGTACCTGAATAATTAATTAAAATAATTAATTAAACTCTTTAATTTAAATTATCAGCATTCGTTAAGCACTCCATTAAAGACCATCAGTTGCACTCTTCGCCCTACAAATATATTTTTGTGTCCATTGGATATAACCAATCAACAGTACGATGACCATTCACAAATTGCTCGTAAGTACAACTAGGCCAAAATTACCGTTTTGCTCATGTAGTTACATCTAATTCCTTAAATACCACTGATCCTTCTAATGAGCAATAAATCATAGTCCAACTATGATTAAACCCCTTTTGGGTCAGGAGAGGGTGTGACGTCACATTATTCAAGCCTTGGAATTAGCACTTAAGGGAGCAATTTATCTACTTACCCCGACGTTGGGGAATGAGTGAACTTCTTCTTGTGTAGCTGTGTTCCCAGCTCCCCCATCAAAAGAATCCCCAAAATGGTAGGCTTGTTGAGTCGGTGATCTAGCCGCTTTCACCCATACAAATTAAAGGGTCGCCTTCATAGGCAGGAGTTCACAACTCCCTTAGGATTCAGGTCATATTACCCATGGTCATCCTGGTGAAATGTAAGTCTCTATTATTAACAGCGTTATATAATGAGACTAAACATTTCGTGGTCTGGTGTTATACAAACTCCTTTATATAGAATATCCCCGCTCACATGTCTCCACATGAATGATCAGGATCAGATCATTTGTAGTACTTTACAATAATTGTAACATCTATAAAACATGCCATACTCGTAGTATACCAGAATAAGATATCCAACTTTATCCATCTACTACAGACCATTTAGGTTATCACTTAAACATAATTCACTCATATGTCTCTACATACATGTTTAAGCTACAAGATAACCATGGCCGATGTTAGTTTATTGGTTTGTGGTTAATGCAACTAATTTTGAAATAAAACATCAAATATTTTATTATATAAATAAAATGTTTGTACATTACAATTACAAACTATAGGATCCTACGAGATTTAAGGCATCAACCCCAACACACGTGCTAGGCCTTAAAGCATGGGCTTTCGAACTACATCCTAATAATGTTGTGTGTGAGATGTTGTTAGAGATAGTTTAAAATCAAGAGTTACTCTAATATATTCTAAATCATCTTCACTATGTAAATATTCAAATTATAAGATACATTTACTTAGGCACAGTATTGTACGGACTGATATTGCTCGATGAAAAAGATTTTTTTTTTAAAAAAAAAATTCAATTGGTGGATTGTTGGTGAAAATTTATTTTTTTAAATGAAGAAAAAGAAAAGTTAAAAATCCCACATTGGTTATTTTAGCATTGAGATGTTTCCTCAAATACCCCACCTTTCATTGTGGGTTGGGGCCTCAAGGAGTGCCCATATTTTAGAGGAGGTAGAGAGATAGACAAATATGGGTATAGTGGACATCCCACACGGACGTGGTGTAGCGAGGCGAGGGTATCTTATTATTTTTTACAAAATAATAANGTTTGTAGTTGGAGATGGTTGTCAGAGCCTACGAAGATGGTCGCCAAAGTTGGTTATCGGAGTTTGTTGTCGAAGCCTGAAATTGGTCGTCGAAGGTCTGTCTCTTATACACATCTAGATGTGTATAAGAGACAGGTGGTGTAGCGAGGCGAGGGTATCTTATTATTTTTTACAAAATAATAATAATATTTTTATTTTATTATTTATTATTATTTTTTTCAGTCTCCACGCTTCATATGGTCGTTCTCTCGTCTCCGAGTTCGTGCATTCTCCACTTCTGCGTAGTACGCATTTTACAGCTGGGCTCCCTGCCTATAAAACGAGGTGAACTTCGACAGAAAAGTCACAACATTCATTCAATTCATTCCTTTTCTTCTGTTGCTTTCCCTTTACGTTTCTGAACAATATCGGTTTAGAGGGGTATCAGAATTTCAACTGGTTTCGGTGTACTTTCGTTCCAAACAGTATTATTTGGGTTGTTATATCTTGGGGACGGCGTAACCATTGTTGAATTGCTTGCACAAGGGGTAGAGTCGTAAAATGTTTTAAAGAGAGCAAGCTCCGCGATTCAGCCTGTAACAATTTTCTCTTTTGCAGGTTAATTTTTGACGTCTAACGTCATTCGATCGTAGTTATATTCCGTCCATGGAGGTAGCCATTCTAACACTTACGAACCAAGATATCTCTTTTAAAACTTTAAGGACCAGATAGATACATAACTTCCAACTTCAGAGACCAAAAATACATTTTTTTTCCTTCTTTTTATTACTATAGCAAAATAATTTCATATTGCTTTCTTCTATTCTTTTTCATATAAACAACTTCTATTAATAATGATAGTACATCAATTTATGATGGCATTGATAACAAAAATCAAAATGACGTTTATTATGTTTATGAAAGAAATATATACTTTTGTAGGACTATGAAATTTTTTATTAAATCATTTTGGTTCAATTTGCTATATACACAAATGCTACATATTTGTATTTTTTAAAGCTGAAAATGACAAATTATATAAATAAATAAAGGACAATAGCTATAGATAAGTATTAATCTTCAAAATAGGCTATTTGACAAGTCATTGGAAACTTCTACAAAATTCGTATAGGATTTCATTCCATTTTGGTACTTTTATAATAATGTTAAAATTCGTTTTTTAAGTTTGTACTAAAAAAAAAGGGTTTTAAGTCAACTTTTATTTTTTTATTTATTTTAAGAATGTTTGAATTAATTTTTGTTGAAGATGGTTAAACAATAATAATAATTTCATCCAGAAGAAGACATAATGTAAATATGTTTCAAATAAAATGTTGATTGAAACTTTTTCTTTAAAAGTTTTAACAATAAACGAGATTAACTATTTCAAAATTTATTGAAATTACAATGGTTAAAAAAATCTAAAATATAATAATTAAAATGATATTTTAATCAAATTTTTATTAACCGTCTCTAGACCAAGCTTAAAATGTCGTTGATGAAAATGACGAAATGTCAAATTTACCAAAAAAAAAAAGGGGGGGTTGATAGAAGTTTGTGTATTATAATGTTCACTTATATCTAAAGTTAAAATACCATGAATGGAAATAACAAAGTCTTAAATTATATATATTTTGATTGAAGTTTCGATTTTATAATGTTGATTTGAATAGATATTTTGGAATAATAATAATAATAATAAATTAATAATTTATAAATATTTTTTTTATAAATTAGAATGTTGTTTATATTAAGGGAATTTTCAAAAATAGAAAAATAAAGAAAACTACAAAATAACAAAATTTTAATCTTCTTTAATAGAGATCGGTAGACATTGATAGAAACTGAGAGAAGTCTATCAGTGTCTATCAATATATATATATTTTTTGCTATTTTTATAAATAGTTTGACATTTTTTCTACCTGTAAAAATTGAATGATTAGTGTCATTTTGTTGGATTTTTTTTAAATAACCCCCTCCCCTCCCCCTAAATAAAACATCTATATAATTCACCATTTGTTTTTTTAAAAAAAAAAAAAAAAACATGTTTGTTTCCAATCTTTTGAGTTGATGGAATTCCATTTTTATTCCTCAACAAGAGTTTATGATCGTCAAATTCAGTATTTGTGATTATTAATTATTTGCTTGCTTTGATTTATCTTTGATTAACTATTCAGTTCATTCGTCAAAATGAGTATAATTCAATGGTTATCAAATACATATGATATTCTTGAGGCTAGAGGTTCGGTCCCTATTCAATATATTGTTTTAAAAAAACTTTGTTCACTCAAAATTGAGAGTAAAAATTCTAAAAAAATTGTTTTTTAAATAATTTTTCAAGAAAAAAAAAAGCATATACCACTCATATATATATATATGCGCGCGTTTTTTTTTTTTTTTTTTGGTCATTTGGGGCCATTTTTCATTTTGTTGCTACCTTTTTATATTCTTTAATCAATTTTATTTTATTATTATATAACAGAATGTGAAATGACTTCTATGGCCCTCGAAAAATAGAAGCGAAAATATCTTAATAACAGACGTTGATGTTTACAATCGTCACCGTCCTTTTCAACAATATTAACTGCAACAGTCTCTCTCTCGCTGGGGACCGATACAGAGAATTGACGGATCAGAAGAGAAAAAAAAGAAGGTTCGGTAAGACGGATGGCGAACGACGGAGGCCGGAGACGGAAGTCAATTCATTTTTCTGTCCAAATAAAACCCTTCAACTTACAAAACCCAATCAACATTAAACAATTTCCATTTTCCCCTTCTTGCCATTTTTCAAGTTTCCGGCGCCGGCAGGGCTCCGGCGGAGTGTAGCTTGATTGTGGTGAAGTAATAAGGGGCATAGGAAGGGGCGGTTGGTGGCGGTGTTGGTAGTGGTGGGGACGAAAGTGGAGCG
Source organism: Benincasa hispida (assembly GCF_009727055.1). Taxonomy (NCBI): domain Eukaryota; kingdom Viridiplantae; phylum Streptophyta; class Magnoliopsida; order Cucurbitales; family Cucurbitaceae; genus Benincasa; species Benincasa hispida. The sequence continues at coordinate 22,361,532 of NC_052352.1, read as the reverse complement.
CCCACCACCTGTTCGACGAAATGTGTGAACCAAAAGGAGCAAAGAAGGAATTAGGAATTGGGCGTCAACTTTTGCTGCGAGGGCGATGGGAACATTAGAAGGGGCAAAAAAGAAAAAAGGGACAAAGAGAAAAAAGATGAATATTTATGTTTATGTTTATGTGGGTGACATAAGCATCTATGTTGTGTGTTGAAGATGATATTGACATGCAAATGCAAAAGAGAGAAGTGACTAGAATTATCATATGCGAGTAACACCATTGTGTCTGTCGATCAACTTTTGCCAAAAGAAAAAGGAATGTGGGAAGATGAAATGAAACCGTCCTTTTTTGTGTGGGTTTAGTTTCTATTAAAATGTAACTGTATTTTGGTTTCATTTCATTGTTGTCTCTATGCTTTTGATTCTTCAAATATAGTCTTTATATTCTAGATAAATCTTGTCATTCAAAGTTTTTTTTTTTCTTTTTTTTTTTTTTTTGGTTAAGAATTACTTTTTGGTTTCTCCACTTTCATTAAAGTAACAATTTGGTTCTTGAATTTTAATTGGTAACGATTTAGTGCATATACTTTTAAATTTGTAAGGATTTAATCCTTGAACTTTAATAAATAACAATTTGGTACTTATATTTTACAATTTGTAATAGATTAGTTCTTACTGTGCAAAATTATTCTTAAGATTTAATTAAATTTTTTATATTTGTAGATTGTTAAATTGATTAAAAAAAATTAATATATTTTTTAATAAACTATAAAGATTATGTTGTTATATAATGAAGTTCAATACTTAATTTTAAAGTAGTTTTTCATCATAGGGACTAAATGGTTGCAATTTTCAATGTATAAGTACTAAATTGTTACTTATTAAAGTTCAGAGACTAAATTGTTTTAGATTGAAAGTATAGGAACTAAATTTCTATCGATTAAAATTCAAAGACTAAATTGTTACTTTACTTAGGGTCTATTTGGGACGCTGAGTTGAGATAGTATGTTTGGAGTTTATATGTGAGTTCATATATCTGTGGGGTTCATATGTATGTCTGTATCTAGGGTACTTAAGTTCATATGTTTAGGATATCTGATGCGGTTTCTGAACTCTAAATAATCTACTTTTATGATTATTATTTTTGTTTGAAACTTTTTTATTCGATAACTCTACCCATCTTTGTTTGAATAAAATATAGATTGCAATTTTTTCCTTTTAATCTTTAAAGCTTTTCTTTCTTTCTTTCTTTTTTTTGGGCAATGAACAACAATTAAATTACATTTTGTAGAAATATGGTTAAATAAAAGAGAAACCAAAGAGTAGGGGTGACCATTCAAACCGCAAAAATCGAACCGTTTCTAAAAACCGAACCGATGTGAACCAAAAACTCAATGAAATCGAAAAATGCGGTTCAGACCGGTTTGAAGAAATTTTGAAATCGAATTAATTCGGTTCGATTCGGTTTCAATTTCGAAAACCGAATCGAACCGTTTTTAACTAATATATATTCATTTATTTATTTATATTTTTTTTTTAAAAAAAAAAAAGTAAAACCAAAACAAATCGAATCGAATCATTTTTTAATTTAAAAAAGAATATAACATAGATTTTTTTTAAAAATCACAATCGAATTTAAAACCAAACCGATCCGCATGCGGATCGGTTTGGTTTGGTTTTACATATTAGAAAAATTGTTCGGTTCGTTTTGACCACGAAAACGAACCAAACTGAATTGCTTCCACCCCTACCAAAGAGAAATAAAAACTTTTGATTTCTAATTTTTTTCCATGAATTTCATTATCATCTTCTTCTTCATGTTATTGCTCTATATTTTTACTCTATCATGAGTTTTCTTTTAATTAAATCACCCCCATCATCTTAGCAACGAATGGAATATCACCACATTTCTTCAACAATTTCACTTTCAGTTCCTCTAAATTTGGAGGATCGTCACAAAATAAATCTCCAATTTTCATTAATTCTTGCTAAAGAATGTTTCAGGAATTTTTTTTTTATGATTTTTTTGTTATATGTTACATACTTTTCAATTACATACATATTTTTCGTCTAAATATTATTAACGCTCATTTGATAAATGAATTCAATTAAATAAAAATATTTTTTTACAAATTTTTACGTATAAATATTGTAGTTAATGTAGAAAAATACTATTATTTATATAATTAGCAACCCTATAATACACTTTAACATCATCAGTCTTATAATAATCGGAAGTGGTGTTGGAAGTTGATTATCGAAAATGATTTTAGTTGGAGTTTGTAGTTAGAGGTGGTTGTTGGTCGCATGAAGGTGGTATTGGAGTTGGTTGTCGAAGTTTGTCATTGGAAGTGTTTTTCGGAGCTCGGAGTTAGCCAAGCAAAGGGGTCACCAAAATTGTTCATCAAAGATGATTTTTGTCGATTTTGTAGTCAGATGTGGTTGTCGGAGCCCAAAGTTAGTCACATGAAGTTGGTATTAAAGTTGGTTTCTGAAGTTTGTTGTCAGAGGTGGTTGTCGAAGTTCTGAGTTGCTCGCTCAAAGGTGGTCATCGAAGGTGATTTCCGTCATAGTTTGTAGTTGGAGATGGTTGTCAGAGCCTACGAAGATGGTCGCCAAAGTTGGTTATCGGAGTTTGTTGTCGAAGCCTGAAATTGGTCGTCGAAGTTGGGTCATTGAAGGTGGTTGCCAGAGTCTGAAACTGGTTGTCAGAGTTGGTTGCGCGATTGTTGGAGCTCGAAGTTGGTCATGAGAGTTGACATCGGAGTTGGTTGTCAGATTTGTCATCAGAGGTGGTTGTCAAAGTCGGGAGTTGGTCGCCAGAGTTTTCGTCGGAGATGATTGTCGAAGCTCGAAGTTAGTTCCCAGAGTGTGATAGTGGTCGATGGGTGGGCCATTAAAAACATTGGAAGAATGAAGAGTTAGGGTGAGTTGGTAAAATATACAAACTCTACTCCACCAACATTTAAAGTTGGTGGGCCAAACATTGAGTCAGTATATTATACCAACTCAACTATGTTGGTGAAACAAACACCCTTAAAGTTTAGGACCAAAAGTGATTTTGAATTATTTTTTTTTAATTATTGTAATTGGTTATAATAATTTTTATACAAAAACACATTATGTGAACATTTTTTTTTTCAAGATTTATAGAGATAGTACTGATAAATTTATGGTCTATTTTTAAGATTTGAGACTTGAGTTTGAAATTTAAAAAATTATGGAGTACAATAGAATGAAACACAAAGTAGTGAGAGACCAATTGATATTTTAACCGTTAATTAAGTTTTTGAATGGTGTTTGTAAATAATTAATGAAAAATATATGGATAGATCATGGATTGCACGGATCTTTTGCAATTTACCTATTTTTCCAACCGCATTTTGTTATATAATAAATTCTTATTTATTTCCTTTTAAAATTTCCTTTTGTGTGATTGATGTAGATGAAAAAATGGGCTTGCAACCACTCTCTCGTGATTAATTATTTTAGAATTTCCTCATCGAAAATTTGCTTTGTTCTTTTCTTCTAAAATTTGCTTTGTTCTTTCATTCCTAATCATGTAGCATATTCCATAGCTCAACAGGTTAGAGTATTGATAATACACTGATTTTTTTTAATCTTTTTTAATGCAAGATATAGTCTAACTAAATACAAGACATGAAATTAACTCAACTAGAACACCACTTTGTAACCACCCTCAATTATGTTGTAGCACACTACTGATTTTATTGACTTGCTTTTTTAGTTTCAAGTTCTACACCTAGTGAAATTACCCTAAGGGTGGTCTAAAAAAAACCAAATATTATTCTGGTCGATTATGTTGGTGTGTTGCATTCCATAAAAAAAATCTATATAATATAATGACTAGTGGTAGTGGTAAATGAAAGGGTTTTAATTATGTTTTAGAAAACTTGTGCTCATGTTTTCTATGATTTAAATTATTATTGCAGTGTGATTGACTGATATTATTATAAGAATAAGAATGTAGTGTGGTTGGTTGATTTTATTATAGGCAAAATTCGAGTAATATGTTGTGCAACACGTCAAAGACATTGTTATTAACGTTGTTACATGTATGTCAGCAGATTCGGCATAATATCTTTTCCGTATCTGTTTGCGTGATTTGCAGATTTTCATAGCTCTTCCTTATTTTCTTGCAGAGAATTTTTATTCACTCCAAAAAGATACTCTCAAAGTTAACCTTATTTATATTATACTCTTATTCAATTTTAGGGTTAGCCGCTTAATTAAAAATATGTGTATTGAGAGTTTTGAGCTTAGGGTTTATTTAAGCTTTAATCTCCATGTATTGTTATTGAAAATCGTTGTATGTCGTTGAGACCTTTTTGGTTCGGCAACTATTGTAAAACTCGAGAGGGGTTTAGTTTGATATTGTATTTAGGGGGAACCTAAGTACGTTGAAGATGATGAAAACTCATATTTAGGGAAGCCTAAATACGATGAATGTAAGGGAGTCTCATTCTTAAGGGGAGCCTAAGTATATTGTATTGAGGGCATCCATACAAAGCTTGAAGAAACATTATTGTTGAAGTGGGGGAGTTCAAACTTAGGGGGAGTCTAAGTTAAAACTAAAGAGGAAGCTATACGTGAGTCACTGAAGAGGGAGTCTATCAGATAAGTACTTTTATTGTAATTGCTAAACTATTTATAGTGAAACTTTGTTCCATTGGACACATTGCCCCCTAGACGTAGGTATTTTTGCATTGAACTGGATGACCAATCTCTGTATCGTTATTATTGAAAAATACCTCCTATTTCTACTATAGGAATAAGCAGAAAAATAACAGAAAAATTAAAAGAAAGCAATAAAACTGAAAACACAAGAATTACATGGAAAACTCCCAACTCGAAGAAAAACGACGACCCACTAGAAAGAAATCCACTATGTCATATAAAACAATTCTCTCCCTGATCCCAATTACAAGAGCACTCTCTCAAAGCTTTTGACTACTCTTCCTTTTCCCACTCTCAAACTGGAGAATACATCAAGGGAATTTAACTAAGCTAGCACACCCAAGCTTAAAGTGTTTCTAACTGGGACAACTAAAAACCAAAGGCATGGACTCATTTTATAGGTTATTAGAGCCCATGACTTTCCTAAATATTTTTTTATGTAGGACAAGCCCATGACTTTCCTAAACCTTTTCAATGTTGGACATTTTATAAATATTTCTGATGTAGAACAACTGCATTCCTAATATTTTTCTAAAAATCCAATAGTTATTTTTCTATTTTCTTTCATGTTGCCCATCTGTCATACATATTATTTGTGACGTTGTGCTATTTCATTGAGTATTCAATAGATTTTCAATGTTGGACATTGTATTTTGTGTTAGATCTATCTAATTTTTTAATCGGTATCAGAGCGAGTTGATTGTTAGTTCATTGAGTATTCAATAGATTCGACTAAGGAAGGTGGCAACTGCCTGTCCTCCTGTTTTAAATGGAATGAATTACTCGTATTGGAAAGCTCGGATGATCACTTTTCTCAAATCTATTGATAGCAAGTCATGGAAGATTATTGCAACTAGATGGTCTCCTCATCAAGTTGCTGATAAAAATGGAGTTGTCAGTTCAAAACTTAAAAGAGATTGGGCAGAGGTTGAAGATGAAGCATCGTGAAGAAATTCTTATGCTCTGAATGCAATCTTTAATGAAGTGGATAAGAACGTATTCAGATTGTTCGATACTCGTATTTCAGCAAAGAGGGCTTGGGATATACTCGTTGTTGCTCATGAAGAAACATCTAAGGTGAAGATATCGAGGATACAACACCTAATTACCAAATCTAAATCTCTGAAGATGCTTAATGATGAAACTATTGTAGAGTTTAACATGCATTTTCTGGACATTGCCAATGAATCTTTTACCCCCAGAGAGAAAATTTCAAAGGAAAAGCTTGTTCGAATACTTTTATGCTCCTCACCTAAAATATTTGATATGAAGGTCACAGCTATTGAAGAGGCCCATGATATTGCCAACATGAAAGTTGATGAACTATTTGGATCCCTTCGAACATTTAAAATATCTCTTGAAGGTCAACCTGAGAAGAAGTCCAAGGAAATTGCACTACAATCCTCAGTTAGCAATGAAAGTTCTAAGATCAAGAACAAAGAAACTGATGAAAATCTAACTGAATCAGTTTTCTGACAAAGCTCTTAAACAATGGAACAGACATTCAGTATTCTATGGAAACTATGTGTCCTTCCATGTCAAGGACATTAGTAACTTCAGTAATAACTTTGATTTAAAGCTCTCAAAAGTTCTGGCAGAGAGGATAAAGAGTGACAAAGGAACCAACAGTAGTCAAGGTATCAAAGGAAAAAAAATTTAGATGTCGAGAATGTGAGGGGTTTGGACACTTTCAAAATGAATATCCAAACTTTCTGAGAAGACAAAATAAAGAATATTCTGCTACCCTATTAGATGATGAAACTAAGTCAAGCAGTCACTTTAATGAGGAAGTTTGGGCTCTTATAGGAAGCCCCTCTCTTGATTGTTCTAATGTGATTGATCATTCTAATGAATGCATTTCTATGGCAGGAAAGGAAACAGAACAAAATATAGTTACCTCTGAAAACTTATCTTTTGAAGAAGTCTATCAACTGTGGATGGAGGACTCTAAAGTCTAGAAAATTCAAAAGAAGAGAATAGAGAAATTAATTGAAGATAATCATCGTCTGTTAAGCCCCATTTCTGAGCGGAAGAAAGAGTTGAAGTCATAAAAAATTGAATTTGAATTGATGTCAAAGTCTGTTCACATGATGAACTCAAGCACTGATGATTTTAACATGATTCTATCTTCTGGCAAGCAGGTTTCTGATAAGTATGGCATTAGGTTCAAGTAGCATGGTGAGCGATTCTATTGATATCAGTCTCTTTGTCTGTGTCAACATCCACTCTAAGTTGTAATGAGAAACAAAGATGGATTTTTCATTATTACAGCAACGAAGGACACGTTTAACCCTATTTCTTTCTCTTATATGGAAGAAGCCATTCATCATCTTGAAATTATTCAAGAAGAACATGGTTTGTTACAAACTCTAACAAATATGTACCTAGAAACAAAATGGAATTGAGGGTTAAGAAAGCGAGTCACCAGTCTGAGACAAGATGCCAAGTGGCTTTTACTTCCCTATGATCATTTATTAAAGAAGATTCATATTTTGACAGTGGCTGCTCCATGCATATGATAGGAGAGAAGAATTTTCTAACTGATCTAAAGTCATGTTATTTTGAACATGTTATTTATGATGATGGTGCTAAAGGAAGAATTATTGCCAAATAAAAACTTCAATATTCTGGACTTCCCTCTCTCAATGATGTTATCCTTGTGAAAGGTTTAAGAGTAAATCTCATCAGCATAAGTCAATTATGATCAGGGCTTCAATGTTTATTTCTCAAAAGAAAGATGTTTAATGACTGTTAGTGATAATTCTCTTACCATGACAGGTATGCAACCTTCTAATAATTGTTACTTGTGAACTCCTAATGTCGTTCATCATGTTTGTAACATTTCTAGGCAAAATGAAGTTGTGTTCTCTCTCCAGCAAAGTAGAATAGTACTTTTCAGGAGATGACTCTTGATATGATGCAACTTAGATTCTGCAGAATGAGTCTAAAGTGAGTATGGTCAGAGAACTTACTCTCTCTGAGATATAATAATAAATAGATGGAAGTTGTGGCAGTAGTTCAATTTGATTCCCTCATGGCATTTTTAATCTGTGCAAAATTGTCTTATAGCAACCAAAGATATTTGATAAAGAAAAATCAAAGTGAACTGAGTTAACTTTTATAAGTAGGAAAATGTTGCTTGTGTTTACTGAAGAAACTAAAGTTGAAAGTGGTGATCAAATTATTAATAATGTTGATAATACTGTGATAAAACCTGTATCTATTGTTGATCAAGCTAAGCTATCTAATGTTTTGATTATTGTGCCTACTAAACTCATTAATGAGAATGTTGATCTGCTTGTTTCCTCTGTTATTGATAATATTGTTCCTATGAAACTTATTGTGTTAATTTATGTTGTTCATACTATTGTCCCTACAAAACTTGTCATTGGAAGTACTGAGATTAATTCTGTGAATTATATTGACCATGCTACTTCTGTTGAAACTCTGATGGATCATATTGTGGTTGCTGAGATATTTATTGAGCCTTATGTGCTGTGTGATGAGGTTATTGATAATGGTGCTCTTGCTGAATCTCTGGATAAAGTCATTGTGTTTCTTAATATTGTTTTTGAATATATTATTCCAACTAGAAGCATTGAAAATGTTAACTATGTGCCCATCGTCTGCTCTGAAAATATTGTGAATGATATGTCTCTAACTATTGATCAAATTGAACTCACTACTTCTGTTGCGGTTGTCATTGATTCTCAAGAAACTCTTGATCCTACTTTTCTGAGAATGATTTATGAAATGTCGTGTCTGTTGTTGATAATGCTTCCGCTGCCATCGTATGTGTTTCTGAGGTTAATAAAATTATTAAGTTGCTTCAATTAATCAGTTGGTTGATTATTTTGAGATTGTGTTAAAGGATGATATTACTGAAAGGATCGAATCTTGCAGTGGAAGTGTTTTGTTAGAACACCTTGCATCCCACAATCCAATTTTTACATAAACATAATTATTGAATTAAAACATAATATAAACATGTAAATTAGCATGCTTTAGAAAAAATATTAGAACGATATTTACCTTTGTAGATTTCCAAGTGCCACGAACAATCCCCTCCTAGTTCCAATGAACGGATCTCCAATGATCTTGATCACGAATAATTTCTTGAACAATCTCGAACACTATCACAATAGTAATCTCGTTATTCTCTAGGATTCCAATAGAGGGATAAGGGATATCCACCTATTGGGAGAAGGAGAGGAGAAAAGAGTTTGGGAGAATAGAGAGGATTTTCTTTATGGTTAGGAAAAAAATTCTGCACAATAACACTATGGTATTTTGTATTGTCTTATGTGTATCCCCAAAGGGCCATATGGAGGTCTTTATACAAAGAAAGGGTCAAACCCTTTTCCTAATATTTTCCTTTTCTATAATTAATTAAATAACACTTATTTAATTAATAGCTAAATTAAACAACACTTATTTAATTTTAATTTGCACAATAATTAAATGACTATTTATAAATTAAATCCAATTTAATGTATATATTTAATTATCATAAACCGTATGTATATGTGTAAAACCTCTCTATTAATTATTTCTTCGTGAATCTAATTCACTTGAATTAATTAATTTGAATCTTATTCAAATATTACTTTCCAATTTAATTATAGATCATATACATAATTAATTATGTATTAATCACATTAATATATAGTTTCCTTAAATTAATTTGAACAATTCAAATTATCCGTCTTAAGTATCCTCTAGTGAGCTAACGAGGGGACATGGTGGACATAGAAGTTTCAATGATATGAGATTAATTGGTTAAACTCTTTAACCAAATTAATCAATATTTGTTAATTGTGGGTACACTCCACTAAAGACCCACAACTGCACTATTCTCACTACATATATTTATGTGTCCATGGATATAAACCAATACCAACAAGTTAATCCTTCATGAGTGTTCGTAACTCCAACTGGTCAAATTACCGTTTTACTCTTGGGCTACCCCTGACTCCTTAAGTACCAGTACTTCTTTAATGAACAACTTGTTTATGGTCCAACCAATAAACAGAAATGAAGGATCCCAAATTGAAAGGAACCGTGAGTGGAAATAAGATCGTCCTTAATCCCATTTTTCATTGAATGTAAATTTTACAGTAAATCAAGAACAAGATATGCATTTACATTAATTACAGCATGTTATATAATTAGGTTTTAGAAACCATACCTTTGAATACTTTTCTTCAAGAATCCCTCAAATAGTACATAAATGCCTTGAAAACTTTCTTCAAGAAAACCTCGATTAAGAACGAGAACACAACCACAATGGTTTCCTCGGTATTCTTAGGTAAAGAACCCAGGAGAGGTGGGCTCTGACTATTTTGAAAAGAGGAAAATTTTAGTAGAGAAGAGGAACTATTGAAATTGTTCACCAACAAATTTAAAGACTCGCAGAACAGTTCTGTATTTTTCCTCACTATCAAATTCGATGATCAAAAGCAAGAAGATAAAGCTAACTCCCTTCCTCATTTTTTTATTTAAAATAAAAAAAAAGACATTTAATATAAATATAAATGTGATAACTAACTTATCATATTATATGTATATTAAATTATATGTTATTTCAAATATAACATATAACCTATATATTATTGTATCATATACAATATAATCTATAGTTTCTTTTCTCTCTTATATGATATTTAATATAAATCACATTTATATTAAATTTAACAACTATAATCTAATTCATATTAATAATATTTGAATCTTATTCAAATATTTATATCCTCTAAATTAATCTATAATGTATCAAATACATTATGATAATTATATCTCATATAATTAAAATAACTTAATTATACCATATACAATTAAATCCCACTATTAATGTGAAAAATTCAAATTAATCCAAAAACTTATTCTCATTTAATCCTATTGCGCTACCAATAGGACTTTATGGACTTGTAGCTTGAAGCTCTAACGGTAAATGAATAATTAATCAAACTCTTTAATTAAATTATTCACCATCCGTTAACTGTCGGACACTCCACTAAAAACCAACAGCTGCACTCTTCGCACTACAAATATATTTTTGTATCCATTAGATATAACCAATCAACAGTACAATGACTTTTCACAAATTGCTCGTAAGTATAGCTAGACCAAAATTACCAATTTGCTCCTATAGTTACATCTAACTTCTTAAGTACCACTGATCCTTCTAATGAACAATAGATCATAGTTCTATTATGATTAAACCCCTCTCGGGTCAGAAGAGGGTGTGGCGCCATATTGTTTGAGCCCGAAATCAGCCCTTAAAAGAGCAATTTATCTGCTTACCCCGACTTCGGGAAAGGAGTGAATTCCTTATTGTGTAGCTATGTTCCTAACTCCTTAATCAGACGAATCCCCAAAATGATAGGCTTGTTGAGTCAGTGGTTTGGCCACTCTCACCCATATAAATCAAAGGATCTCCCTCATAGGCAGGAGTTCACAACTCACTCAGGATTCAGGTCATGTTATTTAGGTCATCCTGATGAAATGTAAATCTCTATTATGAACGGTGTTATATAATGAGACTAAATATTTCGTGGTCTGGTCTTATACAAATTCCTTTGTATAGAATATCCCACTCACATGTCTATACATGAATGATCAGGATCAGATCATTTGTAGCACTTTACAAAAATTGTAACACCTACAAAGCGAGTCATACTCGTAGTGTCACAAGGATAAGGTACCCAACATTATCCATCTACTAGAGACCATTTAGGTTATCACTTAAACATGATCCAGCTGTATGTCTCTACATATATGTTTAAGTTACAAGATAACCTTGGATGTTAGTTTATTGGTTTGTGGTTAATGGAACAAAAAATGGAATAAAATATCATATATTTTATTAAATAGACACTGAGTTTGTTCAATACATTTACAAACTATAGGACCCTACGAGATTTAGAGCATCAACCTCAACAAGAAACCCCTTTCAGGTTAAAAGAGAGTAGGGCCCTTTGTTCAAATCCTGGAGACAACATTTAAGGGAACACCCATCTATTTACCCTTAAGGTGGGAAAGAGTGGGTTTCATCTTGTATTATTATGTTCTCAACTCCCTACTTGGTCTTGTCCCCAAAATAGTAGGCATATTAGGATGCGAACTGACCATCCTCACCCATGCAAAAGGATAATCTCTCGTGAATAGGACTTCATAATATACTCAAGATTAAGACTAAGTTGCCTAGTTCATTCTATCGAAATAGAAATCTGACTTGTTAACGGTGTTACATCTAGTGGTTACTATTTCGTAGTCTAGTCTTGTGCAAACTCATTGCATAGGATATCTCTATTTGCGTGTCACCTACACGAATGCGTTGGATCATTACATTTGTATCAAATACAAAATGGACCGTATCCATAGTGTTATCAGGATAAGGTACCCAACCTTATCCCTATACTATATACCTTCTAGGTTGTATCTTGAACATTGATCTCTGTATGTCTCTACATACTGTTCAAGAATCATAAGACAACCTTGAATGTTAGTTTATTAGATCTGAGATTATTAAGACAAAATAGAAAACAATACAAACATTAAGACAAAATACACAAAAATACAAACAATAACATTTATGATTTAACATCTATAACTTTTTATTGATGACGATCAATTAATAACATTTACTATCTACGAGTTTTAGGACATAAAACCCAACAATTACTTCTACCGGTGTATCTGCTAGTGTTGCTACTATAAATCAACCTATTGATTCGAATGTATCTGAGAAAATGAATGTTGATAGTGGTCTAGTTGTTCAAACGGTTGTGAGTTATAATGGTCCAAATGATGGTGAAAATAGCTTTGATAAAGATGTATCTGATGATTTTATCTTCGAGGAAGATATTCTTTGCTATACTGATTCTATTATTCCTAATCCATTGCTCTATGATGTGAATATACATGAAGATACTTTAAAGTTGAATGCTTGTGCCAATAATAAATCAATTGTGAAAAAAGTTGGTATTGATTTTATTATCAATGAAATTGTTTTGGATTTGGGCATTGAAAATTTAGGCTCTAAAGGGCTTGAGGAAGTTCGTATATCTAATATTCCTACTATTGATCATATTGATGCTAAAGATATTATTGATTCTGTTGTTCTCAGTGTTGAGCCTATCATTAGGGATACATCCTCTGATGATTCATCGTCTTCTTAACCCCTTTTACTGGCTGATTTTCTTCTTGGAAAAAGGGGGAGAATGGGCTGGGCTGTGACCGTGAGTTCGAAGATCGTGATATATTTCTATTTTAGTTTGCTTGGTATGTGATGTTGTGGTTTTGGTTGACAGATAATATTTTCCTTATTTATCTCGTTGGACTTTTTGTCTCTGGTTTATGGGTAGATATTTGGCTCGTTTTCTTTCCTTATTTAGTTGCAGATCTGCTGGGGTGATTCTTTCCAATTTTATTCTTATTATGTATGTGGTATTTCTTTCTTTTGTGTGTTGTATCTAGAGGTGTTATTGCTTTTGGTTTTAAGGTAAGCTATATATTGTTGTGCAAGTTGTTCTACAAAAGTTTTTGTGAAAGAGACAGACGTCGAAACCTACAAATAGATTACAAAGATTATTAGAAAGTTGATTTAAGAAAGGGAAGATCTCATGTTTGTTTTAGAGCATCATTCTGCTACAAAAGAGTTCGTTATTAGGCTCTCTAAAGGTGTTTGTAAGCACTAGATTAAGAATGGATAGCTCGTCATTGTTGATCTCAGTGTTACTTATGTTAGTGTTAATCTGTTTCATCGATATCTTATGCTTGTCATCGCTTAAGACATTCCTCTGTTGGCTGACGATGATTTTTTTTTATGTCTGGTGTGAAATTCCTTCTATTAGAAATTGTATCCTACAGGATCTTGCCTCTAAATCATGAAATTTGTGTGTGTGTGTGTGTGTGTGTGTGTGTTTTTTTTTTTTTTTTGCTCTACTGTTCTTATGGATGAAGTTGATATTGAGTTATTGTGGTTATCTGTTATTTGTGTAAATGTGGCCTTTATGTTAGGGCCAGATGTTGAAGGCTCTGGGCATATGTTATATGATATATGGTGTTGGCTTTGCTCGATGTTTGTGGTTGTGATTGTTGATTTGGTTTGTCTGATGGTTTGTGGTAATTTGTGGTTATGTGTGCGTTACTCTAGTCTAGTTGGTTTGCTTCCACCGTCGTGCCTTGACTATTGGTTTATTTTGCCCTAAAAAATAGCCAAGGGGAGAGATTGTTACTGCAGTGTGATTGACTGATATTTTTATAATACTTCAGTGTGGTTGGTTGATTTTATTATAAGCAAAACTCGAGTAACATGTTGTGCAACATGTAAAAGACATTGTTATTAATATTGTTACATGTCTGACAACAGATTCGACAAAATATCTTTTCCTTATCTGTCTGCATGATTTCCAAATTTCTGTGGTTGTCTTCCTTATTTTCTTGCAGAAAATTTTTATTCACTCCAAAAAGATATTCTCAAAGCTAGTCTTATTTATATTGTACTCTTATTCAATTTTAGGATTAGCCGCCTAATTAGAAAAGTGTGTATTGAGAGTTTTGACCTTAGGATTTGTCTAAGCCTTAATCTCCATGTATTGTTATTGAAAATCTTTGTATTTATCGTTGAGACCTTTTTTGTTAGGTAGTCATTGTAGAACTCGGGAGGAGTTTGATTTGATATTGTATTTAGGGGAAGCCTAAGTACGTTGAAGATGATGAAAACTCATATTTAGAGGAGCTTAAATATGATAAATGTGAGGGGATCTAACTTTTAGGGGAGCCTAAGTATGTTGTATTGAGGGGATCTCATACACTTGAAGAAGCATTATGGTGGAAGTGGGGAGAGTCTAAATTGAAACTGAAGAGGAAGCTATACACGAGTCACTGAAGAAAGAATATATCAGATAAGTATTTTCATTGTAATTGTTAAACTCTTTATAGTGAAGTTTCGTTCCACCAAGCATACTTCCCCCAAGATGTAGGTGTTTTTGTACTGAACTGGGTGACGAATCTCTGTTTTTATTATTTTCTGTTCGTTTTCATGTTGTTCACTTGTCATACATATTGTTTATGAAGTCGTGCTTGACATTGATGTATTAGATCCACTTAATTTTTCATAAATTACATAATGTTTTTTACGGACAGTTGTAAATATAACAATCAGACCCAAAATATTAGCAGATATAACATAATGTAAAAAAAATTTACAAATATGATAAAATTTAGATAGTCTATCAGTGATAGATCATATTGTTAGTAGGATGATAGACCATGTAAGATTCTATCAATGATAGAAGTCTATCGCTAATAGACTTTGCTACATTTGTAATTTTTTAAAAATGATGTTATACACTTGGTTATTATCCGAAAAAATGTTATCGATTGCAATTACTTTTTTTTTTTAATTATTAATCATTAGAAGTGTACATGAGTTGGATTGAGTTGTGACATATTTTTAGACCAACCTAAATTTTGGGTTGGTCAAGTTGGCAATCCAAATGACCCAAACATATTCTCCAACCTAACCCAACCCAACTTTCAAAATTTGGATTGGGTTGGGTTGTCGGGTTATTATTTCTTTTATTCTTAATTTAAAATACTTAAATTTTATCCACAACACATATCTAATAACTAAAATCTCATAAAACTCAGTTCTATATAATAATTAAAATCTCATAAAACTCAATTTTTACATATGAAATATCTATAATATCTACTCTAAACTTTATACGAAATAAACATTTTTAAAAGAAAAATATAAATATCTATTCTAAACTTTATAAAAAAAAAAACAAACAATTTAAAAGAAAAACATAAAGAATTTACAAATTTATCAATTTTAAAAGATATATATATATTAGTATATATGTAATTCAGTGGGTTGGCCCAATTTCTTTTATTCAAGTCTAAACTCAACCCAACAAAAATAGAAAAAATTCAATCAAATCCAACCTAAAAATAAAACTAACCCAACTCAATCCTTATAATTTAAGTTGGATAATTCGAGTTATTTTGGTTATTGGGTCATTTGAACACCCCCACTAATCATTTTGTTTGCGTAGTACATCTTTTCTCAACAATTTTTATATTTATAGGTTAAACATAAACCCAACGGATCCTAATACATAAATCGGTACATATTTTCATGTTCCGCGGTTGAAATGTTATGTTACAAATAAATAAATAAATAATGTATTTTTTCCCACTATATATGTGTCTCTCCATACACTTTATTTGACTAACTTATCTCCATAGGCATCATCTTTTTTTCCACTAATTCCTGTGTCTATCTCCACAAAACAAACATATGGTCATGATCATGTAAAAAAGTTGTGGCTTTGCCTTAGAGCCACACCATGGGGGGAGGAATATAATTATACGCCATAGCGCTGTCCAAAATATAGGCTTTGCAGTTTGGACAATACCACCACACCTTATTGTGATTTGACACAACTAATTTTCTCCACGATGAAATTTTCTTTTTAACTACTTTTTCATCTCACCTTCCTTTCTTATTTATCACAAAATTGAAATTTAAGAATCCTCCAAAATTATGGAATAAAATAGTTAGAGATGTCCACGAAGTGGGGTGAGATTGAAAATGATTTCTTACACGAAGAATTCGAGATGATCAAATTCTTATGCACATTGTTTTTCTTTGATTAAAAAATTAATTAACTTAAATCAGTATTTCAAATTTTTTTTAATTAAATA
The DNA here is from genome assembly GCF_009727055.1 of Benincasa hispida. NCBI lineage: Eukaryota > Viridiplantae > Streptophyta > Magnoliopsida > Cucurbitales > Cucurbitaceae > Benincasa > Benincasa hispida. The sequence continues at coordinate 22,345,137 of NC_052352.1, read as the reverse complement.
GTTAAATTTCTTACTATTTTTTTGTATGATTAATTCCACATGGATAATTAGAATTTAAAGAGAAATTACTCAAATTTTCTAGTATAAAAAAATAATTACATATCAAGTTACTCATATATAAAAATAAAATAATAATTCAAACATATCCATTTTTGTACACTAATTCAATATCTTAATCGATAAACACAATAAAGCTTGAAATTTGATATATAATATTGGTAAAATAATAATAAACAACATAACATTAAATTATATAATAAATATAAGAAAAGAGGCTAACGAGATTGGGGAGGGGACGGAGACAAGAACATTTCCCGTCCCTGTTCCCATTTAGCTTTTGAGAGATTCTTCTCTCACTCCCTCTTTCTCCATTCTTTATGGGGAATGTGGACATCTCTAAAAGCAACATATAGTTTAATAAAGTATCAAAGGCTAAATAAAAGTTTTTTTTTTTAAATAACACATAGGTGGGAGATTGAACCTAGTATATACTTGATACCAATTGAGCTGTAAAAGTCATATGTATTATTCATGTATTAAAAAAATTATCGATATAAACATAAGTCAAATAACATTAATTTTAAGATCTAAGAATCGAACTGGTCATCTCAAATGATGAGTAGGAGTGATATCTATTGAGTAGAGATTAGAAATTTCCTTCTAGAGACATCTAAGAAATAAAATCCAATTGGTCCACGTCTTGGAATCTAAACTCGAAATCTTTTGTACATGCCGCAAATTTCTATTTGTGCGTCTCCCTCCCCTAAATAAAATGGTACTATTGATTCTCTTTTTTGAAAGTTCCACCTCCCCCAACTCCTTATTTTGTGTTTTTTTATTCCCAATAAAAATTAAAAATTAAAACCATATCTTTTTTTTATTATTATTATTCAAACAAACATTTATCTCCCAATTTTTAGTCTTCAACCAAATCGAATTTAGAGATTCTTTTAGTAAAATAAAAAAAATCGAATTTAGAGATACTAGAAAGCTCGGACTTGGCTTTGGTCCATATATCCATCCTTATCGTTTTAAAAATATTTAATTTTAGTGATTCATTTTGATTTCTATACTTTCAAATATTTTATTTTAATCTAATCGTTTTCCTTCTAAAAAATCAAAATAATCACTTTTTAAAAGAACTAAAGTTGAAAATGCGAGAACCTCATTTCAAAAACAAAAATGGAGAAATTGCAACTTGAATTAAAAAAAATTAAAAATTAGGCGTATGTCTTTAGATTTTGCTTTTTTGTAAACATGTCAAAAAAAAAACTTCTGAATGAAAATTTGATTGCTATGTGGTTTCTATGTGATTGTTATATGATTGTTATCTGATTTTTATATGATTGCTACATCTGTAATTACAAAAAAGTTGAAGTCATAACTTTGGTTTCTTAAAATGTGTGCGACATACAATGCAATTTTCCAACAAAAAATATAAGAACTAAAATAAATATTTTGAAAGTATATGGATCAAAATGAATTAAGGTTAAAAGTATAGAGATTAAAAAGAATAATTTAAAAATACACATGTCAAAATAAACTAAAGTCAAGGGCACATAAACTAAAGTAATATTTAATTTGAAAGAATATTTCCCAGTCTATAAATAATAATACACTAAATATTTTTAACTTGATTTCTTTCATAGTCTATGGTTTAAACTGTTGTTTTCAACCAAAAGGTTAAATTTTCAATTTCATGCAAGTCTCAATGAAATTAGATATAAATATATAACATACAAAAAAAACATATATTTAAATAAATAGATAGATAGTTTAGTCTTTTTATATGAGGTAAATGTTTATTGTGTATATTATATTTTCATTAATAATGATTTTTCTTCTTTTTCATATTTCATCCATTTTTTTTATGTAACACAAATGTCGATTCATCCCTCATGTTGATATCGACATAAATTTATTATCCTTGTCATGTCATTAATATATTTTTTTCTCATATGCTTTGAAGATGAAATTAGAACTTTAAAAGTCATTAGAAATAAAATTAGAAGAGATTTTCACACCAAAAATATATTTTTAACCTATATTATATATATATAATAGACAACACACAACCAATAATAATTAATTATCTAAATGTAAAAAAGGGATAATCTAGAATTTAAAAAATATTCATTAAATTGACAGCCATCTAGGCAAGACCCCAAGTCCAAGAGAAATTGAAAGATGGTATGAGAAAATGGGTACTCCAAAAGGAAAAAGTTAAAACTCGAAACTCGGGTTTCAGGCTAACTAGTCGAGCCAGTGAATATATATATATCAATCGAGAAATAATTGAATTGGGCTCAACATGGTGGCCTACAGTCTCAAATGCTACAACTACCTTGACATCGTCGTAGTTACACGTAACTATAAGCGAATGTCAGACGAATGACATTATAAATAGTCTCATTCGACGTCTTTAAAATAAAAAGAAGTAATCTTCAAAGGATAAAAGCTCTAACCTTATTTTTGTGTTTGACTTAATTATACATTTTATGTACAAATTTAAGTAGCAGAGTGTTGTAGGTTCAATACTGCAAACGTGTTTTTTTGCACCAATAAAACACCTATGTCATTTATATATAATTGTTATGGAGATGGAGTTAGCTAGGTCTGGTTTTGTATACAAAACTACCGCAACTTCGGACTTAAGCACTTTCTTTTCTTAAATTAAAATATTGTCTGATATGTTAGGGCATTATTATTATTGCTATTATTTATTACATGACAGTGACTAAATAAAATAACGTTTTGGGTGTTGTTTTTTTCTTTTTGTTCGTCTTTAAAGGCCATTCATACTCATATCATATATGGAGTTCAACACTGATATTACAATATCTTGCTCTCTTTTGCAATGTTTATCCACATATATCTCTTTTGTGGGTATGCCCAAAATCTTTCCTCTCTTTTTTTCACAAATTACTTTGGCTGATTTTTCTTTATTTTTATATGATTTGATTTAATATTCGTTAAATTTTGGTCCATAGATTCCTTTTAGTTCAACCATATGTGAGAATAAATACTTGAATCTTTAATTTCTTAATTGATGATACATATTTTATGTAAGTTGAATTATATTCATAAATATTGACAAGTCTTCACTGATTAATCGATGATATATGTAATTCAATAAAAAAAATAATTCTTTTAAATAATAATCAGCATTACTTTTTTTAAAAAAATCTAAAGAATGTTTCATTGGTGGAAATAAGAACGTTGAACCTTTGAATGTGAGTAATATATCTGGAAATATTGTGGGGTGAATAAACTAATTTATAAAATAAATTTAGGTTCTTCAATCATTTTAGATCTCGTTGATGATCATTTTGTTTTTTATTTTTGAAAATTAAGTTGAAAATTATCAGAAATAGCCTCATCAAGTTTTCACTTTTCAAAATTAACATCTTTTTTTAATAGTATAATTTTTTTCGATCGGTCTCAGACGACGTTGGCTACTGAGATTTACTTAAAAAAATCAACTTGTTTTTAATATATCGGTCATTACATGTTGAGATTCTGTTATTTTTTCAAATATCATATAATCTTCCAAAATCTTATATACCAAATCTTTATATATTTTCAAACTTTCTACAAATTCAATAAAATATTATATCAAATATTTACAAGTTTTCAAATCTTAAAAAATTTGAAAAGTCTATTTCTTACCATTTCATTTGCTCTTATAAACAATTTTACTTCCACTTATGACATAATTTCTTTGCAAAGGGTGTTTTCAATATTCAAATAAAATTTTGAGAATTTTAAAAAAAATAATAATTTTTTTTTTTTTTTTTGAAATATGGTTCAATCCAAGCGATTGTTTAAAAATAATAAAATTATGGTTAAAAAAATTGTGAGAAAATAAATACAACTTTTAAAAATCAAATAGTTAATCAAACTAAATTCTTTATATTCTAAATCAAATATTTAATTATAAGTTTTTTATGGTAGAAAAATTAGTCTATGAATTTAAAGCTTAGACTTAATAGGTTCTTAAACCATAAAAGTGCCTATTAGGTACTTAAATTTTCAAGCTTGTATTTAATAGATTCAATCTTAATATATCTAATATATAAAAAAAACATATCTAATATTTTCTTTGAAATTTTGCATCTAATAAGTATTTAATATATTCATTTTTAATAATTAACAAATGTACATAAACATAAATTAAATTTTGTGGCTTTAATTTTTTTTTCTTAATTTTGTAAATAAAATAAGTCGACTTATTAGATATGAAATTAAAATTCAAAAATCAGAGATACAATTTTTTCTTTTGAGAGTGAGTAGACACAAATCTAGGGATAGTTGATAATATCTTAAATACTTAGGAAGCACAGATACTTCTAATTGTGCAGAAAATCGGTATCAAATAGGATACGATACGTCCAGATACGTGGTAGATACGTGTCTGATACGTGATTTGAAATATCTGATTTTTTAATTTTTATTGCTTCGAGATACGTGGGTCATTTTTTTTTTTTTTTTTTCAAATTTAAGCCTAACCACCTAAAAAGCCCAACCTATAACCCATTTTATTTTAGTGCATGTTTATGAGTGATTTTAAAATCATAAAAAATCACCTTTTTCATTTTTAAAATCACTTGAAAACACACTTTTAATTACTCAAAATTAATTTAGTTTTCAATTTTACACTTTTAAATGCAATTTTCGTATCGTCAAAATTAGTTTTGAAGGATTAAACATGTTTCACGGTGATTTTGAAAATAAAAAAACTGATTTAACCATTTTAAAATCACTCACAAATATAGCAATCCAAACAAAATAAATTAAAAATGATAAAAACATAAAAAATTAAAAAAGCTGAAACGTAATTAAATCTTTCATTCTTCCCTTCTCTCTCACTATTTAAATCATGTGTCACCACCAATCCTCAACTTCCTTCTTCAATCTTCATCTTCTACTTCTTTCCTAGTTGCTCACAATCACTCGACGTTGCTGGATTTTTTTTCAAGTTTTCACTCTCTTCTTGAATCTACTTTAATCTAACTTAAAATAGTATTATAGTAATTAATTAACATTATACATACATACATACATAACATATACATATATATATATATATATATATATATATAATATTATATATATATATATATATATATATATGTAACTCATCTTCAACATATCCGAATTTTAATTTTTTAGAAATACCATATCACCATATCGTATCGTATCCATATCATGTATCTGTATCTATGTCTGTGTTTCTTAGTTAAATAACTAAATATTTTTATTTAAAAAACTAAATTTAATTAATTAATTATTATTTTTATCTGTTATTTATTTTGAGTTGAAAGGTTATATATAGGGTCATTGACTTAATTGACAAAATTACTAAAAATGTAGTAAAATGTCGTTGTCTATCCATATCTATCGCTATTTATTCGTGATAGACAATGATATTTTGTTATATTTATAAATAAATGGATTATTTTCTTTTATTGGAAACAATCCTCGTATATATTCAATAATAACAAATGTACTAAAATATGTTTTTTCATTTTTAATTGAAAATAAAATGCTCTATTATCGGAATCTTAAATAGTATTAAAGAAAAAGTATAATTCTACACCCGCTTTATAGAATTGAAACGTGAAAGAACAAAAATGGGGATTCCAAAAAAAAAAAAGTATAAATACTCAAAATTTGAGAATAATGATATGATAAGATGGTTAATGCTTTTTAATCAATGCCTAAAAAATGGGGAATAATGAATATTATATATTCTCAAATAAAGGGGAATTACAAAATCCACTCTTATCCTCTAACAATGGAAAGCCACGTCATACATTACAGCATTGAGCCATTCAAATAGGGAGAGTATCTTTTAACCAATAGTTTTAGTGTAGGTTTGATTAAAATTTTAAAATGTTTAAATTTTTTGAAAATAAACTATTTAAAAAAAGATTGAAGCGTTTTTTTAACGGTTGAAAATAGTTTTTGAAATATTTTTACAGCATATTTTAAAATATTTTTTATCAAAAAAATTTAATAAAAATAACATTTTTTTAAAAGATTTTTTTCCACTAATAATTCAAATAGGTCTTTAGCCTTCAATGTACATTTCACTCTTTTGTTGACATTAACCTAATTAACTTTATCCAAGTATAACTTAATTAGTCGTAGATTTTAAAAGAGGTAAGATTGGTGAAGTTTTGAGAAAGTACAACTGTTATATGTGTATATTAACTAAAACAATTACAACAGCAAAAATTAGGCATCAAAATGGTCAAAAGTGAATACAACTCTTTTTTAAGTAAATATGAAAATGAAGATGACATAACTTAAGTTGAAGATAATCTTTGATGCCAGCAAAAGTTGCTCGAGAGTGTTTTTCGAGCTAAATTTACATATGATTTTGGTTCTTTGCGTGTAGCAAGATAGATCGTGCAATGTTAAATTCTAAATTCAATTTGTAAGGATAAAATTATTTGCCTAATTCACATCTATGTTTATCTTGAAATATCTACAATGAATCGTAATTCATTAACAAAACAATCATTCTTTCTTGTTAGCAAGTTTCAAAGTGTCAAAAAATCCGTTTCCATCTATAGGGGTAAAGTTCAACTTTTGGAAGTGTCTTCATTCTTTTGATCAATACATGTCTTCATTCAAAACTAATATTATTTATGAGAGCTCAATATAACCATTTATGGTTTAAAAACTTTATGCTCTCACATAATATCACCATTCGAGTTTTTTACTATACCTCATAAACCTACAACATCTTCATCTAACTACAGAATTTACCAAACTACATATTTAATCAAATCACATTAATTTACACATATGGTCTAACAATCAAGTTAGTAAATTGCTAATAAAGTTGTCTCAAAAGCAAACATTCATTTTAGGAAGTTAAATGAACTCCCAATTATTTTACTAGATTTAACCAACATAACAATTATCTAGTATATATACTAAGAGAGAATCAATATTACACATATCCAACTATATCAAACTGTTTTTTAAACTTTCTAAATCGTTGATCAAATCTTAAACTCCTAAAATTAACGATCAAACCCCATTCTACATTTTTTTTAAAAAATTCCCCATTTTCATAAATAAATTAAAAAAAAAAGTATTATTATCGGTGAATAAAATTTAGACAAAAAAAAAAAAAACAAAAACAAGAACAAACCGGCTTGCCATGGATTTGCCTAAACTTTGTTGAACGCAAGAGAATTCAAAACGTGTAAAACTGGCCACAGCGCGTGGAGTCATTTATTTTTATAAAATTTCTTAAAAAAAAAAAAAAAACAAATATTCTTTTTTTTCCAACTCATTTTTTTTTAACAAAAAAATAAATAAAATAATAAATAAATAAAAATAAAAAATAAATAAAAAATAAAAACAGTACAGCTAGAAACCATTCCTTTTCTTTTTCTATTTATATTGTGAAACTCAAAAACCAAAAATCTGTCTATAAATAACCCATCTCCACTTCCACCTTATACCTCCTCCTCCTCTTCTTCTCCTGAACATTTTTCTTTTGGTTCTTTGAATCTAATTTTCTTCCCCGTTTTTCTTCTCTTTTCTTCCGCCATTTGAACTCCGTTACTCCTCAATTCCCTGCATTTTCTACGCTTCTTTCCATTTTCTTCTCCGTTTCTCGTTCGATTTGCACGCACTGAATTTGTCGGAGGAAGAAATTATGAGGTTGAAGGAAGATTCGCCTTACAACGCCAACGAAGGCGCACCTGAAATGGAAGAAACGGTGTCGCTTCAGTCTAGGTTTTCGAATGCCCATCAAAGGAAGGTGGTTGTTGTTGGCTATGCTCTTACCTCCAAGAAGACCAAGAGTTTTATGAAGCCTAAGCTTGAAGGATTAGCTAGGTATATACCAAGCTCCGTTATCGTCTTTTCTTTTGCTTTGATCGTTTATTCTGCGTGTTTTGTTCTTTGATTGTTTGGGTTTCAATGGGATGGGGTTTTGATTGATTTTGATTTCTGTAGAGGGCCTGTTCCGTTTTCTTCTTGTTTCAGAAATGTATGAATCTCTATTTCCGGCTATTGTTTCATAGAGGAATATATTCCAGAGCTGCTTACGTCGTTTTCTTTTGCCTAGGGAAGAAGGGGGAAATGGTGGGAAAATATCAGAATGTTCCAAAAATCTCGTAATTGAGAATGAGCTGATTAATCAACTTGTATTTTTGTTTCTTTGTTTTCTTTGGGATTCTGAGGCTGCAATTAAGATTGGATCCTAAAAATAAAATTCTGAGATTTTTTTTTTTTTAAAATGGGTCTGATCAATTTCGCTATCATTAGTCTCACATCATGAAGATTATTGAGCGATTGTCATTTTTTTACCTTATATTTTGTTCTGGGAAATGCAGGAACAAAGGTATATTGTTTGTTGCAATTGATCAAAACAGACCTCTGTCGGATCAGGGTCCTTTTGACATTGTTTTACACAAGGTTAGTCTTTCTTTGAAACTTTCTTCTATGGTAGTATTTCCTTGAAAGAAACATTTTGATGTTGGGTGGGGAGAACCATCCATATCTTTCTCAGAGTTTAATTCATAATCCTTCTTCCACCACATGTGGGTTACATTACATGCATCAACCAATTATAAATTTTCTACCATATACTGGGTCCCAGTAGTATGTAGTAAGTTTTATGTGGTGCTTATGGGTCTTCAACTTTTTCTCACAACCCCTTTTTCTCTCTTTGTTTTTCTAACATGCAGTTGTCAGGAAAAGAGTGGCGTCAGATTCTCGAGGTTGGTCTTCTATTGACTATCAATTTAGTTTGACTTGTTTTAGTTGTGTAAATTACATTTACACCTCGTGGAATGTAATTCTGTATTAACTAACTTGTATGCTATGCGACATCTATTCACATGGTTGGAGTCGAATGATCACTGACATTGGCTATTCGGCTAACTAATTTTGATTTATAAAGCTCATCCACATCTGCGTAATGTGCAGACTGATTCTCTTACGTCATGAATCATGACCCAGTAGTTGAGGTCGTGGCCTTAAGGTTCCAACAAGTGAGGATGTCTCCACTTCTTACCACATGGCTGATTTGTTCAGGTTTTCTTGGAATTTTTTGCCAAAACAAGAATTGGCGACTTCTGATTTGCATCGACTTTTATGGGTTCCATTCTCCACAGTATATGGCTACCCATTTCAATATTGATTAGCCTAACTTAGTTGGCTTCAGAGTTGCCTAATTAATTCTAAATTCTGCTAGAAAGTCTGATTTATAGGATTAGGCTATGTAAGTGACCTCCTCCTCCTCCTCGTCCTCAACTCAACTGTAAGCTTCCAGTCAGATGAATGTTCTGCTCATGGTTTGCGAACAAGGAAAAGCTTGTGCTGGGTTATAGGTGCTAAAGGATTCTCAGCTACTAGAAAATTTGAGGGTCTTCTAACTTTATTATCTTTTTATTTACAGTTCAATAACGTATCATCTGACATTTAATTGTTTCTATTTGAAGCGTCTCATTTTGAATCATCTACAAGTTTTCTGGAAGAAAATAGCTAGGATGTTCAAGTGATCTAGGATTGTGGTCTATGAAAGTTATATTGTGATCGATTTCTCTAATGCTACTTTCTATCCAAATTCTATGTTTGGAAGGACTCAAACTAATACATATTCTTAAATTTTACAGAGTATATAGCAAGGTTGTCTAATGTCTGAAATAACGCAATTTCAATTTTTAATCTATTTCTTACTTGGTTTGAATAGTTTGCATTAATTTAACCATTTAGTGTTTTTTTTTCTTTCTTGATTTCTCAGATTCCTTAGTTCTAGGCTGAGTAGTTTGGAGAGTTTTAACTCTTAAGTGACCGTGGATTGTAGATAGTGAATGTCATTTTTCAAAATAAATAAATAAATAAAATTGACATTGTCATTTTTCAATTGATTCTTTGTGAACAGGACAGGACAACAGAACCCATACGTGATTTAGCTTTTAATTGTCTTCATTCTTTAAATATATTTTGTTGTCTTTTCCTGGTCTCTTGAATCCATTCCTCAGCCATGAGTATCAGTTGTTAATTTCTACATAGCATGTCATTGGAAAATTCAGTATGTTATTTGCATCCCGGTTAATCAAGTAAAAAGATTTTTTAGATGTATGAAAGGAATAGTTGAACAAAGGAATAGTTGAACTATCCTATTCTTTTCATTTTTGCAGTAGCTGAAAATTCCTTCATCATCTTCTTCTTTTTCGGGTATTCTGGCTTCCTGACCTTTCCTGGTGTCCATTTGACCATGATGGACCATATATATGTGAAAATTTTGCTTTTACAAAAATGCAGTTTCATAAAGAAAATGTCTGAAACATTTGCAAATTTAACTCCAATTCTTTTCTTACCCTCTTTGCATATGTTTGTAGGAATACAGACAAACACACCCAGAAGTGACTGTCCTAGATCCTCCAGATGCGATACAGCATTTACACAATCGGCAATCTATGCTTCAAGCAGTTGCTGACATGGACTTATGTGAATCTTATGGTAAATATTGAGAATGTGTTTCTTGAGTGCCACATATGGTTATTACTCTCTGAAACTTACTGAATGTAAATGACCTTTTTTGATGTGCAGGCAAAGTAGGTGTTCCAAAACAATTAGTCATAAAGAAAGATGCATCGTCCATTTCTGATGCAGTGGTGAATGTCGGGCTAAAACTTCCTCTTGGTATGTATATCTATGTGATACCAAGCCCTATGTAGTTGAGTTGGTGTTGTCTTCTACGCAATCTAGAGGAGTGATTTTTGTTAAATACGCTTGATTCTGTTCATTTATGGAATTTGTTTACTACAGACCAGAATATAATTCTTTTGACTAAAGAAAAATATTATAAAGTGTCTAACAAGCTTTATCCTTATTTTTATTGCTATCTAAGACTTTTGTAACCGATCAAGAATATCTCCTGTTGCTATTTATATCTTATATTTTTACACTTGATCCTTACATATTTCTCATATTTGAATCAGTTGCTAAACCGTTGGTTGCTGATGGAAGTGAAAAGTCCCATCAACTATCTCTAGCTTATGATAAGTACTCCCTCCAAAAGCTTGAGCCTCCTCTTGTTCTCCAGGAGTTTGTCAACCATGGTGAGTAATTCTAACCTTCTTCCCTTTAATCCATGTTACATCCATAGTTTGGGGTCTTGAATTTTGTTTCTGAATTGCTATTATTCATGGTGACAGGAGGTGTCATGTTTAAGGTCTTCATTGTTGGTGAAGCTATAAAAGTGGTCAGACGTTTTTCTTTACCAAATGTTAGCATGTGGGAGGTATTGAAAAGTGCTGGCATCTATCGTTTCCCAAGAGTTTCTCATGCTGCAGCATCTGCTGATGATGCAGATCTAGACCCTTGTGTTGCTGGTAAGTCGTCAAATTTGAAGAATGGTCCTTTGACACCTTAGATGTCTTTCTCTACTTGTTTAGTTAAGGATCAATTACTGCATTCGTGATAGATGTATCTATGTTTAAGACGTGAACTTTAGATTATCAATATCTAGTGATAGCACATGGGAACATCTTTTATTATAGGAAAATCAGAATTTCTTAGTGCCATATTTTTAACATGGTGTATACTTTTTCCCTGCAGAACTTCCTCCACGACCTCTATTAGAGAGACTAGCAAAGGAACTCAGACGTAGACTGGTAGGGCTTTTGCTCATTTTCCTCATCTTTCTTGGGGCAATTCATGTGCTGGGAAAAATAGATTGTGCTCATATGGTGGTTCTATTATACCTCTATGCAGGGGCTTCGTTTATTCAATCTGGACATTATTCGAGAGTATGGAACTAGAGATCACTATTATGTCATTGATATCAACTACTTCCCTGGTGAGTGTTTATCTTTTATGTACGTGAAATCAATCTTGCATCAACCAGGATCCAAGTATTATGTAGTTTTTCCTGATCTGCCTCCCCTATAGTTCTGTTAATGATGTTTGAAGCTTATTATGGTTGTAGGGTATGGGAAAATGCCGGAATATGAACACATATTTACAGACTTCCTGTTGGGCTTGGTGCAGAGCAAGTACAAGAAAAGAACAACTTATTAGAAAATTCTTTGATTCTCATACGGTCACGTTCAGTACTCTCCAGATTATAACAGAACTCTAGAATAAGCGGCACAAGGGCCAGCCTCTAGCAACTCATACAATCTTTTACTTGGCTGAAGGATGGGAGAAGAGAAGCCTAGCTAGTAGGTGCTTTGGTATGAAATTGATTTACTTAAAATCTGTCCTTTGGTTTTAAGCCAATTATCTAATGTTATGCTCGCTCACAAAGTTGACGAGTTTGCAGTTTGGAAGGTGTAAATAATGCCTTTTTGACTTTGCATCAATTAGCCAAATTTGAACTAATTTTCTTTGGGGTCCCTTGTTGCTTCTGTTGGGAGTTACTAGAATGACTGTAAATATTTCTAAGGTAGAAAAAGGAAGTGTTAAGGATCGAATGTAAATTTTGTTTTAGAAAAAGAATCAATTAACGCTTATAAGTTATAACAGCTTTCCTCCCATCAAGAGATTAGCAAAATGCTTCTATTATAGCAATGGAAGGTTCTTGATGCATATAGGTGAGAAGCATTGTATGGTTCTTAATTGAATAGGTTCTACAAAAAGATCTCTCCCACCATATTACAGTCATTTGTTATTATTAACAGGTGAACTAATCAGCCTCTAGCTATGATGCCACTATGCCGAGGGGTTCATGGTCGAGGAAAATGGACCTTTAATATTAATATTGTTGTTTTTTTTCAAAACTTATTAGAGAAATATTGTTGTTTTGAAATTTATTAGAGAAATAATGTTGTTTTGGGAGTTCAAGGCTAGAGGTCGAAAGTTGATAACTCGACTAATGTGGAGGTCGAACGTTGAGAACTCGACGAACAAAGAAAAACTTGAAAACAATACATAGGTCGAAACTTCAATTCTCGACAAGGGAAATCTCGCGAATCTCGCTCAGGTTGTCGAAGGTTGAAGTTTCTACACACATCCACCTTCGAGATTGCAGGTTTATTACTTTTCTTTTTCCCTCATAGGGGAAATAAAGTAATGAGATGGTATACTATATGTATCTGTGTACTCGAGCTCCTTCTAACAACCTATGCATTTTTTATCATTTTGAATTAGACGGATGCTTGTGGGATTGACGTGAGGGGGTGGGGATGGCTATATTTCTGGGAGTGAACTCCAGGCGAATATGAAGCGCATAGATACAAGTTATGCCTTGGAATGAAAGTGGCCAACTTGTTAAATGAACAGTAACTATGATGCTTGTTCAAGATCACTAAGTATAAAACATTTTGTATGACTGAGACAACCACACATGTATCAACCAGTATAGATACATGTTTGATCTGCTTCAACCTGAACCGATACATTAAACTAAACCTAATTGATTATTTTATTCACATTTTTTTTATTGTATTTGTCTTTAATATTCTCTAATTAAATATTTTGTGTTTCAGGTTATTTGGGAGCTGTACAAAATTATTGTGCATACTTTGCCTAATTTTTGTACAAATGGTCAAAACATATGGCGGAGATGAGTCCTCTCATATGTTTTCAATGTGGAATGACATCTTCCTGACAGGGTGATGAGACAATTCGGTTTTCAGTAGGATGTCCATCGCCTTGTAATACTGAACCCGTACGCATGATATTGACCTAAGGATAAAATAAGTTGGTTCGAAAAAGTTACACATTTGGTAGTGTGATGGCACTATCGTGCAAGGTTTATTGCAGTGGGGTTTCTCTTGAACAGTTTGACACAGATGTCACTTCAGAATATATTCATTGATAATAATATCACAAGGTGCTATGTCACTCGTCGGGAGCAACTGTTGGGTCATCTGGTAAATGAATGAATATTATCTAATTTAATTTTAAATATTGTCTAATTGTTTTATAATTCACAGGGATCGAACAACAGTAGACTCCGTGAGGTTGCGAATGATCTGAACCAGGTTCTTGCTATATGTAGTGACAACCAAAGCTATATGGAGGAAATTCATTATATGTACGATATACCTATTGTTCCTCCACCAGCTCCTAGATGTAGAAGAACCTATTCGGAAGAGGATGAGTTTGATGAGGTTGCACATAATGTGGAAGAGTTGCCCCTATGACGCAGATGCAGGTCAAAATAATTATGTTAGTCCGATGATGATGATGCCAGCATTTGGTTTAGGACATTATGACTCAGAGGCTGGTCCTTCGTCTTCATACGTGCATGGCCATGGTCGGGGTCATGGAGAACATAATGAATATTTATATATGAAACACCTGCAGAGTCCAGAGCAACATCCAAGAAGAATCCGAGCAACCTCAAGTTCGAAGTCGATGACGACAACCAGCTCGAAATCAACAACGTCTGCCTTGTGGGACACATTGATTTTTGTAATTATTTATATATAAATGAGATATTTAATTTACATTTTTTTATTTTTATGAGTTATATTTTTTTTTAATTATATTCTTTTTAGAGTTTAAATAAAATTAATAAAATATTTTTAGAAATTATTTTTAATAAATAAATTAAAAAAAAAAAAAAGATTAGAAAGAAGAAGGGTGGAATGTGTAATAATTAAAAAGGAAAAAAAAAGAAATTTGTACGGTATTCTCGCTCTCTATCAAAATCTCGCTATTTCGGCTCTCGCTCTCGCTCATGCTCACGCTCACGCTCTCACGCTCTCGCTCTTGCTCATGCTCAACGGCTCACGCTCACGCTCCAGCTCACGCTCACGCTCACGCTCAACGCTCACGCTCACGCTCACGCTCCACGCTCAAAAA
>NC_052352.1:22300510-22330319 GCF_009727055.1 Benincasa hispida | reverse complement strand
AGACAATTCTGAATTAGCTTTGTCTACGAAACAAATTTTGTATATTAAGTTGTCGAAGGTTACACACATGTCGAAACTTCAAAGCGATTAAGGAGATAAGTGGGCTGAAGCAGATTAAGGAGAGAGCGAGATTCAAAGCGAGATAGTAGGAGAGAGCGAGATGTTGAACGAGATTTTAAGAGAGAGCGAGATTCAAAGTGAGAATGTTGGAGAGAGCGAGTTGTAGTTTATATTGACTAATCTGACTAACATTGAACTTGGTAAAATGAAATGGTTGAATAATTGAAAAATGAGATTATTCAGAAATACACATTGAATGCTAAGATTACGCATTGAGTTTTTGTAGTAGATCTATAATAAAAAAAGTGTTTGTGATTGTTCCAGAAGAAATGAAAGCTAGTAATCATTAAAGGAAAAATAACAACAATAACAGAGAGAGCGAGATATTGAGAGAAGCGAGAGTGAGAGAGCGAGATCTTTAGGAGGGAACGAGAGCGAGATCTTAGGAGAGAGTGAGATTAAGAGGAGAAAGTGAGATCTTAGGAGAGAGCGGAGTCTTCACTTATTTGAACTTTCCATAGAAATATATATAAAAAAAAGAGAAAAAGAGCTAATAATCATACTATAATTGAATAATCATTAGACAACAATTGAATATTTAGATTATTATACTATAATTGAATAATCATTTAGACAATAAATTGAATATATATAGATTATTATACATAAATTGAATATATTAGATTATTATAATGTAAAACTTTATTGATTACAAAAAAAATAAAAATAAAAATGAATATACAGTAGATTATTATAAAAAAATTGAATATACAATAAAATAAATATATAATAAAAAAATTATTTATTATTTAATCCCTAACTATCTGGAGCCCGTCTTAATAATGAAGGACACTTC
This sequence comes from Benincasa hispida, assembly GCF_009727055.1. Taxonomy (NCBI): domain Eukaryota; kingdom Viridiplantae; phylum Streptophyta; class Magnoliopsida; order Cucurbitales; family Cucurbitaceae; genus Benincasa; species Benincasa hispida. The sequence goes on along the minus strand of NC_052352.1, from coordinate 22,329,403 downwards.
CTTCGATTATGTCCTATCTGGTTACAAAATCTACATCGTTGTTTGAGTGGTTGGTTCAATCCAATCCATCTCGTTGTGATAAAACGTGAACTTTTTGGTCTTACCAGGTCTTCTCAACAACGATGGATTTAGGATGTAGGATGAGCATATTAGGTGCGTGATCCAGTAATCTTCATGCGATATAGGTTGAAATTGAGAAGAGTAACATTCAGCATATGTTGACTAGTCCTCAATAAAATCTTCGTAGTTCATGTTAAAATGTGAGGCAAACGGCCATAAATGCGAGCATGGAATGCCGAATGCTTGCCACTTGTTACATGAACAGTACGTATGATGGCTTGTTCAAGATCACTAAGTATAAAACATTTTGTATGACTGAGACAACCACACATGTATCAACCAGTATAGATACATGTTTGATCTGATCTTGCTCTCGCTCTCAAAATCTCGCTCCCTCAAACTCTCGCTCTCGAATTTGATTGGGAAGTTCAGTGGCAAAAAGAAGGAGATTCATTAGCTCGTTATTTAGTCAGACTTGCTGAGATGACAGAATCCGTAAAAATTATTCAACAAGCTTTGGAAGGAATTCTAGGGGGACCTTATGAAAATTTAGAAATACGATATTTTGATAGAGGAAGGTATCCGGAATGATAATTAAACAGACTTAATAATAATGTTAGAAAGGGCAAGGTCGAATGTTCAAAGTTCGACGTACAAATGAAAGAAAGGTCGTAGGTCAAATTTCAACTTATTAAAAAAAAAAATAATATTTTTACAAATAGTTTGAAAACAACAATATTTTCCTAAATAGTTTCTAAAAGGACAATATTCTTTTAATTTTCTCCGAGGAAAATATCGTCCAATATTGTCTGACATATCGAAAATCGACAACAATGTAGAGTGTTGCTTTCTCCCATGGCTCTTTAGTTTTTCTTTCTCCCATTTTGGCCTCTTGATTTTTTTTATAGGGTACTCTGGTTTAATTTTGATTTATCTTTTAGGTTTTAAAAAATTTTATTTTGAAATTTGAGTTCTTAAATCACTAAATTCCAAGATTTATACTTTTAATCTCCTTCTTCATTCCATTCTCCATACAGTTTTTTAAGTAACAAGTTATTATTATTGTGGTTTTATTTGTTTAAATTAATAATAATAAAATATTTTATCATTCCTTTATTTTCAATTTAATGAAATGAAATTAAAAGAAAAGTAAAAAAATTAACAGAAACAACTACTATTTTAAATATATATAAAACAATAAAAAGATATTCGGGAGCGGGTTAAGGTCGAGGATGGGACGGGGATATCCTCTCCATTCTCATTTTGTCCTCAGTTCGAGGATTTGTTTTGTGTCTTCGGTGTGACCCCATCCTTGGTCAACTGGGGATTCTCCGTTCCGATCAAAACGAGTACTTAGGAGGACCAAATCCAGTGCGGATTTTTACCTTCAGCAAGCTTCAAGCTTAAGAGTGGGAAAATTGTACAAAATGACCAAAAAACAAAATTTTTTGTATGAATGACATCTTTCTAAAAACCTATTTGTTATTGACCTTGTACAAAATGATCGAAAAGCAAAATTTTTTTTTATGAATGACATCTTTCTAAAAACCTATTTGTTATTGACCATTTTGGCATGTGAAATACCATTTTTATCTTCAATATTAAATGTTCATTTTCATGTATTTCTTACATTTCTTTTGTTCTTTACTTTCAATAACAACAAAGCGAGAACTTTAAGTTATTTAAAATTAAAGATACTTTACCATTTTGCTTACTTTATAAGCATGATTGGAAAGAATACGAAAAATTGTATCAAAATGAGTAGTCTTTTAATTAAAACGATATTGTATTGACAAAAATATGAAAAAAAAAAAACAAAATTAGCGTTTGCACAAAAAAAATGTGTCATCGCTGACATCAGTGTACGCAATCGCTTACATCAGCATACACGATCAATCCTCCTTGTGTTGGAGTTGGTGCCTCAAATCTTATGAATCTCGTAGTTTGTAAATTTTTGTACACGAATTATTTATTTAATAAAATAGGAAGTTATTTTATTCGACATTTAGTTTGTATTAAACCAATCCAATAATCTAAAATCCAAAGTTGTTTAACGTAATTTAAATATGAATGTGGTTGACATATAGGTGGATCATGTTTAAGTAATAATCTAAATGATCTACAGTATATGGATAAGGTTGGATGCCTTATCCTGGTGATACTATGGATATGACCTACTTTGTAATTGTTATAATAGTTGTTAAGTGTCACAAACAATGTGATCCTAATCATTCATGTGGAGACATGTGAGTGGGATATCTAGTAGAAAAAGTCTGTATAAGATCAAACCGCAAAATGATTAGTCTCTTTTTATAACACTATTACTTAAAGAGATTAAAATTTCAATAAGATGACCATGGGTGATTCGGCCTTAATCCTGAATGAGTTATGAATTCATGTCTATGAGGGTTATCATTTGATTTGTATGGGTGAGAGTAACCAAATTCATCAACTTAATAAGCCTACCATTTTTAAGATTTGTCCAAATAGGGAGTTTGGAACATAATTATACAAGATGAAATTCACTCCTTCCCCTTAGGGTAAGTAGCTAAATTTCTTTGTTAATAGCTGATTTCGGATCTTGAACAATGAGGCCTCACCCTCTCACTATCCCTTGAGTGGTTAGTTTATAGTTGGATTATGAATTGTTTGTTCATTAGAGGGATTAATGGTAATTAATGAGTTGGATATAAATACATGAGTAAAATGGTAGTTTGATCCAACTATAGTTATGGGTGATTCGTGAAAGGTCGCTTTATTATTGATTGGTTATATTCATGAACACAAAATATGTCTATAGTACGAAGAGTGCAGTTGTGAGTCTTTAGTGGAGTGACCTATTGTTAATGATTGTTGATTAATTTAATTAAAAATTTTACTTAATTAATCTTATATCATTGGAGCTTTTAATCTATAGGTTCATAAGGTCCCCTTGCTAGCTCATTAAAGATAAAATAAGAAATAAATGGTTTTGGAATAATTTTAACTGTTCACCATTTTAAGGGAAATAACAGTATTAATTATATTAATATGATTAATATAAAGTATAATGTATATTGATACATTATAGTATATATAGCTAATTATAGGAAAAATTTTTAAAATAGAAAAAAATGTCAAACTATTTACAGAAATAGTAAAATAAAAAATGATAAACACTGATAGACTTCTATCAGCGTCTATTAGTGATAGACATTAATAAACTTTTATCAGTCTTTATCAATGATAGACTTCTATCAGTTCTATCATTGATAGACATTGATAGACTTCTATCAACCTCTATCAATGATAGACTTTTATCAGTTTCTATCACTGATAGACATTGACAAACTTCTATCAACCTTTATCAATGATAGACTTCTATCAATTTCTATCAATTTCTATAATTGATAGTATCAATGATAGACTTATATTAGTTTCTATCACTAGACACCAATAAACTTTTATAAGCCCATATCAATGACAGATTTCTATCAATTTCTATTATTGATAGTTATCAGCATCTATAAGTGATAAACTTGTATTAGTTTCTATCAATGATAGATGCAATGTCTATCACAACCAACTAAAAGAAACAATTGTTTTTTTATTCTTTACAATCAAAATGGATTTCTCCTTTTCTTTTTTTTTTTTTTTTTTTTTGCATAAACAGTTTTGTGAGGAAGATATTGTTGGGATAAAAGCCCTAGTACAGCGCAAAAAGTCAGGACTTTTTCTCGAAATTAATTCAGAAATCATGAAATATCAGTATATTGAGAAATATAGAATATCACAGAGATTTGAAAAAAAATAAACCTACTGTGAAATTTCTAGGTTAACATGCATTAGAATTAATTCTAGAGAGAAAGGGAAACAAACTTACTTTTGTAGATCACTTGAATGAAAATTGCCAATTCTCCTTGGAATTTCTTGAACACCACCAATGGACTATCTTCCTATTCTCTGAGAATTCTTGGTATTGGTTTGTGGGAACAAAAAATGAATGATGGAAAGAAGGGGAGAATTTTTTAGAGATTTTTTTTTTCTATAGAACCTTTCTCTAAAATGAATCACCTTCGTCTAACGTTCTCCAATTTTGCAGGTTTTTCAACCAATGGAGAAAGAGAGAGAGGAAACATGGGATAGTCCTTGTTTCAGATAACTTCCCTATGTGGGAGTTATCTAATTTAATTATTAATTAAATTAAATCTAATTTAATTAATAATTTCATTTAAATCATATTAAATGTAACATCTCACATAACTTATAATTTTAATTCAATTAATTTAATAAAATAAAATAAAATAAAATAAAATAAAATAATTATTTAATTCTCCAATTAAATAATTACCAAATATTTAATTTAACTTACAAATGAATCATATTCAATTGTATTTCTCTCATAACCTGTAGTTTTAATGTACATCTAATATACATTTTAACCTATAGTTTTAATACGAATCCAATTCATATTAAAATTGATATTTGAACTCCTTCAAGTACTTAACTATCCCATAAATTAAATTTTGAATTATATCCAAAATTAAATTTATATTATAAAGTTTAATTAAAACATAAACTTTGTATTATAATGTATCATTATTCATTTTGTATTATTATGTTCCTAGCTTCTGGCTCGATTTTGCCCCAAAATGGTAGGTTTATTGAGTCGGCATATTGGCCACTTTCACCTATACAAATCAAAGGACTATCACTCGTGAATAGGAGTTCATATTACACTCAAGATTAAGACTAAGTTACCTAGGTCATCTTATTGAAATAAAAATCTAACTAGTTAAGGAAGTTACATCTAATGGTTACTATTTCGTAGTCTGATATTATGCAAATTCATTGTATAGGATACCTCCACTCGCATGTCAACTACACAAATGTGTTGGATCATTGTGTTTGTATCAAATACAAAAGATAAGGTATCCAGTCTTATCCCTATATAATGACCCTTTAGGCGGTATTTTAAACGATCCTTATATGTCTCCGCATATAGTTTAAGACTCATAAGACAACCAAGGATGTTAGTTTATTAGATTTAAGGTTATTAAGACAAAATGAATACAACACAATCAATAATACTTATTGAAATAATATCAATAATTCTTTATTGATGACAGTCAATTACTTATATTTACTCTTTACTAGTTTTAAGACATGTAACCCAACAGATATTACAAGCATCACTAAATCATCTTGGAATTTAAATTCTTGAGGCTTTGTTTCAATTTTGAAATCTATTTGAGTGAAACTCGTACCTCATTTTGGTATTTTGTGGGTAATTCTTGAATTGAATCGACGAAGTAGTCGTCTCCGCTATTGCCGTCGCCATGCCTATAGGGAAGAACGACTTGATGGTATCAACAATGGAGTCTGAGTACAGCGACGGTGGGAGAAAGCTCGAGGTGCTGCTATTAGGGCCTTCCCCCATTTGGATATGCTGCAAGGTTTGCAGAGGAAACTCTAAAACTCTACTGTCGCTGCCCACCACCGTTGCTCTCTGATTATTGGTTGAATTGAACACATCGCATTGGATAGAAAGTAGATTTTGGTTCTCATCATTCAGACTTTACTGCTCCTCCCGCTGTGTGTTTTAGCTTGAATTTAACAATACCCATCACGTTTCGATGTTAGATTTGAGATTTTGGAAGAAGACGGGAGAAGAAGAAAAAGACGGAGAGGCGGGAGAAGAAGAAGAAGATTGAGAGAAATTTGGTTATTTTTTGTAAATATTTTTTATTTTCTTTTTCTATTTATAAAAATTCTCCTTAATTATAAATATAATTTATAATTAAAACTATATACGAGAGTAATATATTTGAATGAGATTTGAATATTAATTGTAGGAATGAGATTCACATATGTATTATAGGTTAAAAATTAATGTGAATAATATTCATATTAAAACTATAGGTTATAAGATAGATTTGTATGTTAAGATGATTAAAGTGCATAATATATGATTAATTGATTAATTGTTAATTAATTACTAATTTATTATTAATATTATATTTAATATAATATTAATTTTAACTCCCTATTATAGGGGAGTTATTTTATTCACGTGGGTGAAGACTTATTGTAACTCCCCTCCATGTTATTCAAAAGGCATAAACAAGAGGGAACAAAACGTGAGAAAAGAGATCTCTCTCTAAGAAAAACACACAAAACTCTCTCATATTTGCTCTACAATTCCCTTTCCCATTCCAAAACACAAAAGAGATCCCACCATCTCATTCCTTGCCTGAGAATAGTGAGGAATCCAAGTGGCTGTGTCACCAAGTACATGACTTGCTGTGTTCGTATTCATTTGGATTAAAGGGAGGAGTTTTATATTCGTGCAGAGAACCTTCTGTTCGTGATTTTGAGGAAATCTACTCAAGGAGAAGATTTATGTGAAGAAAGATCTTCAAGGGTTAGTCCTTTTTTTTATCTCTTTCTCCTCTAGAAGCATGATATAAGTGAAGGAACTTGGTTATAAGGAGATCCTTGAGCGGAAGCAGATCGTCCAAATTCCATTATTTATTGAAAACTTAATTTACAGTAAACATACAAGATATGCATTCAAAATAAATTACAGCATGCTTGAAACAAGAAAAGCGTTCAAGATACATTACCTTTGAAGACCTTTTCTCTTCACATAACTCCCTCATACAATCACGAACTCAGCAACTTTTGAAGATCGTCTTCAAGAACTTCTCGAACCAAATAGATCGAACACTACCACAGTGAGCTTTTGGTATTCTTAGGGTGAAAACCTAGGAGTTGTGGGCTCTGACTATTTTGGTTAAGAGAGATTGTTTGAGTTTGGAGGAAGAAGAGGATTGAGAGAATGCACAAACTGTTTATGCAATTCTATCGTTCAATAAAACTCTCGTATGTGTGTGCAGGAAAAAGAAGAGAACTAATTTTTCTTTTATTGCCACAAAATCAATAACCACCCACTAAGGTGGTTGGAAAGAAAATAGGAAGTTATTATTCAAAATAATAAAATAATATAAATAAATATGATAACTAACTTATCATATTATATTTATATTAAACTATATGTTATATCAAATATAATACATAACCTATAGTTTTAATATTGTATTATATACAATATAAACTATAGTTCTATTTTATGACATTTAATATAAATCATATTTATATTAAATTTAGCAACTATGAATCATATTCATAGATAATATATTTGAATCTCATTCAAATATTTATTTTCTCCAATTAAACCATAATGTATCAAATATATTATAACAATTATCATATATAATTGAATCAATTTAATTATATCATATATAATTAAATTTCCTCTTATTAATTTAAACAATTCAAATTAACCCAAAAACTGATTCTCAACTAAATCCTTTAGAGCTACCAATGGGATCTTATGGACCTGTAGCTTGAAGTTTCAATGGTACATGAATAATTAATTAAACTCTTTAATTACATTATCCACCATTCGTTAACTGTCGGACACTCCACTAAAGACCGACAATTACACTATTTGCACTACAGATATATTTCTATGTCCATTGGATATAACCAATCAACTATGTTGGGTTTTATGTCCTAAAACTCGTGGTTTGTAAACAATAAAACTTATTCTGAAAATTCAATAAGTTGTTATTGAATACATATATTGCTTATTAGAAATCCAATAAACCTAAAAGATCCATGACTATTACATGAGTACTTGAACTTTATGTGGAGGCATAAAAGTGGATCAAGTTCGAGTAAATAGTCAAAATGATCTATAATATATGAATAAAGTTGGGTTTATTTTGGTAATACTATTGGATGCGGCTTACTCTGTAGTTGTTACAAAGAGTTGTAAAGTGCTACAAATGATGTGATCCTAATTCATATATGTTATGACATGAGAAGTGGGAGCGTCCTGTGCAAATGGGTTTGTACAAGATCGAACCACGAAATTAGTCACTCTTACTTTTATAATATTGTTTATTGTTTAAGACTGACTATTTCAAAGCGACGACCTAGATAACTTGACCTTAATCCAGAGCTAACTATGAACTTCTGTTTATTCGGGATTATTCTTAGATTTGCATAGGTGATGATTGGCTCAACAATGCGGACTCAATAAACCTCCATTTCAGGGGTAAGATCGGGTAAATAGCTGGGACATAAGGGAAGGAATTCACTCCTACTCGCTTTTAGGGATAGTAGAGAGGTTGTTCCCTTAAGTGCTGACTCTGAGTCTTGAACAAGGAACCTCATCCTCTCATTAGCCCGAGAAGGACTTGGTTTGTTGATTGGATCACAAATCAATTGTTCATTAGTGGATTAGTGGGACTTAAGAAACAAGAGGTAATCTCAAGGGTAAAACATACTTTTGACTCAACCGTTATTACGAATAACCTGTGAAGGGTTAACTTACTAATCATGGTTATATCGAGTGGACATAAAATATCTACAGTGAGGAAGTTCAACTATGAGTTTTAGTGGAGTGACCCATTAGTTAACGAATGGGGGTTAATTCGGTATAATGAGTTTAGCCAATTAAACCTTGGATCGTTGGAGCCCATGGTCTGTAGGTCCGCAAGGTCCCTCTACTAGCTCATATTAGCTTTAGAGTAATGTGATAAGTTAATTTGAAATGTTCAAATTAGAATGAAAGGAATTAGTAATTATATGAGATATAATTACACATTTAATTTTAAGAATTAAACGGAATAGGAGTATTAATATTTAAATGTGATTCAAATATATGAAATATTTGTGTAAAATTAATTTAATATTTGATATTAAATTAATTATAATTAATTAAATTGTTTAAATAATTATTTATTAATTTTGCAAAATTAATAAAATTTTCAATTTTTTGAAGCAAATTGATTTTTGAAATCATTTGGAAAAATTGAAAATGTTTAAAAAACACAAAATGGAATTATGATTTTTTCCAATGACACTTTCAACTAGCTCACACAAAATCCACCTAAGTTTGGCTTCAATAACTCCAAGCATGGGCTGCATCTCATGCAACTATCTTTTTTGCATGAAAGTTCTGCAATATATTGAGAAGATTGGAGTGAAATTGAGGCATACATCTATAGAGTTTTTGCTGAAAAATTCGAGTTGAAGAAGTTGTTCTTCAAGTGGGTTGTAGCAGTGAGTTCTTCTCCAAGTTCCCTTCATTCAAGCTTATTTTGAGTCCTACAACTCAATCTAAATCTCCAAGAGAATAGTGGGGAAGATCTTGAGGTGGTCCATCACAAGATTCAGAGAAGTTTGCAACCGAGAATTAAGATTTCAAGAAGTTCTACAAAGGTATGACTTGAAGCCCTCTTGTTATTGTATGAGCATGCTTTAGTTACTGCCAAAATTAATGAATTAGAGTGCTTATTCATCCTTGTTGCTTCTGCTGCTTGCTGATATACTCCAACACAGTACAACGACCCTTCACAAATTGTTCGTATGTACAGATAGGCCAAATTACCGTTTTGACCCTATAGTTACATCTAACTCCTTAAGTACCATTGATCTCTCTAATGAACAATAGATCAAAGTCCTACTATGACTAAACCTCTCTCGGGCCAGAGCAGGTTCTGGTGCCATATTATTCAAGACCCGGAATTAGCCCATAAGGGAGAATTTATCTACTTAACCCTACTTTAGGGAATGAGTGTATTCCATCTTGTGTAGCAGTGTTCCCAGCTCCCCGATCAGACGAATCCCCAAAATGGTAGGCTTGTTGAGTTGATGATCTGACCACTCTCACCAATACAAATCAAAGAACCGCCCTCATAGGCAGGAGTTCACAACTCACTCAGGATTCAGGTCATGTTACCTATGGTCATCCTAGTGAAATGTAAGTCTCTATTATGAACGGTGTTATATAATAAGACTAAACATTTCGTGGTCCGGTTGTATACAAACTCCTTTGTATAGAATATCCTTGCTCACATGCCTAATACATGAATGATTAGGATTAGAGCATTTGTAGCACTTTACAACAATTGTAACACCTGCAAAGCGAGCCATACCCGTAGTGTCACCAGGATAAGGTATCCAACCTTATCGATATACAACAGACCATTTAGGTTATTACTTAAACATGATCCACTTGTATGTCTCCACATATATGTTTAAGTTATAACGATAACTTTGGATGTTAGTTTACTGGTTATTGGTTAATGTAACTAAAATATCACATATTTTATAGACAAAGTGAATAAAATATCATATATTATTAATCACATAAGAGTTTGTTCATAAAATGTTTACAAACTATAGGACCCTACGAGATTTAAGGCATCAACCCCAACAATAAGTAGATGTTTATCATATGTTTTTTTTTTTTTTTGTATGTTTCTCTGTTTTGAGTTTTTCAAATCGATTAAATAATGGTATTGCATTTACATGCTTTCGTTTGAAATTCAATTTCTCACCTCGTACACCATCTCCTCTGTTATAGGTACAAGTCTCGACAAAACAATAGTCTGTAATGTAAACGATAGAAACAAGTCAATACAGATGAAACAAACTACTTAGTATTACTAAACAATCACTCATGTAAACCTAAATTATCGATAACCGATCGCTCATGTGCACTTGGGCAACCATTTCGTAAATTATAAACGATTTTTTAGTAACTTATAACCGATCGTTTAGTACGATATAAGCAATCGTTTAGTAAAATATGAACGATCGTTCAGTAAATCTTAAACGATCGTTTAGTACAATATAATTTATCTTTTACTTACATTTTTGGGTTGGAATACATTCCTATCCAATGACTTATATGATGGAGCTTGAGAACAAGTTCTCTTAAGAATTCATGATATTGCATTCTTGCTGATTTTGGTGACTATGAACTAACTAGATGTGGAAAGTATTTCATAAGCCCAGACCTATATTATATAGAAATTGTCTTACACACACGGGTATCACAAATCCAACTGTGTTACACATACAAATATAAAAAATCCATTGAGATTGAATTGAATGGTAAAACACATAGTTGGAATGCAAGTACAAATCCCTTTACACAGTAATATGTGACGTGTTTAGGATTTTATGCTTTCTTTATATCATGCGCCTCCTTCTTCCTGTGTAAAATATTTTTCATATTGTTCAAAAAACATTTAAAGAAGACAGATGACCAATTATAATGTTTGAAGACTTCACATCAAACTAGGTTTTCTTGTCTTTTTCCATCATTAAAATTTTGATGTATAATGCCAATGCAACCTTCACGATATCTTCATCGTTTTAAATCTGAATTTTCAAAAACGGGCTCAAAATCCTTGCAAACTATTTCCTTCTTCTCAATTGGGTCCTTCGGTCCGAGCATGAGATGTCGTAGCCTCTCACTACTTGTATCTCTTTCAATTGTTTCCTTGGTCGACCACAACCTATTTATCAAATTAAAGTAATCTTGGATGAATATTAACTTTCTTCCCCAGTATATCAAAGCTTATACTGTATGGATTCTCATTTATAGCCTCCCTTATAAAAAATGGTGGAACAACTGCCCCATCAAACATAAGGTCCAAGTCCAGTAGTAGACCAAAACATGTTCTCCTAATCATGTCCATTTGCTCTTTAGTCAACTTCTTCTTAATCAGAGCATTCGTTTTGTGGACCATGCAAGAGATGATAGCAAGAAAATATTTCTAAGCAGGAATAACCATCTTGGCAAACTATAACAAACAAATACATTACAACAATAAGTAGGCAGGTTTGATAAAAGGTAGGCGATCGTTTACCAAACCTTAAAATACCGCTTACTAAAAATTAAACAATAGTTTAACCTAATGTAGTTGATCGTCTAACCTAATGTAGGCGATCTCTGAATCAAATATTGGTGATCGTTTATCAAACCTTAAATGATCGCTTATTGAAATTTAAATGATTGTTTAACCTCATGTAGGCGACTGTTTAACCTAATGTATGCAATTGTTTAATAAAAAATAGACGATCATTTAATAAAAGTTAGGCGATCATTTAATAAACAGTAGGCTATCATTTAGAAAAAAATCAATGTCAATGAACTAAACGAATCTTAAACACTTCTGCTATGACTAAACAAAAAAATCAACATGCATTCAAGGAAAAGGTCACATCCTTTTCAGAAGATGATAATGGTGGAAAAGATAGGTGAAATGATTGGTGAAATAGTGGCGAAAAGCTCGAAAGAAGTTTGAAGATAACGAAAGATCTGAGAGAAAACTAAAGGAGACAATTGCACAATGAGAGAGATAGATTGAGTGGAATGTGAACAATCACTTAGTAAAGTTACGTAAAAATGCCAATCTGCTATTTTAAAACTTGGGGGTATAACGGAAAAATTGGATGAGTATTGAAGGTTTTATAAATAATTAGTGAAATACTATCGTTTTGAAAGTAATTAGAGAAATATGGTAGTTTTGAGATTTGAATTGTAGATTTTTTTTTTTTTTTAAAAATTGATGTAGGTCGAGGATTGAAAACTCGAACTCTCTTTGTTAAGTATTCAAAATTCGACTAACACATGGTTGAGTTTTGAACATTCAACAATTTTTTCCTTTTTGTTTTTCTTTTCTTAATATTAATCCTTTACCTTCCCTAAACAAAGTATTTAATCTTTTACCTTCCCTAAATAAAGTATCCTATGCAAATTTACCGCTCTATTTCTTAATAAGAAGAAAAAATTACCATTGTATTTCTTAATAATAAGTAAAATTAACTCTAAGAGACATCATAGAAAAGAACCAATTTTCAATCTTTTTTCTTTCATATTACAACTATTATTCATAATTGAAAGATAATAAAATGTAAATTAAAATGTTTATATCAATACAACAATTTAATGTTTCTCATTCATTTAAAAATAATAATAAAAAAATCAATGTGTCCCAAAAAGCAGACGTAGTTGATTTAGAGCTGGTTTTCATCGTCGACTTTGAACTCTATGTTGCCCTGATTCGTCTTGATGTTGCTCTGGTTCTTCTTGACATTGCTCTCGTGGCTCTTGCACATCTGTAGGCACTTCATAGTATAAATATTCATTATGCTCTCCACGACCACGCCAATGTCCATGCATGTATAAAGATGATGGACCAACTTTTGAATCATAATATTCTAAACCAAAAGGTGGCATCATCATCATCAAACTAGCATAACCAGTCTGGCTTCGCGTTTGCTTCATAAGAGGTAATTCTTCCACATTTTGGTCGACCTAATCAAACTCATCTTTTTCTATTCACGTTCCCTATTTCTAGGCATTGGTGGAAGAGCAATAGGTATATCGTACATATAATGTATCTCCTCCGTATAACTCTCATTATTACTGCATATAGTATGGACCTGGTTTGGATCATTTGCAACATCACGAAGGTGACTGTTGTTTGATCTCTGTGAATTATAAAAAAATTTAGATAATATTTAAAATAAATTTAAGTTAAAAATAATTAGACAATATTTAATTATGTACCAGATGATTCATAGCTGCTCTTGGATGAGTAACATAACATCTTGTAATAATATTGTACCAATTGATGTAATTTTGAGTTGCATCCCTGTCAAATTACCCAATTGGATACCCTATTGCAATAAACCTTGTACGATAGTGCCATTGCACTACCAAATGTGCAAACTTTTTCAGACCAATCTCCAATTCTTATGTCGATGTCATGTAGTAGAGATTCAATATTGCATTTTGATGGGATATCCTGTTGGAGACCAAATTGTCTAATCACTCTATTAGGAAAATGTCACTCACCAATGTGAAAATATATATGAGGGCTTATCGTTCACCATATGTGTTGAAGGTTTGTACAGAAATTGGGCAAAGTGTCCATTACAGCTTTGTAAGGCTCCTAGAAAATATGAAACATAAAATATTATATTAGAAATATTAAAGATAGGTCCATTAAAAATATGTATAAAAAATTCAATTGGGTTCAATATTCATGTACTTAAGGTTGGCTGGCAATAACAGGAACTTCAAGTGCATGAAGTGACTTGATTTGTTAGAACACAGAATTTCACCCATCGTTTGTAGTATATATGCTTATATATATCTCATGACAGCTTCCTCATCTGCATCATCAGCAAACTCACAAAATTGTGTCCTTAACCATGTTAAACTTAACCTCGATCCTTTTATTTTATTAGTAAGTGGGGTCACACTGAGTAATAATTGACAAATATTCAACTAGTCATCATGCATTACTTCAGTAACTGGCTCGTCATCAATAGGTAACCCAAACAACACTTCTATGTTCTATAAGGTGATAGTATACTTTCCAGTGGGCATATGAAATGTATGCATCTCAAGTGTTCGTCTCCATCTCTTGATCTGTTTTGTGATGATATGCCAATCTAGCTGAATGAATCCCAATCTGGAAATCCATAAAATCCAGATGTACGAAGTAATGGTAGTATTATAGGGTGAGTGGGATAGTGTGATGAACAACTGCCTCTCAATGTTTACCATATATTTCACTTGTGGTACGATCTTCCTATACAACTGATGATGGATGAATCAACTGATTGTACGAAAAATCAAGATCAATCGGTCCTGAATTTAAAACCATGATCCGAAGAAAAAAAATATTTATTTCTAGAGTAAAACATAAAAATAATGTACAACTTGATAAATTATAATAAAAAATTAATTACACAATAAAAATATTAATTACAATATAAAAATATCAACAATAAAAATCTATAACTTTCTGAAGCCTATCGTTGTAACAAAGGACACTTCCTTTGATCGTGACCTAATTGGTTACAAAATCCACACCTTACTTAAGCACTTGGTTTTGTCTAAACCATCTCATTCTGATATCGTGAACTTTCCTCAACAATAATGGGTCAGCATGTATGACAGACATATTAGAATGTGTGATCCAGTAAACTTCATGCGGTACAAGTTTAAATTGAGGAGAGTAGTATGCAGTGTACATTGACAATTTATAATAGTCCTCAATGAAATCTTCGTATTTAATGTTAGATCGTGAGCAAATTGCCATAAAATAAGAGCATGGAATACCAAACGCTTGCCACTTGTTAAATGAACAGTATTGCTCGGACCCATTTAGCCTTAATATTTGAACATTTCCTCCTTTAGCATTGAGATCGTGACGTCAGGTTTTCACATAAAATACACCTTCATATCAATCGTAAGACTGTATTCATGTTTACTAGATCTTGCAGTCCATTTCAAAAAAATTTTGTGTGCGTACCTGAATATTTACTCACTTAGTATTACAAAAATATTGAAACAAATTGTTGATTACTAAAAGAAAAAATTATTACCGGGTGTATTTATCTCAATGCTCCAAAGCAACTCTTATTTTATTTTTTATTTTTTTAAAAAATAGTTTACGCATTTGAAAAATGTTATTTGAGCAAAAACATTTAGCAACATTCGAGCTCCTTTAAGGACTCCATTTATGCATTTAAATAGATTTTTCGTCATCCACTCGTACCTAAACCCTCTATCGTGTGCTTGATCCATTGCTCAATGCCAATGTTGTAAAAAAAAACTCATACAACTCTGATTTATTCCTTTGATGTCCTCAATAACTTTATTAAACTTTCAAATTTGGAATTGTCATTCGGTACGATAAATATAATTCTTCAATGTGTTGAATTTTTATTTTTTTTGTTGAAGTTGCTGACAATATGTCGTAAGCAAAATCGATGGTGACATTTTGGTCCAGTCCAACCATTTTCTTGATTGTTCACTACTGAGATAATGCCAGTATGTCGATTCGAAAATAAACACACCTCTTTGTGTGTAACAATTTCTCTTAAATGTTTAAAAAACCATCTCCTTGAGTTCACAGACTCTTCATCTACAACGACAAATGCAAGAGGAAGAAGATGCCCATTTGAATCAACTGATGTAACAATCAGTACATTTTCTCGATATTTGCCATACAAGTGGGTACCGTCTATTTGAATAATCGGCCGACATCTATTAAAAGCTTTTATATATGGTGGTTGGTCATAATTAAGTCCATCAACACCATTAATCACATTACCATTTGTAAACAATATAAATCACGACTCCTTTTTCAAAAAAAAAAAAAAGGAAAAAAGAAAAAAGACAGAGAATACATTACTAATTCTTCTGCTAATTATCAAACTTAAATACAAATAAAAAATATAAAAATATAAAAAAAATAAAAAACTAATAAAAAAAACTTTGAACATCAAATTTAAATACTAAGACAATATAATAATTTATATCTATATCTATATCTATATAATTCACTCAAATTAATAATTTTATATTAGATAACAAAAAAGTACTAAACTTTTTAAATAAAAAGCAATACTAAAAAATAGAATATTATTTAAAAAAATATTACTAATTATTTTACTAATTATCAAACTTAAATACAAACAAAAACAAACAAAAATATTAAAAATTAAAAAAGTTTCACTTATTTTGAACATCAAACTTATTAAAAAACTAATAAAAGACTTTGAACATCAAACTTAAATACTAAAACAATCGAATATTATAAGAAATATATATAAAAAATAGAAAATTATTTTAAATAGTAAAACTGTTGAAAATATTTACAAGATATAGCAAAATTTAGAACTATCAATGATAGATGTTGATAGACATCGATCGACCTATCAATATCACTGATAGACACTAATAGAAGTCTAACAGTATCTATCAACGTCAATCATAGATAATTTAAAAATTTTCCTATATTTTGTAAATATTTTTTTTTATTTTTCTATATTTAAAAATGGCCTTAAAAAATTTACTTAAATTAATAATTTTGTATTATATTTATTTATTTATTGTACCTTTTTAAATAAAAAACTATACTAAAAAATAAGGATATTATAATTTGTGTCGAAGAATACATTACTAATTATCAAACTTAAGTAAAACTCCAAATGCTAAATTTTCTTCAAAATAGCACTAAACCTTAAAAACCCTAACACTATCAAAATAACTAATATTCTACTAAAAGAATAACATTAATACTATTTTTTTTTAAAGAAAAACCAAATGTTAAAAATTCTAATATTATTTCAAATGAAAGAAAAAACATTAACATGGTAGATCTAACATAATATAAATTAGAATATTAAACTATAGAGAAAAAACCACTAACATCATTATATAAATATTATTGAATTCAACGGCTATTAAAAAATTAACATGATAGATCTATTAACATCAATATATAACTAATATTAAAAAAACTACTAACATCAATATATAAGAAATTAAAATGGCATATCTAACCTAATATAAATATAAAAAAGTATTAAAAACAAAAAAACTTGTAATAAGTAAAAGGTAAACTCATAAATTCAATAATGATTTTACTTTTTTCCTCTCAAAGTGACAACGGTTTTTTTTTTTGTTATATGTTATCCGTCAACAAAACTACGAAGAAATAGAATATTATGAAAATATGCATCTATAACTTATTTTTAGTTAAAAAAAAACTAGGAATTTAGTTGAGTGAACGTTACCTTTTTTTGCTTTTTTGTTTCCTAAACAACAATAAAAACTATAAAAAAAAACATATAATAGTATGAGACTAGGAACAAAATTTATAATTATTTTAAAAAATAAAAAATTTATAATTATTTTTAAAAAATAGAAATTTGGTAGAGCGAATGTACAAACCTCACAGTTTGATGAACGAATGTAGGAAAGAAGAGGATTTAGTATCAATTTTTGGAAGAAGAAGAAGGAAAAGAGTGTGGGGGAGAGTAACTCGTGAGAAGTTAAAATCGGAAGAGAAGAAGAGAGGGGTAGAGAGCAAGCAAAAGAGAGGCAGAATGCAACATGTGAGAAAAGTGTGTAAAAGAGTGATCTGGGAGGTGTTTAAAAAGAGAGTCCACAGATTAATACTACATGTGAGCGTCATCGGTCACAAATTAAAAGTTGCTTAAAAGCGGTCAACGTGTTCATAAAAGCGATTAGCGTGTTCAGGGGGATGTGAGGAGACACCTAAGTTGAGACTTCAAGTCTCGAGATGGGCAGACGTGTCAATTGTTCAGTATGTCAAATTTTCAACCCTCGACTTCATTCTTAATTTTTTTTCATCCCTCGAACTTGTAAAAAAGCTGCAAAACTACCACATATTCCTAAATAATTTTGAAACCATCGTATTTCACTAAATATTTCTTCAAATTACAATATTCAAATAACACATCTAGGTATAACTAGTATTTCACATGGCAAAAAGATCAGCCATAGAAAAGTTTTTATAAAGAGATCAATCATAGAAAAGTTTTTGAATTTTGGGTCATTTTATGAAAATTTTCAACTGACCACCGCAATTCTTAATGCATGTTAGATTGTTTCGAATAACTTTTTAAATGTTTTAAAACACTTACTTTTTCCTTAAAATACTTAAAAAGTCATTTCAAACATGTTCTAAGCCACATTCTTGTATCGTGGGTGAAGTCGTGCTAGTTTCATCGAACGTCAACCAGCTTTTCAAACAAGGTAATAATCAAACTTTAACCTTCATTAATATCTTAACCAATTAAGGTATGTAAATAAATAATTAATAAAATAAAATAAAACTTATTTTATATTATATGTGGCTAAATTAAAGTGGTAGACCTTTTGAGGGGAGTAGGGAAAGGGATTGGGTTTGTTGGGTTTACTGTAGCCAGCCATGTAATCTTTTCTTTCCAGATTCAGAAATCTTGTAATATACGAAAACCAGAATTGTCTGAAATTTGTTCTGACGTTACTGCTTCATCATTTTTCTCTCCTTCTTCATTTTCTTCTCTCTCTTACTCTTAATTTTCATCCCCACATCGTCACTTCTGTCATTAAAACCTCTATTTCTCTCTCTTCTGAAACATTCAAAATCTCATTACATTACCCCTTTTTTCCCTTCACACAATCACCAAATCTCTGCATTTTTCATCAACCTGATGACTTCCTTCCCCTTACGGTCATGGGAAACACAGAAATTCAAGCATTCCCACCAAAAAAAAAGTTCCCCAAAAACACAAAAACAGAGATAAAACTTAGAAGAGAACTGATGATTTCCACCTTTACATCTTTACAAGTTACTATTTTTATTCAAAAAATTTTGAAGAAAAGAAAAAAAAAAATCATGGGTTGAAGATGAAATTCCCACATTTGCATTTCCAGCTTATAGGCTTGTAATTCGAGGTCTCATCTTCACTAGATAAAGCAACATCATGTTTTGAATTAACAGAGAAATGGCTGCTTCTGCTTGTTCTTTTTTTCCTTTGATTTTGATGTGATAAATCATGTAATGCCACTGGTACTTGAACTGCTTCACAATGTCCGCCACATTCCCTACATCTCCTCCTACAGCTTGGTGGCCTTGACCCTATTTGATTCCTCATCATCATCCCCGCCTTCTCCTCCGCTGCCGCCGTCTCCGGCGACTCGCTTCGTCCCGTTGTCAATGACCCCTGAATTCCTCTGCCTGCAATATCCCAACAATCCCATCAAAAGAGAGAACTTTTACAACAATCTCGACTCTTTATAACAAAATGAAACGAATGACTTACCTTCAACAATGGATGTGACATGAATGAGAATGGAAACAGAGAGGAATAGCAAAGAAATTGAGACATGTTTGATTCTGTGCCAATTTTGAAAGCTGCCCATCTTTTCAGTTCTTTTTCAGTGAAATTAGAAGAAAAAAAGGGGGGGAATGGGTTTTAAAGGTTAAAGGATGAAAAGAAGAAGAAGGAGAAGAAGTGTTTAAATAAGAAGAGAGAAAGGAAGGGAAAAGAATTTTGGTGACAGAGAAAAATGAAGAAAAAACTGAATCCTGAAAAGAAATTTGCAAGTGTACCAAATGAAAAGAAGAGTATCAGAGATTGAGTGCCCACTCTATAATTTCAAATTGACCCATCATTTTTTAACTTTTTAACTTCTTTCTTCAGTGTGTATAATTCACTTTTTATGACGGATGGAAGGTAAAAATCAAGGGTAGTACAAGCAATAATCCAAAGAAGAAAAGGGAAGGACATCAGCCTCGTTTGATGAGCCAACGTTCTGTTCTTTTTATACAAGAAAGAAAAGGAACTGTGTGTACTGATCAATTACAGAAGGGTAAAAATAACTTTTTTTTACATTTTTTTGGAGAATGGTGAAGATTGAAGAATAATATATATATATCTCAAATCTCCAGCTGGGTTTTCTCAATGCCTTTTCATTTTCTTTCATTTTGTCTCCTTTTTTTTTTTCCCAATGGATAGAATCTTGGGCAGGTCTATTTCCACACGCCAAATTATTTGGTCCCTTTTTCTTTCATTTTGTGAAAACTGTTTGAGTTTGAGATATATCTATTTTTGTAAATTATGAATTATTGTTGAGGATTATTATAGAGGAATCATTGGGGTTGGGATGGATTTTTTCTTCTTTTTGAAGGCTCTGGATATGACTTAGTTTGGCTGCTTTTAAAAGGGACTTCTTTGTAATGGCCAACATTTTCTTCTTCTTTCCATTGTTGATTGTTAATCAATGATCATTATTCACTTTCTGAAACCTTGTTTTTAAGATTTGAATCCCTGTTGTTTGCAGTTGTTTATTTCTTTTTTCGGTTTTATTAGTTAAGATAAGAATAGCTCAACCGATGTACGAGAAAGTTATTGGTTACGAGGCCTATGATTTGAATTCTTCCATCCCAAACTTAATCTACCAAGTCTATGATTAAGCATAGCGTAGCTTAATCTCTATTGCTTGTTATTATTTGTTCTTTTTTTGCTACTTGGTAAATGAGAAGAGGCTTTATTAGTCAAAGTGAGTATATGCGGCAGTGTTATTGACTATCGGGTTTATGGTTCAAATCCTTCAACCCCTTTGCTCTCAAGAAAAAAAAAGGCTTTGTTATGATGATAGATGAGTTTTTGTTTACAAAGGAAAAACAAAATACTAGAACATTATAACTCATAAACTAGATTTGGTAAGTATTTGATTTTTTTTTTTTTGGTTTTTGAAAATTGTGTTTGTTTTCTCAATATTTTGAACTCATAGTTTTCATATTTTTTATGTGAACATTTGAATTTTTAGCCAATTTTTAAAATAAAAACAAGTTTTAGTTTTCAAAAAACATACTTTAATTTTGAAAACACTCATAAAAGGTAGGTAAGAAAACTTAATTTTTAAAAATAAAAAACAAAATCAAATGATTATTAAATGAAACTTATCGTTTTTCAAGATTGCTAGATGTGTACTGTCATCCAACATCTTTTTCTTCTCTAACAGTTATAAAAAAATAGGCTCAATTCAAATAAATCATTTGAATTCATTAGAAGTATAGTTATTAAAATTGATGGTAAGAACATATTTCAATTAGTTTAGGTATATATCATTGATCAAGAAATTAGTGGTCTAAATCTCCAACCATGTATATTGTTGAACAAAAAAAAAAAGTGAGAAAATTTATAATACCACGGTAGCCCACTCATTGCTTGCCACAAAAGTAATATTTAAGAATTATGTTAAGGTCTTTCTTTGGCATTGTGGCACCAAAATGTGAGTATAAGAAGAAACGTGTGGTTATGGGTTATTTGATAACTACATTTTTGTTTTTGAAATTCATGTTTTTTTCACATTTCTTAAAAAAATAAACAACTGAATTCTTAATCAAATTCTAAAGGTTATTAAAAAATTGTAAAAAAAAAAAAAAAACCTATTTTAAGGGTCCAAAATGGCAAATGACCCAATTTTTTTAAAAAATGCCAAATGCCTCTTTGTTGATATCATGACCACGTGAAGTTACAGTATTGCCCTTCCTTTGTTGATATATTTTTTTATTTTTTCTCTTCTTCTCCAGTGTTGCCTTGTCTTTCTCCCTCTCTTTTTTTCTTACTTTGCACGTCATTTTCTTCTCCTCTACACATCGTCTTCTTCTTCTCCGGCATGGCGAGTCCACGCAAGTAGTTCTCACACGACTAACTCTAGTGAGCAATAGCGAGAAAGAGGAGTGATTTTGTAAGTGAGGAAAGGAAGAGAGAGACCAAGAGAGAGCGAGAGAGATTGAGACCAAGAGAAAGAGAGAGACACAGAGAGAGTAGTGATTTAAGGGTGAGAAAAAAAAGAGAGAGAAAGTAAGAGCGATACCAAGAGAAAGAGCGAGAACGAGAGGGAGACCAAGAGAGAGCGAGAACGAGATGCTTTTCGCATACATGTGAGTATATTTTAGTAATTCCCCCAAATTTGATGTCGACAAAGTGTCATTCGATATTCTTTTTTAAAAAACTGGGTCATTTGACATTTTGGCCCAATTTTTGGGTCAACCGTACAAACTTCGCTTAAAATACCACTTTGATCAATGTATTTTGACATTTGTTCAATTTTAGTTCTTGTAGTTTTAAATGTCAAATTTTAATTACTTTTTCATTAAAATTGACTAAATAGTAATAATAATTTTCATATAATGAAATATAATATTTGAATATGTTTTTCAAATTTAAAGTGAATGTTATTAAATAAATAAATAAAAGACAAATTCATCAATAACCAAGTAGGACTAAAATTTCATGAAATTACAAGGATTGAAATTGGACATTTGAA
Organism: Benincasa hispida; assembly: GCF_009727055.1. Taxonomy (NCBI): domain Eukaryota; kingdom Viridiplantae; phylum Streptophyta; class Magnoliopsida; order Cucurbitales; family Cucurbitaceae; genus Benincasa; species Benincasa hispida. The sequence continues at coordinate 22,306,842 of NC_052352.1, read as the reverse complement.
AGTATAAGAACTAAAATTGAATAAACTTTCAAAGTATAAGAACTAAAATGACATTTTGACCAATTCTTCTAAAAATAAAAATTATTTATTATTTATTTATTATTTATTTTTTAGATTTTAAAAGTGGGCTTGATTTAGTAAACATTGGTACAAAGTAGACAAAGAAAGTTATAATTGGAAGGAGGATTTGTAAGCTTAATTTTTCAAAATCAATAATTACCAAATGACATATGTAAATAGTAATAGGTATTGCTAGGGATTCCTCATTTGACCGAGGGTTGAGGCAAGGGTAGAAGGAGAATTTTTCCATTTTAATTTTAGAAATTGAGGATAAGGATATGGATTTTAATTTTTGCTCGATCCTCACAAAATTTAATGGAGAATTTCATAGAAACAAGGAATGATTAACCATAACAAATTTAGTCTTTGAAATTTATAGTTAATGTTCACTTTGTCTCTAAAGTTTTAAGACAATAGTTTAATTCTCGAGGTTTAAGAAATAATTTTAAATGGTTCATAAACTCTTTTGATCGTTAGTTGACTAACAGTAATAAAGACAATAAAGAGGGCTGTCTTAGTCTTAACCTATACAAATCTCTAATATGTTTTTTCTTCTTTTTGCACGCCATTCTACTTATTAACTTAAATTTAAAGGTAGAAAAAGAAAGTTAAAAAGAAGCTGCTTAGAATCAGAGAGTTTTTGGAAGTAAAAAAGTTTTAAGTTGATTACCAAATGATCATATGAATAAGAATGCTGTGGGAATATGGAATCTAGGTTAAGCCTGTGTGTATGAATGTGAATGTGAATGTGAATGTTTTTTCTTGAAATTGTAACAAATATAAGGGAAAGGGAGTTTTCAAATGCAGAGATGAAACGTGCAGATTTGGGACTCGAAAAATGAAACTCTTTCAGACAGTAAAAAACAAGAATTGAGACAGACAAGTTTTCTTTTCATCTGTCTCAATCTCGTTTTGGAATTACATATATAATATATATACATATTGTACACTGCTCCCTAAAAAAATATATATGAATTATACACTATGGATATACAACCTTTAAATTTCTTCTATTATATGCTTCCTCACCCTACTTTTTCCAACCATTAGTTCTTTTCCATTTTGTGTTTTAACAAAAAGCTACTTTTTAAGGAAGATGTGTGGTTCAATGATTTGTAACAAGGTTTTTCCCCCCCTCATCCTATGGAATTAGGCCATTCTATATTCGTTTGGACACAAGTTGGAACACTTGTTAAGTATAATGTTATGTTGGGTATTTTAAAACTTATTCCGATTTTAACCCGGTTTCAACTCAAAACTTGTTTGTATTTATGGGTGCATTCAAATCCCAGGTTGAGCTATAGGGAAGGTTGATTGGAAATAATCCATCATAGCTTTCTCTGCTTCTTCGACCATCTCTTCTTCTTCTTCTTCTTCTTGTTTATCCTTAAGATTTCTCCTCAGAGTACGTTCAATCTTAGGATCAAAAGGAAAAAGAATAGTATCCTTATCAGAGTCATGCACAAGAGAAAACACCAACCAAGATTAGAACAATAAGACTTTAGTCTAAAATATCTCCACTTCTTAAATATTAAGCACAAACCATTATTTTTTTATCCTTGACAACGGCGCCAAAAACTTGATGCACGCAAGTGCACGTGGTCAATAATTATAGTAAGTTAAAACGGCATAAGAGGTCAAGTATCATCTTGAAGGATCAAATTAATAATTAGCACTTATCTATTTATGACTTTACCCATTTTAGCTAAGGAATCAAAATCGAGTTTGAGTGATTGAAATTGTGAAAGCAAAATAAATTGACGAACAAAATGTGAATTTTAGAGTAAATTGTTCTAGGATGTTGATTTCATCACAAACTTCATTAGATAATACTTAGATTAATCATGGAATTTTGCATGAACAATATGCCTAAGTCTCAAAACTAAGATTCAGATTATTTCCTTTCAGAGAACAATCTTTTCTCATGCAATCCTAAATGATAACTAACATCTTGAAACCAAATAAAAACTCATGGCTTTAAGCATTGTCATCAACTTTTACTATTCCTCTAACTATTTGCATGAAAGATTAATAGCAATCCAATATTATAGATCTGACTAAATGTGAAACCTATTGAATGGAACATTTAATCTAACATTCATTGAAGGTCAATCATTAGAAATTAAGCACAATAACATTGTAAAGCATAAAGTTCTACAACATCCATGAAATCACTAGGTATTAGTCTAAATCCTGTTAGAGATTGTGCCCTAAATTTCATAGTTTGTAATGTATAAACAAAATCCATTTATTTAATAAAATAAGGAGTTGTTTTATTTGATATTTAGAATTATATAACTCAATCCAATAAACAAGATCCAATGTTATTTAATGTAATTTAAACATATATGTGATTGACATACAAGTAGATGTTTAAGTAATAATCTAAATGTTCTATAGTATATGGATAATGTTGGATACCTTATCTTGATAACACTACGGATATGACTCACTTTATAATTGTTACAATAGTTGTAAAGTGTTATAAACGATTTGATCCTAATTGTCCATGTGGAGACATGTGAGTGGGGGTATCTATATAAAGAGTATGTATAAGATCGGACCGTGAAATTATTAGTTTTTCTTTATAACGCCATTACTTGAAAAAACTTACATTTTACTTGGATGACCATAGGTAACTTGACCTTAATTGTAGCATCCCGAATTTTCAGAAATTTTTTTTTATAAAATTTATCTTGAATTATTTGGGTATTAATTTGGATTTTAAGTATAAAATTGAATTATTGGGTTAAGACGATTCAATTTAGTGTGAGGGATAAGTACTTAGGAGTTTGGATTTAATTCAATTTTTAATTCAATTTGTGAAGTTGAATTAAATTTGGGAGATTTAGAAGTTGATTTTTGAATTTGGAGATAATTGGAGGAATTGATTTATTTAAAGAATATGGGATTTAATGGATTTGGAGATTTGGGATTTTGGAGGGAATTAAGTTTGTTTTGGGTGGAAAGATTGTTCAGTATCGAAAATCGATGTTGTTAATTCGATCCCAAACCAAAATAAAAAAATTTATAAATCACCGAAACCTACTTCTTATACTAACAAGTAGCATAAGCGGAAAGTACGGGTTGATCCACAGAGAGACCATGATTTAATCTTCTCACAAAATTTAATGGAGAAATTCGACTATGAAAAGCAGTAAAAATGAGGTTTTGGTTTTAGATAAAATGAAACCATGAAAGAAATTAAATTGCAAAGGATAAATATAAACTAGGGATCTACTAGTTTCTAGAGCCATTCAATGCAATTTCTATCCTCGAATTCTATAACTTAAACATGCAACTGATTCATGCGTACACAACAATTCGCTCAATGCGATCTAACTAGTCTTTACAAAGGCGGACGACCAACAAAGATCAAACCTAGGGAGCATCCTAAGTATCAATTACGGTTGGAAAGGCCATACCTTAACTAATCTACATGTTTCTAAGTCTTAATGACTTTGATAGCATCTATATAGAATTAAAAACACATGCATTATGTTCAAGGATTCTATTGTGTCGATTAATTATCAAGAAAATCATATTCAATTAACCAAATTATCTTTGAACCTAACAAGTCATGCATCATAGGAATAGCCATCAAATGCACAATTAACTAATGCTACTTGATTGATTTTAGCTAGGAATAGCCATTAAATGCACAATCAACTAATGTTCAATTAACCAAATTAACTAATGCCATGTTCGATAGCTACTTGATTGATTGTGACATAACTAAACTCGATTAGCCATGTAGGATTATACGTGAAGAATCAACCTCACAATCATGCTTTTAGAAATTAAATCAGATTCAAAGGAGACACAAATTCATAATATAAATTTTACGGAAAAAACATACAGATTATGCATTTAAGAGATAAAATAATAACATGCTAAAAAAGAATTATAGAAGAGTAAATGGGTTTAGAAATAATGACCTTTGAAGAACCGTTTTTCAAGAAAAATCCCTCGATCAAAAGGACACTACCACGATGGAAACCTCTGTATTCAGTGCTTTGGCTATTTTGGAAGAAGAAAAATTAGAGAAAAGAGATGAGAGGAAGAGGAGGATCAGAAGAATTTTTCAGAACCTTTCTATGAAAAACTGTATTCTTTGTATTCTTTGTAAAAGCCAAAATGAAAAGATGAAGATCAATTGATTGAAACCCCTATTCCCACTAACGTAATAGAGAGAAAAAGGGGGAGGGAGTTACAACTCCCTCCCTAAAATTATTTTTCAAAATATAAAAATAATTTTAATAAATACTTTAAATATTTATATGATAACTACATTATCATATAATATATATTAGACTATATGTTATATTAAATATAACATATAACCCATAGTTTAAATTTTCTCACCAACGACATTTAATATAAATCCCATTTAACTTAATTATATAAATCCAATTCACATAATTAATATTTTAGTCATATTCAAATATTTCTTTCCTCTCATATATACTTTATATTATAATGTATCAAATACATTATAGTAATTATATTATATATAATTATATCACATATAATTAATTAATTCCCTCAATCAATTTGAACAATTCAAATTAATCCAAAAATTAATTCTCATTAATTCCCGGTGAGCTATATAGGGGACCTCATGGACCTTTAACTTGAATCTCCAACAGTATGTGAATAATTAATTAAACTCTTTAATTAATTTATTCATTCACCATTCGTTAACTGTCGGGCATTCAACTAAGGACTGACAGTTGCACTCTTCGCACTACAGATATATTTCTGTGTCCATTGGATATAACCAATCAATAGTACGATGACCCTTAATAAATTACTTGTAACTACAACTGGACTAAAATTACCATTTTGCCCATGTAGTTATATCTAACTCCTTAAGTACCATTGATCCCTCTAATGAACAATAAATCATAGTTCAATTATGACCGAACCCTTTTCGGGCCAAGAGAGAGCATGACGCCATATTGTTCAAGCCCTAGAATCAATCCTTAAGGAAGAAGTGAACTCCTTCTTTTGTAACTGTGTTCCCAGTTCCCCAATCAGATGAATCTCCAAAATGGTAAGCTTGTTGAGTCTGACCACTCTCACCCATACAAATCAAATGACCTCCTTCATAGGTAGGAGTTCATAACTCACTCAGGATTCAGGTCATGTTACCTATGGTCATCCTGGTGAAATGTAAGTCTGAATTATGAACAACGTTATATAATGAGACTAAATATCTCATGGTCCGGTCTTATACAAACTCCTTTGTATAGAATACCTCCACTCACATGTCTCCACATGAATGATCAAGATCAGATCATTTATAACAGTTTACGACAATTGTGACATCTACAAAATTGGTCATACTCGTCATTTAAACCTATACTCCATTTTTCCTACATAAGTGAGTACCAGGTGTGCTAAGTAAAGTGGTGAAACGAGGTAAAGAAAGTAGGAAGATGAAGGAAGAAAAATCTAAGTGTTAGAAATACCTAGTCATGGGTGAGTTTTAGATAGTATAACAAGTATGGAAGCCAAGTGTAGGCATGCAGTGATAGAGAAGTGTGGACGCATGAGGTTGTATGTGTAGCAGCCAAGGTTTTTAGAGGCTAAGTGTTGAAGACAAGGATAAACTATGCGTTGGAACTAAGGATGAACGCATTAGTTGAAAAATCTTGCATGATGCATTGATAAGACTTGCGGCAGCCAAGGGGCTTGCATGGTTATTTGGGCATTGAAGAAAGTCAAAGTGTGGCCAAGAGAAAAGCTATGCGTAGTAAAGCATGCGACAACCTCAAATGTGCGCGAGCGTGGGTGTTGGGCATTGGAGATGCGTGCGCTGGACGATCGTGTAGCAAATGAGCGGTGCTACACAATGATGTAGGCGATTGTGTAGCAAATGAGTAGTGCTACACGATAAGGTAGGTGATCATCTAGAACATGAGCGACGCTACGTGATGAGGTAGGCGATCGTACAGCAAATGCGCGGAGCTAAGCGATGTGGTAAGTGATCGTGGGGTAAAGTGCGACGCTAGACGATACGAAGGGTCGCACTAAACAAGCGCTATGCGTTGGAAGATAACATTAAACGATAGGGCGTTGGCACTGCATGATCGACATCAGTGCTAGATGATAAGCTGCACCATAGGCGCTGGGCGCTAGACGATGGGGTATGCGATGTGCGCAAGGCGTTAAAACTCGATGCACGCTAAAGTTATGCTATGAAACGAGGAAGGCCTAACGCTTGGTTGATATGATAAGACTAAGCTATACGTGGGCTAGGACATGTG
>NC_052352.1:22066998-22299500 GCF_009727055.1 Benincasa hispida | reverse complement strand
CGCATAGGAGGCTTGAACGCCTAAAGCAAGGCATGGACGCATAGTGAAGAAGTTGCTGCCTAGTCAAGTCAAGGCCTAAGAATTTGGCTAAGTTCAATGCACAGTGAGCATATCATTGAAAGATTCGATATCAAAAGGAGAAATGCATGAAGAGGATTGCCAAAGACTGTGAGTGACTTTAAATGCTTTAAATGTTTTAAGTAAATTTCTATTGCTTATGAATGTCTAGCAATGTATGTTTACTGAAAGCTATTTATGACAACTATTCTCAAATAGTTTCCAAGTAACGCATCTCACATTAATGTTATGTTTATGCTATGCTTTTCAATGAACATGAGGATGCGTTAGTATAAAATGCTTTAGGGCATCTAAGTCATGAAGAGATAAGAATATGCAAGTTCGGCATGAGTAGCTCAGTACTGAAGGACTAGAAGAGAAGGTACTGAAGCTCAGTCTTAGATTTGAATAGCTCAAAACTGAAGGACACGAAGGAGGTATCCGAGTAGCTCGATACTGAAGGACATAGAGAAGGTATCTGAGCAGTAATGCCTAAGGTATGATGGTACTTAAACTAGAATCACATGTAAGGAAAGTTGTTATTGGTAGTGTTGAGATCACTCCACACTAACTATGGATTGACGTTGAGGAATTGAGTAAGGTTCTCTCTTAACTAAGGATGCAAATTATGTTTTTAGGAATTGAACAAAAGGGTTCCTTCCCAGTTAAGTAGTAATGCAGTTAAGCATGATAAGGAGTGAGCAAGGAGGCCACTCTAGACTAATAGACTAAGGCATAGTCTAGCAAAGCATAAAGTAGTGCTATGTGATATTAATGATTACATAAATAATAGTTGCCAAGTTTATGTTTTCATTTAAATCTTTCAGTTCTACTATCAGATTTATGTATGAAAGTTATGCTTTAAATGTCAGTCACTCACTGGGCTTCTAGCTCATGTTTTCAAATGTTTTTCCTCTCAGGTAGCTATCAATTCCCAGAAGACCTCTCTGCTGCTACTCTGCCACTCAAAGAGTCAGGTTGAAGGAAGCTTAATTGAAGACTTGTATTAGTTAGTACACATGTGTCTGTCATATAGGGACTAGTATTCTAGATGGGGCTCACTAAGTTGTAATATACATATATGAACGATGCTATGAAACCCTGTAATGTAAATGTGTTACGTTCTAAGTTAATTTGTTCAGTATATTGATGAAATGCACGAATTCCGGGTTTGAGAAAATTAAATAGGTTAGTTAGGCAGTAAGTGCCAACAAAAGGGTTGGTAACTACTGTAGTCACAACTCCATCCAGGTTAAGAGGGTAATCTGGAGCAGGGTGTGACACGTCGTGTCACAAGGATATATCCAGCCTTATTCATCTACTACAGACCATTTAGGTTATCACTTAAACATGATCCACCCATATGTCTCTACATATATGTTTAAGCTACAAGATAATCTTGGATAGTTTATTGGTTTGTGGGTTTAATGCAACTAAATGTCAAATAAAACATCACATATTTTATTAGATAAATAAGATGTTTATACAATACAATTACAAACTATAGGACCCAATGAGATTTAAGGCATCGACCCCAACACCATAAACAAGTTATTCATTAGATGAGCACTAGTACTTAAGGAGTCAGAGGTACTCCAAGGGTAAAATGGTAATTTGACCCAGTTGGAGTTACAAACACTCGTGAAGGACTAACTTGCTGTTATTGGTTTATATCCGTGGACATAGAAATATATATGTAGTGAGAATGGTGCAGTTATGGGTCTTTAGTGGAGTGTACCCACAGTTAAGGAATATTGATTAACTTGGTTAATAAGTTTAGCCAATTAATCTCATATCGTTGGAGCTTCTAGTCTACAGGTCCACTAGGTCCCTTTGTTAGCTCACTAGAAAATATTTAAGAGGGATGATTTGAATTACTTAAATTAATTTGAGGAAATCATATATTAATATAATTAATAGATTATGGTAGGATATATAATTCAAATTAAATTGGAAAGTAATATTAGAATAAGATTCAATTAATTAATTCTTGAGAGTTAGATTAAAAAATAATTAATGAATAGAGAGGTATCGTATATATACATACGATGTTAATGATAATTAAATATAGGGTAATTGTGATTGGTAGCATTTTGAGGAATAATAACTAAGTATATAACATCATTTTTTTTTAAAAAAAAAATACAAATATAGACAAATCTATCAGCGATAGACTTCTATCGTTGATAGACCCCCAAGTCTATCAGTGATATGGTCTATCGTTGATAGTCTCTTATCAGTGATATGGTCTATCACTGATAGACTCCTACTAATAATATGGTCTATCACTGATAGACTATTTAAATTTGGCCATATTTGCAATTTTTTACATTATGTTATATCTGCTAATAGTTTAGGTCTAATGTCTATATTTAATGTATAAATAGTAATTTAATTAATATATAAATTAAATTAAATAAGTGTTATTTAATTGTGTTAATTAATTAAATAAGTGTTAATTAATTAATTAATTGTGGAAAAGAGAAATAGGAAGAGGATTAAGAAAGGGACTTGACCCTTCTCTATATAAAGATCTCTTATGGTCCCTTTGGGACACACTGGCAATACACAACACATAAATGTTATTGTGCGAATTTTTCCTAACCCACAAAGAGAATCTTCTCTACTCTCCAAAATCCTTTTCTTCTTTCTCTCTCCCAATAGTTGGATACCACCTATCCTCCATTGGAATCCTAGAGAATAACGAGGTTATTCTCGTGGTCATGTTCGAGATTGTTCAAGAAATCATTCGTGATCAAGATCGTTCGAGGAGCCATTCGTCGAAACTTAAAGAGCATTGTTCGTGAAGCTTGGGAATCTACAAAGGTAAGAATGGTTCTAATCATTTTTCTTAAAGCATGCTATATTACATGTTTATATTCTGTTTTAGTATATTGAATTTATTTATGAAAAATCGAATTACAGGATGCAAGGCGTTCACAACGCTTCTGCTATAGGATTCGATCCCTTTAATGGCATTTTGGGATAGCGTCGCGACGCTCTCTTGATTTCAACCCTTACGTGCGCACCCATCTGCTACAACACGTAGCACTACGGTCTGATTGAGCGTAGTGACGCTGGCCTTGCATAACTGCCCCTTGTTGTCTTCACAAAAACCATGCTCTCGGATCTGAAGCGTATTAGGCAGCGTAGCTATGCCATACGTTATGCTACTCAGTTTCTAGGTTTTTTTCTTTTCTTGAGGGTTTTAGCTCGATTTTAGTTCTTTTGACTTTTAATTATTATTTTCATGTTAATTCCCTAAAACCCACTAGGGAGCACATTAAATCCAATAAAATCTCTAAATAAGAGGCAAATAACTCACATTTGAAGTGCACTTCATCACCCCAAGCTTAGAATTTTTCTAGTCCTGAGCAAAAATAGAACAAGATCATAGAAAAGTTCCAAATAAGTGTGCTAATGATTCATGCCTTAGAGAATAGCTAGGTAGAAACTTACATAGGAATATTCAAAGAAGTCCATTGTTATCATTATTCATGGCCAAATCTAATTATCTCCCATGTATGTATATGCAAGTCACATTCATTTTAAAATACGAAAACTGGTATGGTGTGAATCATGCGCTAGGTCGTCGCACCCAAATTAAATTTTGTGACTTATTCCACTAAATATAGCAAGGGAAGTACGAAGTTGATCCCCAGAGAGCCGATTTGAATATCCTAAGTTTGAAACTTATATGTATTGGGGTTAATGTCCTAAATCTCGTAGGGTTCTATAGTTTGTAATTGTATCATACAAACATCTTATTTATTTAATAAAATATGTGATACTTTATTTGACATTTAGTTTCATTAAACCCACAAACTAATAAACTAACATCCAAGGTTATCTTGTAGCTTAACATATATGTATATACATATGGGTGGATCATGTTTAAGTGATAACCTAAATGGTCATTAGTAGATGGGTATGGCTGGATACCTTATCCTAGTGACACTATGAGTACGACCCGCTTTGTAGATGTTACAATTGTTGTAAAGTGCTACAAATGATATAATCTTGATCATTCTTATGGAGACATGTGAACGGAGGTATTCTATATAAAGGAGTTTGTATAAGACCGAACGACGAAATGTTTAGTCTTAGTATATAATGTCGTTCATAATAGAGACTTACATTTCACCAGGATGACCATAGTAGGTAACATGACCTGAATCCGGAGTGAGTTGTGAACTCCTGCCTATGAAGACAGTTCTTTGATTTGCATGAGTAAGAGTGACCAGATCGTTGACTCAATAAGCCTACCATTTTGGGGATTCATCAGATTTGAGAGCTAGGAACACAGCTACATAAGAAGGAATTCACTCTTTTCCTAATGTTGAGATAAGTAGATAAATTACTCCCTTGAGGCTTGAACAATGTTATGTCATACCCTCTCCTGGCCTAAAAAAGGTTTGATCATAGTTGGACTATGATTTATTGTTCATTAGAGGGATCAATGGTACTTAAGAAGTTAGGTGTAAGAGGAAAAACGGTAATTTTGGCCCAACTGTACTTACGAGCAATCTGTGAAGGATCATCGTACTATTGGCTGGTTATATTCAATGGATATAAAAATATATCTGTAGTGCGAAGAGTGCAACTGTCAATTTTTAGTGGAGTGCTTGGTGAATAATTTAATTAAAGAGTTTAATTAATTATTCACGTACCGTTGGAGCATCAAGCTACAGGTCCATGAGGTCCCCTTTGTAGCTTAACGGGAATTAATGAGAACCAATTTTTGCATTAATTTGAATTGTTCAAATTAATTGAGAGAATTAATTACATGTAGTATAACTAATTTAATATAATTATATATGATATAATTACTATAATGTATTTGATACATTATAAGATAAAGTTTATTTGAGAGGAAATAAATATTTGAATATGATTCAAATATTAATTATGTGAATTGGATTCATATAATTAAAATTAATATAAATGGAATTTATATTAAATGTCGTTATTGAGAGAATTAAACTATAGTTTATTTTGTATTGGATACAATATTAAACTATAGGTTATATGTTATTTTTTATATAACATATAGTTTAATATATATTATACGATAAATTAATTATCATATAAATATATATTAAAGTTTTTATTAATTTTAATTTTAAAAACAGCTTTTGGGAGGGAGTTGTAACTCCCTCCTCATTTTTTTTCTAAAAAAACGTGATAATGGGGTGTTAGTTATCATCATCCTCTCATTCTGTTTTTTTTACACAGAAACACAATACAGATAAAACATAGAATTATTCTAAGATCTTTGAACAATCATCTTCCTCCTCCCTTCTCTCAAATCTCTCTTCCGAAATAGCTAGAGTCCACCCCTCTTAGATTCTCATCCAGAGAATACAGAGGTTTCATTATGGTGGTGTCCTTTTGGTTCGAGGGTTTTCTTCTTGAAGAAATGGTCTTTAAAGGTAAGGGATTTTAAAACACATTTAATTTTCTGTAAATTAGTTTTAGCATTCTGTAAATTAATTTTAGATGCATAATTTTTATTTGTTTATGTAGATTTAAACATTCTGTAAATTTGGGATTTTGACCTAATCCCGTTTTCCGCTCAAGGACCTTCAATGGTTCCTTCAGTAGGATGTAACTGAGGAGGGGTTTTGCGAAAATCGTAAACGTAAATTGCGCGAAAATTGAAATGCACGGAGTAAATTGAGTGAAATTATGAATAAAATTTCAATTGAGTGAAATTATACATAAAAATATCAATTGAGTGAAATTATGCATAAAAATATCAATTGAAACAAAACACTTAGCTTGGGTTGTTCTAGTTTAATCCATTCATTTTCAATTCTATCATAGACTAACTCGTACAATTAATGTGAGATTTTCCCTTAAATCAACAAGCATTAAGATTAAGGGCAATACTAAGCCAAACAATCGATTTCCATCGTCTAGTCAATTATTTGAGCGAGAATTATCTAAATTAGAAAGTAATGCTTATTAAATAGAATCCCAATTTAACTTCACAAACTTACTTAACCCTTGCTTCTAGGTGATTACTATCTAACGATTAAAACTAAGGTCAATCAAAGGAATCAATCACAAAAACATAGCCAATTTGTCACATTATCCCATGCAAGACAGATTAAAGATTAAATTCATGATAAATTCTCATACAAAACAAAATAATCTCAGCAGAATTACAAATCTAGTCCCAAAAATGAAAACGAAATGGAAAAAAACAACTAAACCCAAGCTAAGTACTTACCCTTTAGCCACAAATCATCTTTAAATTCAATTCTCAAGTTCTATAGTGCTCAAAGGGGCAAGAAATTTTGATATTGTATTTGGAGGAGAGGGAAAAATCGAATCAAATTAGAATGGTAGCTGGTTATCTAACCCTTGGACTAACAACTTATTTTCAACAGTCACTGCAGTGTCGCAATGCTTCCCTATCTCCAGCGCTTCCGCTTTCAAGTTTGTAGCATTGCAACGCTGTCCTGTTCTTCACAGAATGGGTAGCTACTACCTTGTAGCATTGCGCAATGCTCAATTCGAGCGTTGCAATGCTCCGGCTGGGAGAATTAAGCATTCTTTTGGCCTACTTTCTCCTTTTGTGCAATTTAGCTCCAATATAGGTCATTTTAACATCTTTTCATCCCGAATACTTCATTCAACCTCTTGTACACTCGAGTCCAACAAAACCATCAATTTAACCACATTAAATAGCTTAATTATCCTGAATTAAGTAGAGGAAGATAGCACATTTTCGGTGCTATCAAATATCCCCAACTTAGCTCTTGATCGTCCTCGAGCAAGGTAGAACAAGCAATCATACAAAAATGATTAGTGTGTTAAACCACAATGTTCCCTACTCAAACATCAACATTCAACTAAAATCATATGCACAATCAATTAGGCATTCAAAAAGCATTCCACCATTTCAAGACTAGTTTGAAAATTCGTTATAAGCTTTGTCATGCATATACAAGCACAAAGTTATTTATTTTGAACAAGAGCAAGCTCAAAATAGCCTTATGAAACCTCAGTTTGTTTTTCCCTATACTGGCTCGAAGGATCCGGAATTAGGTTTCCTAAGTTCAAAATGGCAATGACATTAAATTTGAGTAGTGAAAATCTATTCATTCATCGCCTTTTATTGCGTGCTTTTCTTTTCTCTCTTCTTTTTTTTTTTTTTTTTTTTTTTTTGCAAATGAAGGGGAAACTTTATCTAGGAAGGCGACCTTTGTTTTTTCTTGCCCACATGGGTTACGTGGAAGATATCCAACTATGGGCCGATTTTCCTTCAAAAGTGCCTAAGCTTACTCATTCTTCTGGGGTACTTTAGCTCAAAGGAAAACCATGGGTGTCATGGTCACTCCAAGTTAATCATACCCTTGAAGAAGAGGAATAAACCCCTATTTTCTTTTAAAAAAAATTGTAGAGCAAATTGTGATATCAATTAACTACATCTCAAAGCATGCATTACTAAATTGAACCGTGGAAAGACTAATATATAACCCCCAAGGCCTTTCGAAGTGACAGCAAACTTATGGTCCCATAATTCAATTCTAAGCAAGCAGACAATGTCAAGATAGATATACAGAGGACTTGTAGATATATGAAAAAGATTAAGCAAAACCTTCAAAAATGCCATAAAAATCGTGAATCCTTTCGTCCGACCTATTCTCATGCAAGAACAATTTATACGAATGCGTCATAAACTGGTCATGGCAAGGAACAAAACAACAAAACAGACCATAATTAAGCATAATCCAAACAATTCCAAACACCCCATCCCTAACTTTTAAAGCACACATTGTTCCTAATGTGATTAAAAACAAAGCATGAGGGATCAGAAAATTTCTCTGAACAAGAAAGTGAAAGAAGGATCTAGGAGACTCGAATAACTATTCTCCACCAATAGTCCTAGCAATTCAAGAAGGATAGAAAGAATTAGACTCAATGATAAAAGAAAAATTATAGAATTGAAATTTAATCTATGAAAGTAAGTAAGTTTAAAGCCTCCCTGCCTCCAGGAAACGCAAATTTTTAGGGTTTGTTGCTCGATCATGGCAGCTCATTGTTAGATGTAAGCCGGTGAGTCCAACTGGTAGATGATGTCAAAGCAATCTAAAGACTTGCCATCATGGAAGACCTTCAACCTGTGCCCATTCACTTTCAAAATTTTCCCTGTCTCAAGATTAATGATATCTTCTGCACTATAAGGGTAAACGTGAGAAATGCCAAATGCCCCAATCCACTTTGAACAAAGTTTTCTAGGCATAAATTTTAAAGGGGAGTTGTATAGAAGAACTTTTTGCCTTACCTAAAACTCCTTTGGTGCGAACATCCGGTCATGAAATTATTTTGCGCTTTGTTTGTAGATCAGAGAATTATCAAATGATTCTAACCTAAGCTCTTCCAATTCCTAGAGCTGTAAAAGTCTGGCCTCCCTAGCTGCGTCAGAATCCCTAACTTGTATTTGTTTTACCTAGGGACATTAGTTTTCACACACTCAAAGTAGAAACTTGTACCTAGTCAATTCCTAGGCATCCTAAATGATCACAACAAATATAGCTCTTTTTACCCCTATCCATGTGTTCTCATGTTACATGTTTACAAGAATCATAGAAAGATACTACCTTTAGGCACAAATTTATGGGTGATCACTCTTTCTCTAAGGCAATTTTAATGTTCTTTTATTTCTCCTAAATCTAACATTACAAACATCATGCATATAAACTTCTACCTGATGGGGCCTTTCAGGGTGATAATCAAATACACTCAACTCAATCCTTCTTTTAATTAGAGTTTCTGAATCAAAGTGACTACATTTTCAATATATGGGAGACTCAAAGAGGGACATGAATAAATCATAACTCAAGATATTATTCTTATATGTCCAAAATAAGTCATCCTTATGCTAATTCAAGTCTCATCATGAACAATCAACATCAAAAGTACATACCATGGAACTCTCATAAACCTTTCAAAGCTCAAATAAAAAAAAATCTTCAATTTTTAAATCAATAAAAATAACATGCATCTCATCATTAAAACCAAATCAACATGCATCTCAAGATAAGGAAACATCTCAAAATAATTCCTTTGGAATATCTAGCTAGGTAGATGTTATTAAAGGAAGCTAAAATAGTTGGACATGATCTTGGACTTAAAGGGGTTAAAGCAAGGTGTTATTTGTTTAGGTTGAAAGATTATTTTAGTATACCTAGACTAAACCCATACCTTATTGTGTTAAGGAGATCCAAGTTAGACAGATTTGAAGAAACAAAAGTCTTTTGAAGTTTAAACGTATACAAATTGGCAAAGAGGAATTCTACAAGATGGAAATTCTTAGTGAGAGAGATAAGATTTATGGAGGAGTTAAGTAAAATATAATTTAGTAATGAGATTATGTTCCACATGGAAAGTGAAAAAAAAAAAAAGAGGTGTCTTGAATTTAATGGTTTTATCAGAGACAAGTGTGAATGAGAGAAAAGTATCCAAGAAAGTTTACTCTTTTGGAAAGAGAAAGAAATTTAATATGTTCGAAACTCCTAGTTAAGTATGGTTTGAAGGTTTGATAAGAGGGGTTACAAGGTATTTGTTTTGGTGTAAAAGAAGAATACCTCATTTCATATGGAACTTTAGGACAATATGGTTAGATGGAAAGATATCTTATGAAGGTGATTGGTATGGAACTTTGTTTTAACACAAGAATCTGTTACCGAAATAAAAGGTTGAGAAGGGATAAGTTAAAATGGAGTTACTAGTAACAATAGATGTTCGAGAACTATTGATATGGTATATTGAGGGTTCATTAGTTAAGACATAAAACATTGAGGGCATTAGTAAGATTTAAGGGATTTTGACTTTGTGTGCAAGTGTTGGAAATGTGAACTAGTAAGACCATCAATTTGATTGAGAAAAGAAAATAATCCAACTTAAGGTAGACAATAATGGTATATGCATAAAAGTAAGTAAGTTGGATCTTCCAATATAACCATTGGTATAAGGGATAGACTTGACAATAAAGTTGAGTTGATAGTAAGAAGTTACTAAAAGTGGGTTTGGAGTATTACAAGATAGTATGAATTCTCTTGCATGGGCATTGAGTTAACTAGCTTTAGGGAGTATGAGTAATCAAGCTAGGACTTATGAATCAAGAAGGTTTTATCGTTAAAAAAAATGACTTCAAGGATCAATTACGGTTATTACGAGGTTATGAAAATGTGTTATCAATTGACTTATACTTTAGCATCCAGGGACTTCAAAACCTCATTTTCAGGGGGAATTCTGGACTCGTTCGAAGCGGGGTCTAAGTAATGATATATGATTGTTTCAAGCCTAAAGAATAATATGAGGATGGCTCAAGCAAGTTTTATAGCTCGTGACAGCATAAAGCCTCATGATGAGTTTCTCATGAATGTGAGACTTAATTAGACAGAGTTATTCTCAGACATGTAGAACCTAGGAAAGATATCACAGTTGGCGCTTCTAGAGTAGAAGCAGTTTTCAGTTGACTAGATTTGTTCTGGTACGTATCTTCAGATGACGCATTATATAGTATGACCAGTTTCTTCACTGCACATATGAAGTTTTCCCTGTGACATGGTAGGCTCAGATATATGTTTTTAGTATATAAGACTTTCTTAACTTCATGATCATTTTCACAGTTCTCGGCTCAGACGTGTAGAAGTGTCACTGATTTTCAACATCTTAAGTTTCATAGTTATTTATGGAAGGGGTTGTTACACCTCTTTTGGTACTAGTTTTAGGTATGTCAAATGATGACCGTCGTTCTACATCTAGTTTTTTTTTAAGAGTCTCCAGTTAGCATTGGGTACTCGATTATATTTTGGTACAATTTTCACCCATAGACTGATGGTCAAATAGAACGTGTGAACCAGATATTGGAAGATATGTTGTGTGCTTGTGCACTAGAGTTTTTAGGGAGTTGGGACTCTTACTTGCATTTAATGGAATTCACATATAATAATAGCTATCAGACTGCCACTGGCACTTTGCCATTTAAGGCCCTATATGGAAAGAGTTGCAAGTCTCCAGTATGTCAGGGTGAGGATGGTGAGAGGAAGTTGCTAGGTCCTGAGCTAGTGCAGACCACGAATGAGGCAATACAGAAGATCAGAGCTCGTATGCAACCAGCTCAGAGAAGACAGAAAAGCTATGCCGATGTGAGACGTAAGGACAGGGAATTTGAGATTGGTGATAAAGTGTTCTTAAGGGTGGCACGTATTACACATCTAGATGTGTATAAGAGACAGATGCCGATGTGAGACAGAAGGACCTGGAATTTGAGATTGGTGATAAAGTGTTCTTAAGGGTGGCACGTATTATGAGGTTTGGCAGGAAAGGGAAGCTAAGTTCGAGGTTCATTGGGCCTTTCGAGGTCTTAGAGTGAATTAGCCCTGTCGCTTACTAATTGGCATTACCTCCAGCACTGTCATCAGTTCATAATGTCTTCCACATTTCTATTTTGAGGAAGGTATGTGACAGATTCGTCCCATGTAGTTGACTTCGAGCCCTTACAATTGAATGATAACTCGAGCTACTAGGAGAAGCCCATAGATATCCTTGCCAAAGAAGTAAAGACATTGCGCCGCCGGGAAATTGCTTTTGTGAAAGTCTTGTGACAGAACCACCAGTTCAGGGAGGCCACCTAGGAGCGAGAGGATGAGATGAAAGCCCAGTACCCAGAGCTTTTTCAAGAATGAACTTTCGAGGGCGAAAGTTCCTTGAGGAGGGAAGAATGTAATACCCTGCAGTGTTTTAACTTTCGAGGATGAAAGTTCTTTAAGGAGGGAAGAATGTAACATCCCGCACATTTTTTTTATAATAATGTAATTTCAGTAACGTTATTATTTGGTAATTAATTTTTGATCTCAAGTATAAATGCCGGAATTTAAGTTTGGCGGAAAATTATTCAATTTTGAATTTCAATGTGAAAGTTATGGCAGGAATTAATTTTTCTTTCGAAATGGAAAGAATTTATTATGATTATACCTTCCTTTTTAGTTATTACATTTATTATTTTCATTATTTTTAAAACCCCCCACCACCCATTCTCCTTCTTCTTCCTCGCACCGCACGACAACACCACCATCCCCAATTTTTTTTTCTTCTTTCCTCTCAACCGCACGTCGCCTCCATCCAAACCCACGAACGCAGCGCCCTCTCTTCTGACCGCGAGCATCTGTTCAGCAGTGTGCCTCCTAAGTCGACTCGACTCCCTTCAGTTGTCTGGGCCACGAAGCAGTCACCGCCACTCGATTCTCGAGATCAGTCACATCTCTGATCGTCGAACCTCGACGGTATCGCTCACCAACCCGCGCTGGTCTCCGTGGATTGCAGATCGTCACCCAGAGTCTCGAGATTCCACAGTCACTCACGCCCAGATTTGAAGATTCACGACCCGATGGCCAAGTCGCTCACCGTCAGTCATGCAAGGGTGCTTCGAATCCGTCATATCTCGTCGTTTGTTCTGCCAACAGTAAGGGTCGTTGGAACTTGTGGATTTGGGTAAGATTGTGCCATTTTTTTAATTGGATTTATTGGCTAATGGTGTTTTGCTTCATTCTATTGACACATATTTGTTTGGGCTTTAAAAATCAAGTTTTGGAGAAGCTTTGAAGTTAAAAGTGTGTTGTTAAGAGGATTTGGTTGTGGTTTCGACAAGCTTTTGGGTAAGATTATTGGGAATTATTTGGTTAATTTGGTTATTGGAACTAAGCTCTTTTATTAATTGCAATTTGGATTATGTTTAGGCTTAATTCAAGATCCATCTAAGCTAGGAGGAAGATTAATTTGCTTGTTGCTTAGACATAATTTTGACTTCGAGGTAAATAATCTTACCACTGGAACTATCCACGGGCTAGGCTTTAGTTGTATGCTAGCATGGTGAGTGTATGTTATGGTAAATTATTAGCATGTCGATTGATAGTATGACCTGAATCAAAGTATGTTCTGGAACAAGTTCTGAATTGTTTAAATACACACCTAAGCACTTGATCGTTAGTATGTGATGATATGTGTTTTCATATGTCGATGTCTGTTCTGCTGGTGTTAAGGCATACTTGTATGTTGTAGAATTATGATGTAAGGTTTACATGAATGTTGTATAATATGTTGTTGAGGATTATGTATATGTGATGGAGCCATAGTACCAAGGATTTCATGTATGTTTTAGAATTGTACGGTGTTGATTCTTTGAATGTTGAGACTGTGTGAATATCCTCATTGATTAGTTAGATGCTCACCAGTTTGTGTTTCCTTCGGGATTCACCAGTTTTGTGTTTCCTTCAGGATTCATCAGTTTTGTGTTTCCTTCAGGATTCACCAGTTTTGTGGGCATACTTAACTACAATAGGATAGGACTCAATCTCTTGTCTGTTTCATGTGTTTATGTGTCATAGGTGGGTATCTAGAGGACATAGATGCCTAGCCTGACCCTAGTGGTGGGGTTACTTACTGAGTATTTCATACTCATCCTTTCTTATGTTGATGTTTCAGGAAAAGGTAAAGATGCACCAGCGATGGCACAGCGAAATTCTTGATCGTGTCACTGGGACTAGATTTTTCGCTTCCGGACCTTGAAATTTGAGTCCTTATTTTCCTCTTAATATTTAGTTTTATTGTTTAAAAAATTATTACTAAGGATTATTTCTTTTATATACTTTTGTTAGTCTTTAAGAATTTTGGGTACCCTATTATTTGTTTTAACAATTGCATTTAATAAATGTCTTTTGAACTTCTTTTGTTTATTTAGCATTTATTTCAAATAACTGGGCATCGTTTTAAATTCGTGCATGCATTTATTTAGTAACGATCTTATCTAAATCCTAGGGGGTTGGGTCGTTACAGTTGGTATCAGAGCTAGGTATTCTGAGGTTTGGCAAGAAGGGAAAGTTGAGTCCAAGATTCATTGGACCTTTCGAGGTCCTGGAACGAGTTGGCCCCATAGCTTATCGATTGGCATTGCCTCTATCACTTTCTTCAGTTCATAATGTCTTCCATGTTTCAATGCTGAGAAAGTATGTAACAGATCTATCCCATGTAGTTGACTTTGAGCCATTCTGGTTGAATGAAAACTTGAGTTATGAAGAGAGGCCTTTGCAGATTCTCGCCAGAGAGGTGAAGATGTTATGCAATAGGGAAATAACAGTTGTAAAGATTTCGTGGCAGAATCACCAGTTCGATGAGGCCACTTGAGAATGAGAGGATGAAATGAGGACCCAGTACCCAGAGCTTTTTCAGGAATGAACTTTCAAGGACGAAAGTTCTATAAGGAGGGAAGAATGTAGCACCCCGAATTTTTATTATTTATGTAATTTCAGTAATTTTTATTAATTAAGGGCATTTTTGGATTTTTTAGACTTAAGTGTAATTGCAGAAATTTAATTATTGATGTTGAAATTATTTAATTTTGAAATTAATGGATTGACGTTGAAATTATTTAATTTGGAAATTAATGGATTGATGTTGAAATTATTTAATTTGGAAATTAATGGATTAACGTTGAAATTATTCAATTTGAAAATTAATGGCAGGAATTAATTTCATTTTGGAAGGAAGAGGTATTTCAATTTAATGATTTAATCGGAGGGAAGTTATGGAATTTGGACTTTTAATGTCACACAAATTTAATTTGAAATTAATGTCAAGAATTAATTTCATTGGGGAAGGGAGTCAGATAAATTCTTTGTGAATTGAAAATTTTACGAGAGAAAATGATTAAAAGTTGGAAGCAAGGTCTGATTGAAGGAAGAATTTGGAGATTGGAATATTGAGGGTGGTTGTTGCTCAGGCTTCGTTGGGGAATTAAATTTAAAGATTTATTATTAAAGACTGTCACTTGGATCGATATCTGAATCTAGTATCGAGGTAAGTAATCTTACTACTGGAGCTTCCCACGGGCCTGGTATTAGATGTATGTTAGCATGATAAATGTACGTTATGGCAGAATGTTAGTATGATAGATTGATAGTATAATATGATCAAAGTATGTTCTGGTATGAGATCTGAATTATTTATTTATGCACATAGACACTTGAATGCTAGTATGAGATGGTATGTGCTTCCATATGGTTGTATTTAATCTGATGATGTTGAGGTACACATGTATATTGTAGGGCCATGATGTTGAGGTTTATATGTATGTCATAGATTTGTACAGTGATGATTATGAAGTTGAGACTCTGCAAATTTCCTTACTGATTAGTTAGATGCCCATTAGATTTTGTATTTCCTTCGGGATTCACTAGTTTGTGTTTCCTTCGGGATTCACTAGTTTTTGTTTCCTTCGGGATTCACTAGTTTGTGTTTCCTTCGGGATTCACTAGTTTTTGTTTCCTTCGGGATTCACTAGTTTGTGTTTCCTTCGAGATTCACCAGTTTGTGTCTCCTTCGGGATTCACCAATTTGTGTCTCCTTCGGGATTCACCAAAGGTAGTGGGCATACTTAACTATAGTAGGATAGGACTCAGTTTCCTTTTGTTTCATGTGTATATGTGTCCCTTGAGGGCTAGAGTAGTTTATGTGTTTCTCCAGAGGTAGGCATCTAGAGGACATAGATGCCTAGCCTGACCCCAGTAGTGGGGTTACTTACTGAGTATTTTATACTCATTCTTTCTTGTTGTTTCAGGTAAGGGTAGGGATACACCGACGAATGACAAGCGGAATCTGTGATCGAGCCACTGGGACCAGTTTTTATGCTTCCGCTCATAAGACATAGATTTCCTTTCACATTTTGCTAAATTTTCAGTTTTGATGTTTGAAACTTATTATTGAGAATTGTTTTTCATACTTATTTATTAATCTTTATGATTTATGGGTACCCTATTTTTATTTTAACTTTTGCATTTAATAAAAGACTTTTGAACTCCCCTTATCTAATTAGCATTTATTTCACCATAAAAGAGTGTCGTTTTAAGTTCCATGCATGCATGTTTTTTTTAGTAACGACCTAACTTAAGTCCTAGGGGGTCGAGTCGTTACAAGTACGAAGGACACTCCACACTCCAAACTTAGAAATATGCATTTTCCTCAATGCATGAAAAGAATAGAACACAGAGATATAAACCTGGGAGCATGCAGAAGTCCACCAAACAAATTAGTGGAAAGAGTACTTTTTGTGTTTGACACCCATCCTGAATAAAATATAAAAGCACATAATTGACTCTAGTATTTTTAAGACAAAAATAAATAATTAAAAACAAATACTGAAAATAAAGAAAGCAATAATACTTGGGTTGCCTCCCAAGAAACGCTTGGTTTAACATCTCTAATTAGATCGAACCACAAAATTATTCTTTTAAGACTATATTGTCGATCTTCCTTTCTTCATCGCCACAACACTATAATGCTCAAGTCTTTGACCATTGACTTTGAATCTTTGCCCATCATCTCCTTGCAATTCCACGACTCCATGCGATGATGTCTTAACCACAACAAAGGGTCCTGACCATCTAGTCTTTAGCTTACTTGGAAGCAAAAATAAACGTGAATTAAAAAGTAAAACTCTTTGTCTAGGTGAGAATGTGCATGAAGATCCTTCTATCATGCCATCTTACAGTTCTTTCTTTGTATAATATAGCATTTGTTGGGTTGTATGTCATAAAACTCGCAGTTTGTAAAATTAAACATATTCTATTTGTAATAAACAAGTTAGTGAGGTTTATTAAATAAAACTATTATTGAATATGTAAATTGCTCTTGTAAAAACTAAATCCAATAAACTAAGATCCATGGCTATTACATGAATACTTGGACTTTATGTGGAGACGTAAGAGTGGATCAAGTTCGAGTAGATAGCCAAAACGGTCTATAGTATACGGATAAGGTTGGGTACCTTATTCTAGGGATATTATTGGATGTGACCCACTTTGTATTTAGTACATACAATATGATCTTGAATCGTTGATGTGGAGACATGAAAGTGGAGGCGTCCTATGAAAAGAGTTTGTATAAGATCAGACTGAGAAATAAATCACTCTTACTTTATAACGTTGTTTACTGTTTAAGACTGACTATTTCAAAGCAATGACCTAGAAAACTTGACTTTAATCCTGAGCAAACTATGAACTCCTATTTATTCGGGATTATCCTTATATTTGCATGGATAAGGGTTGGCTCAACAGTGTCGGCTCAATAAGCCTTCCAGTTCAGGGGTAAGATCGAGTAGATAGCTAGGGACATAGGGTGCAAGATGGAATTCACTTATACTCGCTTCTAGGGTTAGTAGAGAGGTTGTTCCCTTAAGTGTTAACTTCGAGTCTTGAACAAGGGGTCATGCCCTCTCATTGGCCCAAGAGGTGCTTGGTTTGGTAATTAGATCACAAACCAATTGTTCATTAGAGGATCAGTGGGACTTAAGGAGCAAGATGTAATCTCAGGGGTAAAATAACTTTTTGACCCAACTGTTATTACGAATAACCTGTGAAAGGTCTACTTACTAATCATGGTTAAATCAAGTGAACATAAATATATCTACAGTGAAGGGAGTGCAACTACTGGGTTTTAATGGAGTGACACGATAGTTAATGAATATTGGTTAATTAGGTTAAAGAGCTTAGCTAGCTAATCTCGGATCGTTGAAGCTCATGATCTGTAGGTTCATTAGGTCTTCTTACTAGCACACAAATGGACTAAACCTTAAAATAATGTGATGAGAGAATTTCAAATGTTCAAATTCGAATTAAGGGAATCGGTAATTATATACGATATAAATAAATGTTTAATTAACGAATTAAACGAGTTTAGAGAGTTAGAGAATATTTAAATATGATTTAAATATTAATTACATGAATAGGAATTCATGTTAGGAATTGGTATTTTATTAATTTAATATTTTATATTAAATTAATTATTGAATTAATTTATTTTTATTTTAGAAATTTGTAATTTCAAAATTTCAATCGATTTTTATGTAAAATTAGTTTAGAAAATTGAAATTGCTAGTTAGTGGTTTTTTCCAAACTTGATCAACCAGTTTCCACTCAAATGCATGTCCTTTTGGTGTCAATTTCTCAAGAAATTGATCTTGTATGCTATTATTTATTAAAAGAAAGAAGGTTTAGTGGTAATGGGTTGGGTTTTTGGATATACAATTTCAAAAAACTGAGAGAGAGAAGAGTTCTATCTTGTTCTTCAAAACACCTAAAATACTCTCCAAAATTCCCTACAACTACAACTTATTTTGGATCGCACAATCCAATCTAAGGTTATAGAGGATAGTAGGGAAGATCAAGTGGTGGTGTACAACCTGTTGGTGAAGAAATTCGAGCTGAAATTCATGAATTGAAGAGTTCTACAAAGGTATAATATTGAAACACTATTTTTCTAAAATCTTATGAACTTGCATGTTTCTTAGGTAAAATTTATGGAATTAGAGTGCTTAAGTGAAGGAACTCGTACGAGGAGAACCTTGAGCGGAAGCTGATCGACCAAATTCCATAATTTATCGAATATAAAGTTTACAGTAAACAAACAACTATATATGCATTTAAAATTAAATTACAACATGCTTTAAATGAAAATGGGTTTCAAGAAACCTCACCTTTGAAGAACCTTTCTTCAGATTTTCCCTTAAACAAAATCACCAACTTCTTAAAGATAACCTCGAACCAAAAACTTGGACACTACCACAAATAGAAGTATTGGTATTCTCAAGGTGACAACCCTGAAGTAGTGGCTCTGACCATTTTGGTTAAGACAAAAACTTTAATATGGAAGAGGAAGAAGAAGACACAAAACACTTCTGTCTTTTCTTTATCTCAATCGTTCAACAACAATTACATTAACAAGAAGAAGAAAATGATTTTTTTTTTATTCTCCTTTTGCCAAAAAAAAAAAAAAAAGAAAGACCACCCCCACTAAAGTGGGTGGAGAGAAAAGATGGGAAGGGAGTTGTAACTCCTTCCTTATTATCAAAAATAATAATAATAGTATAAATATAAATATGATAACTAACTTATCGTATTAATTATATATATAATATATATATTAAACTATTGTTTATATCAAATATAATATATAACCTATAGTTTTAATATTGTATCATATACAATATAAACTATAGTTTCTTTTCTCTATTATATGTCATTTAGTATAAATTATATTTTTATTAAATTTAACAATTATGAATCCAATTCATAGAAAATATATTTGAATCTCATTCAAATATTTATTTCCTCCTATTAAACTATAATGTATCAAATACATTATGACAATTATATCACATATAATTGAAACAATTTAATTATATCGTATATAGTTAAATTCCTCTATTAATTTGAACAATTCAGATTAATAAAAAAAACAAATTCTCAAGAAAATCCTATTGAGCTACCAAGGGGACCTTATGAACCTGTAACTTGAAGCTCCAATGGTACATGAATGATTAATTAAACTCTTTAATTACATTATTCATCATTTGTTAACTGTCGAACACTCCACTAAAGATTGACAGCTGCACTCTTCGCACTACAGATATATTTCTATGCCCATTGGATATAACCAATCAACAATACAATGATCCTTCACAAATTACTGGTAAGTACAACTAAACCAAATTATTGTTTTAACCCTATAGTTACATCTAACTTCTTAAGTACCACTGATCCCTCTAATGAACAATAGATCATAGTCCTACTATGATTAAACCTCTCTAAGGCCAGGAGAGGGTGTGACACCACATTGTTCAAGAACCGAAATCAGCCCTTAAGGGAACAATTTATCTACTTACCCGTACTTCAGGGAATGAGTGAATTTTATCTTGTGTAGCTATGCTCCCAACTCTTCAATCAAATGAATCCCCAAAAGGTAGGCTTGTTGAGTCGGCGATCCGGCCACTCTCACCCATACAAATCAAAGGACCGCCCCCATAAGCAGAAGTTCACAACTCACTCAGGATTTAGGTCATGTTACCTATGGTCATCCTAGTGAAATGTAAGTCTCTAATATGAATGGCTTTATATAATGAGACTAAGCATTTCGTGGTCCGGTCTTATACAAACTCCTTTATATAGAATATCCCCGCTCGCATATCTAATACATGAATGATCAGGATCAGATGATTTGTAGCACTTTACAACAATTGTAACACCTTCAAAGCGAGCCATACTCATAGTGTCACAAGGATAAGTTACCCATCTTTATCCATCTACTACAGACCATTTAGGTTATCACTTAAACATGATCCATTCGTATGTCTCCACACACATGTTTAAGTTACAAAGATAGCCTCAGATGTTAGTTTGTTGGTTTATTGTTAATGCAACTAAAATATCAAATATTTTATAGACAATGAATAAAATATCACATATTTTATTAAATACATAAGGAGTTTGTTCATACAATGTTTACAAACTATAGAACCCTACGAGATTTAGGGCATCAACCCCAACAATCTCCCACTTGGCCTAAAGCTAGTGAGGTGTACAATATAATAAAAATACAAAGTAAACAAATAATAAACTAGGACATAACACGTCTAGTACAATACTAAGATCCTAATTACTTCCGCATGTTGAATGTCAACAATATTCTCATAGGCTTGACTACAAAACCCTTCTAGTACATTGAGTTCCAATAATCTCTGTGCTCCCACCTTTTTTTGGTTCAAATTGAGCTTTTGGATGGCTCAATGAGCTCTATGCTCAAGCTCAACTGGTAAGTGATAAGCCTTTCCACCAATTTATACAGTGAAGTACCAATTGGAGCTTTGAAAGTTGTACGATAGGCTCATAATGTATCATCGAGTTTAAGAGCTCAAGCTTTCCTATTTGTCCGGACCGTTTTTGCAAGATTTTTTTTTATTTCCCTATTAGATACCTCAGTAAAATCATTAGTTTGAGGATGGTAAACGGTGGAAATCTTATGTTTTACACCATATTTAGTTATCATGGAATCAAACAATTTATTACAAAAATGGGTACCCTAATCACTTATGATAGCTCTAGATGTGCCAAAACGTGGGATTATGTTTTTATGCAAGAATTTTAAACCAGTGTCGACATCATTCATCTTAGTAGCTATTGCTTCTACCCACTTAGATACATAATCCATTGCAACTAATATGTATGGATAACCTTCTGAAGATAAAGAAAAAGGCCCCATCAAGTCAATATCCTAAACATAAAAAAAAAAAAAAAAAACAAAAAAACTCCACTTCCTAAATTAGGGTCATGGATAGCTCATGTTGTCTAGAGATATTTCCAGTACGTTGGCACCTATCACATGATTTAACAAAAGTGTAATAGTCTTTAAATAGAGAAGACCAATAAAAACCTGATTGAAGTACCTTAGCTATAGTTCTAGTTGGTCCAAGGTGACCTCCATAAGGTGAAGAATGGCAAGAGTTCAAGATACTTACAACTTCCTCCTAGGGTACACATTTTCTTATGAGGTCATTTGCACAAACTTTGTAAAGAAGTGGATCTTCCTAATAATAAGATTTGGTATTGTATAAGAACCTCTTTCTTTGTTGAGTATTTTAATCAGATGGCAAGTGTCCTCCTTAGTTAACAATATCAACAAACCAAGGCAAGCTATATTTTACCTGATATGGTTGTTCATCAGGGAATGTCTTACCATAGGAGCACTAGTTTTTTCATTCTCATTCTCAAGCCTAGACAGGTGAACTGCAACCATATTTTCAAATCCTTTCTTGTCTGTTACATAAAAATCAAATTCTTGTAAGAGTAAAACCCATGTAATCAGTCTAGGTGTTGCATCTTCCTTACCAAACAAATACTTCAAACTGCATGGTCGGTATGAACATTCACCTTAGAACCAAGTAAGTAGGGCCTAAATTTACCAAAAGCAAACACAATAGCTAATAACTTTTTTCAGTAGTAGTGTAATTATGTTGAGCACTATCAAGAGTTTTACTAGCATAATAAATAACCCTAAACATGTTATCCCTAAGTTGGCCTAAGGCAACACCTAATGCATATCACTAGCATCACACATAATTTCAAAAGATTGATTCCAATTAGGTACAACAATGACAAGAGCAGAAATCAATCTCTTTTTCAAATAATTAAATGCTTGTAGACATGCATCATCAAACACAAATTTAGCTTCCTTTTTTAACAAGTTACTTAAAGGTTTAGCAATTTTTTCAAAAAAATCTTTAATAAATCTCCTGTAAAACCTTGCACGCCTTAAGAAGCTCTTAACTCCTTTCACAGTAATAGGAGGTGACAACTATTCAATTGTAGAAATTTTTGCTTTGTTCACCTCCAATACCTTTTGAGACACTTTATGCCCCAAAATAATGCCTTACTTTACCATGAAGTGGCATTTTCCCAATTCAATACAACGTTAACTTCTTGACATCTCTGCAACAAAAGGGTGAGTTTAGCAAGACAAGAATAAAAAAAGGAACTAGAGACAGAAAAATCGTCCATAAACACTTCCATGATTTTCTCTATGAGTCCATGAAAAAATTGCCATTATATATCTTTGAAAAGTAGCAAGGGGAATACACAAACCAACGGCGTTATTCTAAAATAAAATGTCCTATAAGGACAAGTGAATGTAGTTTTTTCCTTGTTCTCAGGAGCAATGGCAATTTGATTGTATCCTGAATATTTGTCTAAGAAATAATAATGAGAATAACCTACAAGCCTATCAAGCATTTGAGAAGTGGGAAATGATCTTTTCTAGTAGCTTGTTCAACTTTTTGTAATCAATTCAAACACGCCATCCTGTTACAGTTCTAGTGGATATGATTTCATTTTTGTCATTCTTTATCGCATCATACCACCTTTCTTAGGAACAACCTGCACATGGCTTACCCATGATCTGTCAGATATCGCATATATGATCCCTGCGTTCAAAAGTTTGAGAACCTCTTTCTTAACCGCTTCTTTCATAGCAGGATTATGTCTTCTTTAATGTTCTATTGATGGAATAAAGGTATCTTCCATCAAAATTTTGTGCATAAAAATTGATGGAATGATACCTTTAAGATCCCTAATAGACCAACCAATAGTTGATTTTTTATCCTTCAAGACTCTCAATAATTTCTCTTCTTCACATTCACTCAAGAAGAAGAAGATTCATCTAAGAATGCACATTTAAGATGGGCAAGAAATTGTTTCAACTCTAAAGTAGGTTTTTCTTTTTCATCCATTACATGCACATATTCAAGAGGCATAGGGTTATAATTTTACTACACACTTGCATACTATCTAACCATTTGGAATACAAAGCAAGTATCAACATCATCAAAATCAACATCTAATATGCTTTGTTCTAAATAATCAATAACAAGTACAACCTCAACATGCTCCACCACAGTTCTATCTATCACATCTATCATATTGCAAGTACTAACCTCCTCATGGTGACTCAAGGATTTATAAATATTAAAAGCAACCTTTGTCTCATTTACCCTTAGAGTCAATTTATCCTTTTGGACATCAATTAGGCTCTCCTAGTAGCAAGAATGGGCACCTTGAAATGATTGAAATCTTTAAGTCCTCTTCCATGTTCAAGACTAAAATATGTAGAAAAGATAAACTTGTCAACTTTAACTAAAACATCCTCAACAATACCTCTAGGATAATTTAAAGATCTATCAACTAACTGCAAGTAAATTGTAGTAGGTTGCACCTTTCTAATGTCAAGCTTCATATAGATAGATAAATGCATCAAATTAATGGAAGCACCAAGATCACAAAAGTTCTAGTAACAGTCAATGAGCCTATAGTACAAGGGATAGTGAAACTCCATGGATCTTTGTGTTTTTGTGGCAACTTTTTCTATAGCACAACAATGCATTCTTCTGTTAAGCCAACCATCTCATATTACCTGAATTTATTATTCTTTGACAAAATATATTTCATGAATTTAATATAAACAAGCATCTATTCTAAGGCTTCAACAAAAAGGATATTGATATTCAATTTCTTAAAGATCTCTAGAAATTTAGAAAATTAAACATCTAATTTCTTTTTCTGAAACCTCTGAGAATAAGGAAGAGTATTAGGTACAAAAGACATAGGAGTAGAAGACTCATTTGAAGATGATTTTAGTTCCTTTATCTTTTCTTTTTGTTGCTCTTTCTTTTTCTCAACAACTTCCTCAGGTTCACATTGTTGCTGGGTTCATCATTGAGCTTTTTCACTTCTTGCTCAAGTGGTTCATCATCATCCTCTATTAATGGTGTGGCCAGGTTTTTTACACTCTTCAATGTCAAAGCTTGCACTCCTCTTAGGATTTTTCTCATGTCAGTTAGGGAATTTACCTCTTTGCATTATGTGAAGGAAAGTGGCGATTTGACCAAGTTGAACCTCTATATTTTGAATGACTCTGAACTATGTTCTCTAAAGTAGTGGTCCTTCCTCTAGACTCTTTAACAAAGTCCACCATCAATTCCTCTAGAGAAGATTGCTTTTCTACATTTGATGTTCCTGCACCAAAGAAACTAGAGGGTGCCTACAAAACATTCATATTAGCATAAGAAAAATTCTCATGATTCCTCAATCCTAGATGGTAATGTGCAGGAATTTGTTGTTGTCCTCTATACTTGTAGGAATTTGTTATTGTCCTTTGTACTATCCTCTATCAACATAATCGGGTGTTGTGCCTTAAGTGATGTAGTTGCATCATACCTAACAATGAATTACATATGAACAAAAAACTACACCTATTCGGTTTTATGTCAAGTTCCTTTAGGAGGTCTAAGCAGCTAATGCCTAATGTTTCCATGGTTAGCAAGATCTTAGATTAATTCTAGTTCACTTTCTTTATTATATGGTGCCCTTTATTTCTAAGATGATGTGAAAATACTATTTCTAGGCTCGAAGTCCCATATTCCTTTGTGACATCTGCTTACGCTCTAACCTTCTCAACCATAGATCTTCGCTAGATCCTTGAATTAAGTTGTGAGATCCCAATTTTTTTTTATCTAATTTAAATTCTTTTTTGTTGTAATATTTGAGAATAATTTTAAATTTTGGAAGTTGAATTGAATTACTGTGAAAGAATAATTCAATTTCAATTTTTTTTTTTTTTGCTCAATGAAGAATTTTGGAATTTAAGTTTTATGTAAAGGAGAATTTGAATTAATTTAAATTTTAATTTAATATGAGAAATTGAATTAAAATTGGGAGTTTTAGGGATAATTGATTTAAATATATTTTTCAAAAATGATTCAGAATTTAAAATAAAAAAAGGATTTGGATTTTTGAAATTTGGAAAAGGAGAAGGAAAAGAGTTCTTATGTATATTTTTATAAATATAAAAGTTGGAATTAAGTTAAAGGTTATAAAAAAAATGAATTATTCAGATCTCTCCTTCTTTAGCGCGCACAAGCGAGACCCCCCCTCCTGGTCATTACTTCTTTGCACAAGGGAAACTCTAGTTGTTAGCTGTCAGTCACCGAGGAGCTAACCGTCAACGCCACTCGCATGCTCTCAGCCGTTCGCGCTGCTCCGGTGACTATTTTAGAGTCGTGGCTACTGTACTTGTGTGGGCTCGTCTAGTCACGTAGGTTCATTGCTCGTCCCTCCATTTTTCATTTAAACCTGCCGACAAAAGATCTGGCAAGGCCAGTTGTCGTAGGTCTTCAACACAATCTGTTCGCACTGCTGTCAGAGTCCATCCGTATCGTTCGCAAGTCATTAGCCACCGTTCACTAGTCTCCAACTTTCATTCACTAATTTCCAGCCACACATTCTTCGTTCTCTTAGTCGTCCACATGCATCTTCAGATCTCATCCTCGTCGCTACCAGCTGTGTTGTCAGTCGTTTCACCATCAGTCTCTATCGCTTGTCTCTTGTTGGGTGAGTTGTGCTTATTGGAAGGGTATTTTAGTGGTATCTTGTATACCCAATAACGTTTGATTCCAAATTGTTAACACCCATTGGATTTTGGATTTCAAATTGAAAGATTTGGGCATTGTGAATCGCTGTCCATCAAGAATTGTGAACAACTGGTGAGTTTAGTGTGGGTTCTTGTTTATTTTGTAATACCTATTTGGTTTGCCATGAATTTAATTATTGGTCGGGTTTTAGATTTGAGTTGAAACCCCTCAATTTGGCTTGTATCTAAATTGAATTTTGGTTTCGAAGCTCGAGTGTAGTTTCGATTTGAGCAAACACTTAGGGTAAGTGTTCGGGATGTATTGGTGTGAATTTGTGATTTGGGTTATAATCTTAGGATTGGAGTTAAATTTTGATTTTTATTATAGGCTCAATTCAAGATTCGTTTTAGGTAAGTAAGAGAATAAATTTGTTTGATTGAGCTTAAATTTTGAAATAAGTAATCTTACTACTGGAACCACCTATCTGTCAGGCAATAAATTTAAGATTTATTTTGAGGATTCTAAGACTGATTGCATCGAGACGTGTGAGGATAAATAAGCTGATCTTGATTATGTTTTGAAACATGTTGTGAGTGCTAACATAAACTAAACTATTTTGTTATTATGATTTGATAGACCAACATTAAGCATGATGTTATGTATTTGCATGTTTGTGGGGCTATGTTTTTTTATGCATGATATACTTGTGATAATGAAAGTTACTCCTACCCATAATTAGATGCCCACTAGAGGTGGTAATTTGCTTTGTGATTTCACCAAAGGTTTTTGTTTCCTTCGGGATTTACCAGAGGTTTATGTTTCTTTCGAGATTCATCAGAGATGGTAATCTCCTTTAGGATTTTACTAGAGGTTTGTGTTTCCTTCGAGATTCACCAGAGATGGTGATCTCCTTTGGAAATTCATCAGAGATTTGTGTTTCCTTCGGAATTCACTAGAGATTTATGGGTACATCTCACATACAATAAGGTGTGTTCAATTATCCACTAGTTAGCCATCCCATGGAAAGTGGAGGTTTATGTGAAGGAACTCGTTTTACAAAGAGATCCTTGAGCGGAAGTAGATCGTCCAAATTCCATTTTTATTGAAAACTAAATTTACATTAAACAAACAAGATATACATTCATAACAAATTACAACATGTTTTTTACAAGGAAAAAGGGTTCAAGAGATATTACCTTTGAAGAACCTTTCTTTATGTAATTCCCTCAAATGGTCACGAGCCTCAAACCAAAACAACAACTCTTGAAGACCTTCTTCAAGATATTCTCAAACTAAATAGTACGGACACGACCATAACGAACCTTTGGTATTCTCAGGGTGAAAACCCAGGAGTTGTGGGCTCTGACTAATTTGGTTTTGAGGGTTTGTTTGAGTTTGGAGGAGGAAGAAGATTGAAGAAATATAGAATGTTTTTGTGAAATTCTATCGCATAACAATCTCGGAAGAAGAAGAAAACTTATTTTTCTTTTATTCCTTTTTGCCACAAAACCCAATAACCACCCACTAAGGTGGTTGGAGAGAAAATAGGGAGTTATTATTCAAAATAATAATAAAATAATATAAATAATTATGATAAAAATAATATAAATAATTATGATAACTAACTTATCATATTATATTTATATTAAACTATATGATATATCAAATATAACATATAACCTATAGTTTTAATATGTATCACATACAATATAAAATATAGTTTCTTTTCTCTATTTTATGGCATTTAATAGAAATCAGATTTATATTAAATTTAACAACTATGAATCACATTCATAGAAAATATATTTGAATCTCATTCAAATATTTATTTGCTATAATTAAACTATAATGTATCAAATACATTATAACAATTATATCATATATAATTGTATCAATTTAATTATATCGCATATAATTAAATTCCCTCTTATTAATTTGAACAATTCAAATTTCCCAAAAATTTATTCTCAACTAAATTCTTTTGAGCTACCAAGGGGATCTTATGAACTTATAGCTTGAAACTCCAACGGTACGTGAATAATTAATTAAAGACCGACAGTTGCACTCTTCGCACTACATATATATTTCTGTGTCCATTGGATATAATCAATCAACAGTACGATGATCCTTCACAAATTGCTCGTAAGTACAATTGGACCAAAATACCATTTTTCTCCTATAGTTACATCTAACTGTTTAAGTACCGCTGATTCCTCTAATGAATAATAGATCATAGTCCTACTATTACTAAACCCCTCTTGGGTTAGGAGAGGGTGTGGCGCCACATTACTCAAGACCCGGAATCAACCCTTAAGGGAGAAATTTATCTGTTTACCCCTACTTTAGGGAATGATTGATTCCATCTTGTGTAGCTGTATTCCAAGTTCCCCAATCAGACGAATCCCCAAAATGGTAGGCATGTTGAGTCGATAATCTGACCACTCTCACCCATACGAATTAAAAGACCGCCCTTATAGGCAGGAGTTCACAACTCACTCAGGATTAAGGTCATGTTACGTATGTTCATCCTAGTGAATTAAAGTCTCTATTATGAGCAGTGTTATATAATGAGACTAAACATTTCTGGTTTGGTCTTACACAAACTTCTTTATATAGAATATCTCCTCTCGCATGTCTAATACATGAATGATCAGGATCATATCATTTGTAGCACTTTACGACAATTGTAACACCTACAAAGCGGGCCATACTCGTAGTGTCACCAGGATAAGGTACCCAGCCTTACCCATCTTCTACAAACCATAACCTTGAATGTTAATTTATTGGTTTGTGGTTAATGCAACTAAAATATCATATATTTTATAGAGAAAGTGAATAATATTATCAATCACATAAGAGTTTGTTCATACAATGTTTACAAACTATAGGAACCTACAAGATTTAGGGCATCAACCCCAATATTATGCACGTCCCACTAGAGAGTGGCATCTAGAGGACATAGATGCTCAGCTTGTCCCCGTTAGTGGGGTTACTTATTAAGTGTTTTATACTCATTCTTTCTCATGTTTAGTTTTCAGGTAAGGGTAAGAACACAACGGTGAATGACAAGAAAAATCCGTGATCGAGCCACTGGGACTAGACATATGCTTCCGCTCATATTTTTTTTCCAGGATTTAATGTTATAAAATTTCTAGTATTCATGTTTAAACTTAGAGTTTTGGTATTGTGTTTTTAAACTTTTTAGGAGAATTTTTAGTTTTTTTTTA
Organism: Benincasa hispida; assembly: GCF_009727055.1. Classification (NCBI taxonomy): domain Eukaryota; kingdom Viridiplantae; phylum Streptophyta; class Magnoliopsida; order Cucurbitales; family Cucurbitaceae; genus Benincasa; species Benincasa hispida. The sequence continues at coordinate 22,270,412 of NC_052352.1, read as the reverse complement.
CGGTTTTGAGGGTACCCTATTAAATGAATTTCAATTATTTATTTTTAATAAATTTAATTAATTTATGATATTTATTTGGTTTTACTAAGTCATGAAAAGATGTCGATTTGAATTGGATGCATGCATGTCTATAGTAACAGCCTAGTTTGAGTCATAAGAAGTCGGGTCGTTATAGTTGGTATCATAGCCAGATTTTAGGTTCTGAAGACTGACTTACTATGTAAGTCTAGCTAGCCCCTGTGACCTAGTAATGGATTCTTCATCATCACCAAGTATGTCTTACAAGCAAAAATTTTCAATATGTGATGCATGAGATTTAGTTTAATTTAATACCTTAGTAGACATGTTTCATGATAAGGGATCCAGTAAGAGCTGATCTTTAGGTACGTGTCAGGTCATGACACTTAAACTCAGGGTAAAGAGGAAGGTTAGAGGAGGGGTTTAGGACCCCCCCAAGTGTAGGTCCACAAGTTCAAGACCCTTTCGTGTCGAGAGTGCAGAAGGATGGAGTCGATGGAAGTCAAAATGTTCTGGTAACTTCAAACCCACTTACGGATCAAGTTGATGAGGAGGCAATGGCAACATGAATTGGGGAAGCTATTACATCATCTTTGATGGAGATGATACATGACTTGATCTGTAGTGCAGTGGCAGAGTAGGCAGCTCAAAATCAAACTCAGCAGGAACCGATACCACCAGTGTAAGTGCAACAGATCCAGCCATAGAACTAGAAGTGCAAGACTTTTCTCTTGAAGTTAAGCACTTGAGGGATTTCAGAAAATTCGATCTTCGTACCCTCGACGGGTCGTTGAAGGATCTGACAAAGGCAGGGATGTTGTTGTCCTCTATCGAAACAATCTTCCAATACATGAGGTGCTCGAAAGACCAAAACTCTAGTGTGCAGTCTTTATGTTGACAGATAATGCAGAAATATGGTTGCTTTCAGCAGAGAAGATGATTGACACAAGCGAAGGGCTAGCATCATGGGATTAGTTTAAAGAGAATTTTTATGAAAAATATTTCTCTACCAACACTCGGTATAACAATCAAGTTGAATTCCTGAATTTGAAGCAAGGGGTTATATCAAGAAGTATAAGCAATAATTTGACAAGTTATCCCATTTTGCCCCTAAGCTGGTAGCCACCGAGGTGACAAGAACGAAAATGTTTGTTCAGGTCTTGAGGAGCAAATTGTGAGGTATGGTTCATTCTCTTGACCTCAAAACCTACGTCGCGATACTACGGGAAGTCATGAGGCTCGACGTTGATTCCCATGAGAGGGATGACTATAGAAAGTTGTTTGGAATAAGAACCTCTATAGGATAGAAAAGGAAAGCAAAGTAGAAGACTTTAGAGCCTTAGCAAAAGAGCCAGAACACGACTAAAGCTCCACATCAGTGAGGGCAACAGGGCTCTCAATTTGTAGCTATTAAAGAGGATAACCAATCTGTTCAACATGTGGTAGACATCATTGGGGATGTGTCTAGTCGGTACTAAAGTTTGTCTTCGGTATGGCCAGAGAGGGCACATGTCTAAGAAGTTTCTTAGGAGGAATGCATCTGATAACAGGGCCATCTTACGAGCTCAGATCATGAAGGTCGAATCGCCAATAGTAGTAAGGTAGAGTGTATCCACCACCCGGTAGGAGGCCGAGAAGTTTGGCACCATTATGACAGGTACACTCCCAATCTTGGGACACTATGCATTGGTTTCATTTGACTCCAGTTCATGTCACTCATTCATATCATCAACATTTGTAACGCATGCCATGCTAGAGTTAAAACCTTTACACTATGTCCTATCAATTTCTACTTCCTCTAGGGAAATCATGTTAGCTAATGCAAAGAAAAAGGCATGTCAGATTGGAATAGCAAATAATATTTTAGATGTGACCTTAATAGTTCTAAACATGCGTGATTTTGATGTGGCATGAATTTTTTGGCTGCTAATCATGCTAATATAGATTGCTTCTGCAAGAAGGTGATTTTTAACCCTCCTACGGAAGCCACCTTCAAGTTTAGAGGGGTTGGGACTGTGGTCCTGCTCAAGGTAATTTCTGCTATGAAAGGCAATAGGTTGCTTAATCATGGTACCTAAAGTATCTTGGCCAGTGTGGTTGACACTAGAGAGGTTGAGGTCTCCTTGACTTTAGAGCCAATGGTAATAGATTATCTAGATGTTTCTCTAGAGGATCTCCTAGATTTACCACCACATAGATAGATAGATTTTGCTATCGAGTTGGAGCCAAACACAATTCCTGTCTTAATAGAATGACTTAAGTAGAATTGAAGGAGTTCAAGATTCAATTGCAAGAATTGCTGGATACGGGTTTCATACAGCCTAGTGTGTCACCTTGGGGTGCACCGATGTTATTTATGAAGAAGAAAGAAGGATCATTGCGTCTTTGCATTGACTACATCTGCAGTATTTATGGACCTAATGAATAGGGTGTTCAAGAAATTCCTTAGCATTTTTGTGATAGTTTTCATAGATGATATCTTGGTTTACTCTAAGCAAAGGTAGAGCACGAGAAGCATTTACGAAAGGTTTTGAAGACTTTGAGGGTAAATAATTTGCATGCTACGTTTTCTCAATGTGAGTTTTGGTTAAGGCAGGTGTCCTTTCTAGGACATGTGGTGTCAAAGGAAGAAGTATCTATTGACCCTGCAAAGAATGAGGTAGTTACAAGTTGGCCTCGTTCAACCACAACTAGTGAGGTATGCACTTTCCTAGGGTTAGCAGGCTACTACCAATGATTTGTGAAGGATTTTTCTCACATAGCTACTCTCTTGACTTAGTTGATTAGAAAAGAAGCTTCCTTTGTTTGGAGTAAGCTTGTGAAGATAGTTTTTAGAATTTTAAACAAAAGTTGGTTACTGTTACAGTTTTTACAGTATCAGATGGAACGGGCGATTTCGTCTTGTTCTGATTCTATATCTAACAAGACCCCTTGCCGCCTTCCTTAACAAGCTTAAGGGCTTCACTTTAAGATAGTATACCTTATCCCACATCCAAGGGAACTTTAATGAATAGAATCTGCTACACCGGGAACTTAAGATAACCCTTTTCTTTAAATAAGGACTAGTGAAACCTGGTTACCTCGGCAAGACTTTGAGATAATAGAATAGCATATTAAGGAGTTAGCTTGAGCGAGAGTGAGTGCCTGACTTATTAGCTAGAAGTGAGTGTTTCTAGCTATTTCGCCTACTTATTATTATGGCGGAAATAAACATGTTATTTTAAAATCGATTAATAGATAGCCTGATCTATTTCATCCATTGATCTCGTTTTAAATGCCCTTTGTTATTGTAGTTTTGGGGGTCCATGCGAGTGAGTTAAACTTGAAGCTCGATGGCCTTTTGCTTTAACTCTTCGACCTAAGCCTAAAAAAGTTTCATCTCTAACGGGTCTGTTATAGTCTTCTTGTTGTAACCTTTATTAATATCTCTAGCTCAAAGGGACCAAGCCAAGACTTTCACAATGGAAAATCTTCCTGAAGGTAAGCGATAAAAAGCGACAGGCTAAGCAGGTATTCACTTTTCCCTTTCTTTGGTTTCGCAACAACTCAGGCGAAATGGGGTTCTATGGGGAAACCATGGATTTTTTAGATTTTTCCCTTAGTTACTAATCGAGCCACTATAATTGAATGAGATAAGAATCTTTGGAACTTGTAAGCATAGCTAAAGGAGTCTCTTTCCAGAAGATTCAATCATTAATATTCGTGGAAATGATTGACGATAGGGTTCATGTTGGTGGAGTTCCTGCCTTTGGCCTTGGTTCCAGTCTCGTCTCGCATGCTAGCAAGTATTCTAGAAAGAACGACTGCACTTCTTGCCTAAAGGAGTACAAGGTAAGTCCCCGGAAAGAGGGATCTGATTGGATTGAGTTGGTTTCAGCTTAAGAAGAATCATTCCTTTCTTGTAGGAAGATAGAACTTATAGAGATATGGTTCATTTGACATGCCTCTAAGAAGGGATTGGGGTATGTGCTAATGCAGCAGGGTAAGGTAGTCTCTTATGCCTCTCGTCAGTTAAAGAACCCTGAACGGAACTATCCTACACATGATTTGGAATTGGCAGCAGTAGTTTTTGCCTTAAAGATTATGGAGGCATTATTTATATGGAGAGAATCTACAGATTTTCCCCGACCATAAGAGTTTAAAATACTTTTTCACTAAGAATGAGTTAAACATGAGACAACGTAGGTGGTTAGAGTTGGTGAAAAATTATGATTGTGAGATTTTGTTGTTGGGAATGGTGTCCTAAATCTCCTGGTAGTCTCGTAGTTTATAAACTCTATAAACATATTGTTATTAATAAAATAAGTGTTGTTTTATAAGCATTTACTCAATCCAACAAACTAAGATCCGAGGTTATTTTATCTAAATTTAAACAAGTATGAGACATATAGGTGAAGCTTGTTTAAATAATAATCTAAATGGTCTGTAGTATATGGATAAAGGAAGGATACCTTATCCTAGTGACAATACTGATACGGCCCGCTTTGTAGATGTTACAAGTGTTGTAAAGTGCTACAAATGATCTGATCCTGATCATTCATGTAGAGACATACGAGCGAGAGTATCCTATACAAAGAGTTTGTATAAGACCGAACCACGAAATGATTAGTCTCTTTATATAACACCGTTGATAATAGAGACTTACATTTCACTAGGATGGCGATGACATGACCTTAATCCTCAGTGAGTTGAGAACTCCTACTCATGAAGGTGGTCCTTTGATTTATATGGGTGAGAGTGGCCAAATTAAAAACTCAATAAGCCTACCATTTTGGGGATTCATCTTATTGGGGAGCTGGGAACTCAGCTACACATGACATAATTCACTCCTTCCTCGATGCAGAGGTAAGTAGATAAATTGCTCCCTTAAGGGAAGATTCCGGGTCTTGAACATAGTGGTCACACCCTCTCTTGGGAAGAGCAGACTCAGTCATAGTGGAAATATGACTTATTGTTCATTAGAGGAATCGGTGGTACTTAAGGAGTTAGATGTAACTATAGGGCAAAACGGTAAATTGGCTAAGTTGTACTTACGAGTGATCACACTGTTGATTGGTTATATCCAATGGACACAGAATCATATATGTAGTACGAATAGTGCAACTGTCTATCTTTAGTGGAGTGCTCGATAGTTAACGAATGGTGGATATCGTGATTAAAGAGTTTAGTCAGTTATTCATATACCGTTGGAGTTTCAAGCTACAGGTCCATAAGGTCCCCTTGGTAGATAAATGGATTCATGTTGAGAATCAGATTTTGGATTAATTTAAAGTGTTCAAATTAACAAGAGATAATTTGATTATATATGATATAATTAAATTAATTAAATTATATATGATATAATAAATATGATGTATTTGATACATTATTGGAGGAGTTAATATAAATATGATTTATATGAAATACCATAAAATAGAAAAAGAACTATGGTTTATATGTTGCATATGATTCAATATTAAAACAATATGTTATAAATATAATATAATAAGTTGATTATTGTAGTTATTTATAATTTATTAATTATATAATAATTAATATTTCTTTTTTCTAAATAACCGACCTTGGTGGGTGGTTATATACGATTTTATTGTAACTGTGAGATAAAAAGAAAAATTGTTTTTCAAAATCATTCAACCAGATAGATCTCACAGAAATCACTATCGGATTAATAATTGAGTGTCTATGCAATAGCACCATGTATACTAGACGATAGCTTGAGAGACTACACGATGGAGTATCAAGTTTATGCGACTTCTTCTTCTATACGATCGAGTATCAAGTCTATACGACAGGCTTCTTCTTCTACATGACCGTTTGATCGCATACTCGGTCGTTTACTTCCTCCATCCCTCTATCCAAAATCATATAGCCCATAACTCCTAGATTCTCACATCAAGAATACCAAGGTAATCTTGTGGTAGTATCTTGTTCTGTTCAAGGATTGAGGATCGAGTTTCACTCGCTAGTGATCGATGATCTTCCAATTGATCGTTGTGTTCGTGCTGTTTGGACGCGTTGGTGATTGATCGAGGGAAATACGTGAAAAAAAAGTTATATAAAGGTATTATCACTTGATCATTTGTATATAATTTAAGAAGCATGCTGTAATTTATTTTTTATGCAGAATCATTTCTGTTTGACTGTAAATGTGTGTGTTCATTCTCAATGGAATTTGGAACGATCTGCTTCCACTCACTGGTTGTCTAGTTTTAGAGTTCCTTCATTTGTACCACCTAGGAAAGGCAAATGTAGTGGCAGATGCTCTAAGTAGGAAGGAAGCCCATTCAGTGGCCCTAATTACGAACAGACTCATCTATGCAAGGACATTGAACGGGCTGAGATTGCAAAAGTAGTATGGGAAGTTACTGCACAGCTGATGCAATTGTCGATATAACCGACCTTAAGGCAGAGAATTATTGATGCTCAACGGAGTGATCCTTACCTGGTTGAGAAAGTTCGCAACGTGGAGTCAGGACAAGGTGATGAGTTCTCTGTATCCACAAATAATGGTCTTCTTGTTGGGGTTGAGATTCCTGTAGTTTGTAAACACTTGTATAAACAAACACTTTGTGATTTAAAATATAAGATATTTTATTCACTTCAATCTATGAAATATGAGATATTTTAGTTTCATTAACCACAAACCAATAAACTAAGATTCATGGTTATTGTTGTAACTTAAACATATATGTGAAGACATACAAGTGGATCGTGTTTTAAGTGATAACCTAAATCGTCCGTAGTATATGGATAAATGAGGGATACCTTATCCTGGGGACATTACGAGTGTAGCCCGCTTTGTAGGTGTTACAAATGTTGTAAAGTGTTACAAATTATCTGATCTTGATCATTAGTGTATTAGACATGCGAGCAGGGATGTTCTATATAAGGGAGTCTTTATAGGACCAGACCACAAAATGTTTAGTCTCGTTATATAACGTCGTTCATAATTGAGACTTTCATTTCACTAGGATGACCATAGTTAACATGAACTTAATCCTGAGTGAGTTGTGAACTCCTGCCTATGAGGGCAGTTCCTTAATTTGCATGGGTCCAAATCGCTGATCATTCATGTGCCTACCACTTTGGGGATTCATTTAATTGGAGAGGTAGGAACTCAGCTATACAAGATGGAATTCACTCCTTCCTCGATGTAGGGGTAAATAGATAAATTGCTCCCTTAAAGGCTGATTCCGGGGCTTAAACAATGTGGCGCCACACCGTCTCTTGACTTAAGAGGGATTTAGTCATAGTATGCCTATGATCTATTGTTCATTAGAGGAATTAGTGGTACTTAAGGAGTTAGATGTAACTATAATGGCAAAATGGTAATTTGGCCCAGCTATACTTACGAGCGATTTGTGTAGGATCATCATACTGTTGATTGGTATATCCAATGGACATAAATATATATTTAGTACGAAGAGTGCAGTTGTCGGTCTTTAGTGGAGTGCTCGATAGTTAACGGATGGTGGATATCGTGATTAAAGAACTTAGTCAGTTATTCACGTACTGTTGGAGCTTCAAGCTATAGATCCATAAGGTCCCCTTAGTAGTTCAATGGATTCAAGTTGAGAATCAGTTTTTGGGTTAGTTTGAAATGTTCAAATTAACAAGAGAGAATTTGATTATATATGATATAATTCAATTAATTCAATTATATATGATACAATTGATATGATGTATTTGACACATTATTATTTGATTGGAGGAATTAATATATATATGATTTATATTAAATGCCATAAAAAGAGGAAAAAAAAAACTATGGTTTATGTATTGTATATGATGCAATATTAAAAGTATAGGTTATAAATATAATATGATTAGTTAGTTATTGTATTTATTTATAATTTATTAATTATATGATAATTAAATTGGTTTTTCTCCAATAACTACCTTAGTGGGTGGTTGTACGGTTTTATGGCTAAGTGGGATAAAAGATGAAAAATAGTTTTTCGAAACACATTCCACGAAACGAGTTGTCAGATTAACTATCGAGTAAAAAATGTTTTACTATAAGATAGCTTTATAGAGCCTAAATGATCGAGTGTCAAGTCTATATGATAGACTTCATCTGCTACACGATTGTGTGATCGCATAGTCGATCGTCTAATCCAATCCATCCCTCTATCCAAAATCAGCCAGAGCCCATAACTCCTGAATTCTCACACGGAGAATACCAAGGTAATCTTGTGGTGGTGTCTAGTTCTATTCGAGGATTGAGTTTTACTCGTTGGTGTTCGAGGAACTTCCAATTGTTCGTTGTGTTCGAGCTTGATCGAGGAAAATACATGAAGAAAGATTTCTTCAATGGTATTTTTTTCTCGATCCCTTGTATTTAATTCTGAAGCATGCTGTAATTTATGTTTAATGCATAATCTGTTTAGTATAATTGTAAATGTTTGAGTTCTTTCACATGGAGTTTATAACGATCCACTTTTGCTCAAAGGTCCTCTAGTTTTAGAGTTTCTTCAGTTCTTTATCTGGGACACTTATGCATACCAGCGGACAGTGACTTTAAGATAATTTGTTGTTGGAAGCTTATAGTTCCCATTTTAAATACATCCTAGTAGTACCAAGATGTATTAGGACTTGAAGCGTTGTTACTAGTGGAACGACATGAAAAGAGAGATAGTAGGATTCGTCAGTAAGTGCTTAGTATGTCAGCAAGTGAAAGCCTTGAGGTAGAAGCCAGCAGGCATGTTGCAGCCCTTAAGTATCCCAGAATGGAAATGAGAGAATGTGTCTATGGACTTCATCGTGGCGTGTTGCAGCCCTTAAGTTTACTATAATTTGGGTAATAGTAGACAGGCTCACTAAGCTAGTACATTTTTATTCCAGGGAAGTCTACCTTTTTGATGAATAAGTGGGCATAGATATACATGAAAGAGATGGTTGGATTGCATGGAGTACCTGTGTCCATTGTGTCAGACAGAGTCCCTCATTTTACATCTAGTTTTTTGAAGAGTCTCTCGTCAGCATTGGGTACTCGATTGAATTTTAGTACAGTTTTTCATCCACAGACTGATGGTCAGAGAAAACATTTAAACTAGACATTGAAGGATATGGTGCACGCTTGTGCATTAGAGTTTTCAGGGAGTTTGGACTCTCACCTGCATTTGATGGAGTTAGCATATAATAACAGTTATCAGGCTACCATTAGCATGTCGTTATTTGAGGCCCTATATGGGAAGAGTTGTAGGTATCTTGTATGTTGGGATGAGGTACGTGAACGAAAGTTTCTAGAACCCGAGATAGTACAAACCACGAATTAGGCAATACAGAAGATTAGGGTACGTATGCAAACAACTTAGAGCAGACAGAAAATTACACCGATGTTAGGCATAAAGACCTAGAGTTTGAAATTCGTGACAAAGTGTTCTTAAAAGTGGCACCTATGAAAGGAGTTTTGAGGTTTGGAAGAAAGGGGAAGCTAAGTCCATGATTTATTGGGCCTTTCGAGGTCTTGGAGCGAATTGGCCCTGTGGCTTGTCGCTTGCTGTTGCCACTATCCCTCTCTTTAGTTCAATGTTTTCATGTATCTATGTTGTGGAAGCACGTGATAGATTTGTCCCATGTGATGGACTTTAAACCTTTACAGATGAATGAGAATTTGAGTCATGAGGAGAAGCTTGTTTGAATAATTGCCAGGGAGGTGAAGACTTTACGCAACAAGCAGATAGCACTAGTGAAAGTTCTATGGCGGAATTACCAGTTCGAGGACGTACGTGGGACGGGAGGATGAGATGAGAGCCCAGTATCTAGAGTTTTTTCAAGAATAAACTTTCGAGGACGAAAATTTCTTGAAGAGGTAAGAATGTGGCATCCCAATTTTTTTTATGTAATTTAAATTCAATTTTTTGTTGTAATATTTTAGAATTATTTTAAATTTTGAGGTTGAATTGAATTATTGTGAAAGGAAAATACAATTCCTTTTTTTTTTTTTTTTTTTTTTTTTTTTTTTTTTTTGCTCAGGGAAGAATTTTGGAATTTAAGTTTTATGTAAAGGAGAATTTGAATTTATTTAAATTTTAATTTAATTTGGGAATTTTGGAAATAAATGAATTAAATATATTTTCCAAAAAAGATTTGGAATTTAAAATAAAAAAAGAATTTGGATTTTGAAATTTGGAAAAGGAGAAGGAAAGGAGTTCTTGTGTACATATATATATATATATATATATACATATATAGTTGGAATTAAGTTAAGGTTATTAAAAAAAAAGGAATTATTCAAATCTCTCCCTCTTCAGTGTGTCGCAAGCAAGACCCCCTCCATCGTTTCTTCTCTACACAAGGGAGACCCTAGCCGCTAGCCTCCAGTCGTGGGGAGCTAACCGTCGTTGCCGCTTGCGTGCTCTCATTCGTTCGCGCCAGTCCGACGACTGCCATGGCTGTTGTCACTTGCATGGGCTCGTCCAGTCTTGTAGGTCCACTGCTCGTCTCTCCCTCTTTACTTCAGACCTGTCAATGACAAATTTAGTAAGCTCAAGTCATAGGTCTTCAACCACCGTCCATTCGCGCTGTCGTCAGAGTCCATTCGTGTTGTTTGCTAGTCACCAGTCATCATTCACTAGTCTCCAGCCGTCATTCGCTAGTTCCCAGTCGCAACGTTCTTCATTCTCTCAATCGTCTGCTTGCATCATCATATCTCATCTCCGTCGCTGCCAGTCGTGCTCTCAGTCGTTTCACCATCGGTATCCATTGCTTGTCTCTTGTTGTATGAGTTGTGGTTATTGGAAAGGTATTTTAGAGGCATCCTTTATACCCAATAACGTTTGGTTCCAAATTGTTAAAACCCATTGGATTTTGGATTTCAGATTGGAAGATTTGGGCAGTGTGAATCACTATCCAACAAGAATTATGAACAATTGGTGAGTTTAGTTTGAATTCTCATTAATTTTGTAATACCCATTTGGTTTGGCGTGAATTTAACTATTGGTAGAGTTTTAGATTTGGGTTGAGACCTCTCAATTTGGCTTGTATCTACATTGAATTTCGTGTTCGAAGCTCGAGTGTAGTTTCAATTTGAGCAAAGACTTCGGGTAAGTGTTTTGGATGTATTGGTGTGAGTTTATGATTTGGGTTATATTCTTAGGATTGGAGTTAAATTTTGGTTTTTACTATAGACTCAGTTCAAGATTTGTTTTAGGCAAGGAAGAGAATAAATAATCTTAGTACTGGAACCCTACGTGACAGGCGATAAATTTAAAATTAATTTTGAGGATTCTAAGACTGCTTGTATTGAGATGCATGAGGATAAATAAGCTGATTTTGATTACGTTTTGAAGCATGTTACGAGTGCTAGCATGAACTAAACTATTTTTTTTTATTATGATTTGATAGACAATCATTGAGCATGATGTTATGTATTTGCATATTTGTAGGGCTATGTTTTTTATGCATGATATGTTTGTGATAGTGATAGGTACTCCTGCCCATAATTAGATACCCACCAGAGGTGGTGATCTCCTTCAGGATTTTACCAGAGGTTTGTGTTTCCTTCGGGATCCATCAAAGGTCATGATCTCCTTCAGGATTTCACTAGAGATTTGTGTTTCCTTCAGGATTCACCAGAGGTTTGTGTTTTCTTCAGGATTCACCAAAGGTGGTGATCTCCTTCAGGATTTCACCAAAGGTTTGTGTTTCTTCTAGAATTCACCAGAAGTTTTTTAGTACATCTCACTATGGTAGGATAGGTTCAACTATCCACTAGTTAGCCATCCCATAGAAAGTAGAGGCTTATGCACGTCCCACTAGAGAGTGACATCTAAAGGACATAGATGCTTAGGCTGACCCTGGTAGTGGGGTTACTTATTGAGTGTTTTATACTCATTCTTTCTCATGTTTATTTTATTGGGTATCTGATGCCCTAATTTCTTTTATTTATTCTCTCATTACTCAACAATGTATATATTTGTATATGTGTAAATCCGTTAGAGTTTTAGTCCAAGTGGGAGTTTATTGGGTTATATGTCCTAAATCTCATTGTTTGTAATTCTAAACATAGTCTATTTATAATAAAGATATTATTGTCAGTTATTCAATCAAATTATTGTTGAATATGTAAATTGCACTTGACTAAATCCAATAAACTAAGATCCATGGCTACTACATGAAAACTTGAACTTTATGTGGAGACGTAAGAGTGGATCAAGTTCGAGTAGACTTAATTAGGGCACAGCATCGTGACGCTGCGATTCTAGCGTTGCAACGCTGTGAAAAATGCAATTCTACAATGTTGAAGTGTCATCTTTTCACCTTCTTCTTCCAATTTTCGACCGTTTTCTCTCAATTTCCTCCCATTCCTTCACCATTCTTCACCCAGAAACACAATTTCCTTGCGGATTTCCCTTGAATTTGATCGATTCTTTAAGTTTTCTCCCCTTTTCGTCCTTCAATTTGTAGGTTCCATACCCATATCAAATTCTAGGGCATTTTCTTGTGTAATCTTTGGAATTTATTCGCTTGAGGTAAATTTTGAGCCTTCAATTGCGTATTTCTTCTGAATATTTGTTGAATATGTTGAAAATCTCATAGATTGTGTGGAATTTAGGCTTAATTTGACTCGTGTTTAAAATCTAGTTGATTATATTTATGGGAAATTGGAATAAAATGTTGGGATTTTTCTGTGTGCAAGTGAAATTTATCTTAGTTTCTATATATTTTGTGTAGGATAGGTTGATTTTTTTGGATTTTTTTGGATTTTGCTTAGGTTAGAACCCAATTTTTGTAAGCTTTTTCAATTAGACAAACTTTCATGGATCCTAGGAGAGAAAAAAGAAGGAGTGACATTAGTTCTAGTCAAGGTGGATGTGACCCTAAGTTTAGCTCTCAAGAGCCTTTGGATAGATACCATTATGTGGTTTCCTCTAGGAACCTCATCCCTAAGAGAGCCTCATTCTTAGAGGTTGATTTCTGCCCACATATCTCTGTTGAGATATAGTAAAGAGGTTGGGAAGCCTTGGCTAACCATCCTAGCGAGACGGTTTTTCCCATAATTAGGGAGTTTTATGCTAATATTGATGAGAATAGGGATTTCTCGTTAGTTAGATTCATTAGAGTTTCTTTCTCGTCCGTTCGGATCAATAAGGTATATGGGTTGATGGACTTTATTGATGAATATAGCAGATTCTGCTCCCAACAGTTCCCAGAGCAAGAGGTTATTGAGACTTTGTGTGGTCCTAGAGTAGAGTGGGCTAGGTTGAGAGGTGTTGCAGTCAGGTTTAAGGGGATAGATATGTTCGTCTCTGGTCAGATCTGGCTTGCATTTGTATGTTCCAAATTGATTCCAATGCTATGCCACTAACGCCACCAAAGACCGAGCCGAACTCTTATACTGTCTAATTCAGGGGATGTCCATTAATGCAGGACGAGTCATTAGGGCCTTGATCTGTCAATGTAGGCGTTGTTCCACCACATGTAGCTTAGAGCACCCGAGCTTGATTACCGAGCTGTACTGGGGTTCGGCATGGAGATCCTTAATGATAAGGAGAGGATAGGGCATCGAGCGCTCATCGGTAGGTCATTAGCAGCCGTCTTTCATGGGCATAGAGTAAATCAAGAGGACGAGGACAATGGGGATGACGAGGATATTCCCACAGTAAAAGAGCTTCCCCGTGCTGATCCCCAAGATCAATATGATGTGCCAGTAGTGGATGAGTCTTTGGGGGAGCAACCTTTGAGGATGTCTTCGGAAGCCCTTAGGGTGGCTACCGAGTCCCTAAGATGAGTCAGTAGACTGCTCGTTGAGCGAAGCGTATGGAGATTAAGGCTAGCCTTCCTTCTCGTGCCCTCGGTAGTATTTTTCTTTTCCTTTCTTTATTTTCTTTTTTGTTATTTTTGTAGTTTGTGGTTTTTCTTTCTTTTAGTTTTTGCTAACTTCTTTTTTGTTTTGTAGGTTTCTTTTGCTTTTGTTTTTCTTTTATTTCTCTTTTTTCTGTAGGCCTCTCCAAAGCTTCAACAAAAAGTGGCCAAGACAAAGAGAGCGGTATCCCAACCACCATCTCGTATGTGACTATCTTTTTAGGGGAGGTTTTCTGTTTCCTTGTTCTTTTCATTTTTGTGCTTTACTTGAGATACTTTAGGGACAATGTATCGTTTTAAAGTTGGGATTGGGGTACCTGTTGGGTAGCTTTTATTTTAGCTTGGGGTCCTTGAGCATTGTGCTTAGACTATACTACGTGTGCTTTGATTGCCTTGTTTGCTCTGTTGCTCTATTGTTATTATGATGGTTTATGACACACTCTTCTTGTAATAAAATTTTCATGAAAGAACATTAAGAAAGTATGATCATGATTTTTAACCCAATATTTAGTAAAATTTCTTGTCTCTCATGCATTTTTAAGTCATTGTTTTATGAAATTAAAGTCTTGCATGCTTAGAATTGGTTTATCTAGTTTGTATTCCTGTTGTCAAACCGAAATGTCCACTTTTGACTTAGGAGTAACCTTACTTGTTTTAGAGCAAAACTAGACAAAGTGGATAAAATAGGGCCTATTGTGTATAAAAAAAAGAAGGGAGAGAGAAAAGAAAGAAAAGCAAATTAGATGTAATTCTAAAAAAAAAGATAAAGCAATAAAAGATTAAAAAAAAAAATGAGGCAATAGCTAGCTTGCATGCAGTAAATTAGTGTGTGCGTGTGTGCATGGATAGAGGTGTTAGGGTTGATGCCCTAAATCTCGTAGGGTCCTGTAGGAAGTTCCTGACTGATTTGGATGTTGTTCAAGATATGTCTAAGCCCATCACCCTTTATTGTGATAATAGTGGTGCTGTGACGAACTCTAGGGAGCCTAGGAGTCATAAGTGCAACAAACATATAGAGCGGAGGTATCATCTCATCCATGAGATTGTGCATCGAGGGACGTGATAGTCACGAAGATTGCATCAGAACACAACATTGCTAACCCGTTTATGAAGGCTCCCACGACTACAGTTTTTTAGGGTCACCTTCAGAGCATGGGTCTACGGGACATTCTGCGACTGGACTATGACAAGTGAGAGATTTTGTACTGGGACTTAGTGCCCTAGTTTATTCTTTTGTACTTGTTTTTTATCTTGTACACCTACTCGCTTTAGGACAAGTGGGAGATTGTTGGGGTTGATATCCTAAATCTCGTAGGGTCCTGTAGTTTGTAAACACCTATGTGAACAAACGCTTGTAATGTAATAATATGGGATATTTTCTTCACTGTTGTTTATGAAATATGAGATATTTTAGTTGCATTAACCACAAACCTATAAACTAAGATCCCTGGTTATCGCTGTAACTTAAGCATATATGTGGAGACATACTAGTGGATCATGCCTTAAGTGATAACCTAAATGGTTTGTCGTATATGGATAAGGAGGGAAACCTTATCCTCGTGACATTAGGATACGACCCGCTTTATAGATGTTACAAGTGTTGTAAAGTGCTACAGATGGTCTGATTCTGATCATTCATGTGAAGACATGCGAGCAAATGTGTCCTATACAAAGGAGTTTGTATAAGACTGGACCACGAAATGTTTTGTCTCGTTATATAATGTCGTTCATGACAGAGACTTTCATTTCACTAAGATGACCATAGGGGTAAGTAGATAGATTTCTCCCTTAAGGGTTGATTCTAGAGATTGAACAATGTGGCGCCACACACTTTCTCATGACCCGAAAAGTGTTCACTCATAGTTGAACTATGATGTATTGTTCATTTGAGGAATCAGTGGTACTTAAGGAGATAGATGTAACTAAAAGGGCAAAACATTAAATTGGCCCAGCTGTGCTTACGAGCGATCTATGAAGGGTTATTGTACTGTTGATTGGTTATATCCAATAGACACAGAAATATATCTGTAGTGAGAAGAGTGCAACTGTCGGTTTTTTGTGGAGTGCCCGTAACTGTCGGTCTTTAGTGGAGTGCTCGACAGTTAACAGATGGTGGATTTCGTGAATAAAGAGTTTACTTAGTTATTCACGTATCATTAGAACTTCAATAGATTCAAGTTAAGAATTAGTTTTTGGGTTAGTTTGAAGTGTTCAAATTAACAAGAGGGAATTTGATTATATGATACAATTAAATTGGTTCAATTATATGTGATATAATTGAATTTATGTATGAGATACATTAATTGGAGGAATTTGATATAAATATGATTGATATTACATAAAGGAGAAAAAGAACTATGGTTTAAATATTACATATGTTGTGATATTAAAACTATAAAGTATAAATATAATATGATAAATTAGTTATTATATTTATTTATAATTAAAAAATTATATGATAATTGGGTTTTTCTCCATTAACCGTGAAGGTGGGAGGTTATTTTTAGTTTTGAATAACTGAAGGATAAATGAAAGTGTTTTCATTTTGTTAAAGATCGCTTCATTTGGTGAATGACTTATCGTTTACTCACGAGAGAATACATGATAGCCCTCACGAGAGACCAAGCGACAGCGCGAGATTTACCAAATGATCATGTAAACAATCTAGCGAGATTTACTAAACGATCATGTGCTAGCAAGTTTTACTAAACGATCAAGCATTCTTGGTCTATGAGATAGATAGAACCTTCTCCCACTTGCTTGATCGTGTAGTTCGATCATTTCCTTCCTCCATCCCTATACCAAATTCACACAGTCCACACCTCCTGGATTCTCACTCCGAGAATACCAAGGTTGTTGAGTGCTTGTGTCGAGCGGTTGCTATGCGTGGATCAGATAGTTTGTGATTTCTAGACGATTGGCTAGGCGATCTGAACGATAGTGAGAGATTGTTGTCGAATTCTTCACGAGAGCGGGGGATTTACAGAAGAAGTGTTCTTTAAAGGTATGTCTCTCATTCCTTTTGTATTTGCTTAAGAAAGCATGTTGTAATTTGTTCTAAGATGCATAATTGTTCTGTATGTTTGTGAATGTCTTTATTCTTTCACAATGGACTTGGAAAGATCTTGTTTCCGCTCATGGAGATCTCTAATTAGATTTCCTTCAATTGGTATGAGTGCCAGGTTCTGATATTCCAAACCCATTGTTGTATTGAATTGCATTTACATTCTTGGTGGGTTTTAAGCATGTCAACATTCTGTTTAAGTGTTAAATGTGTTTATGGATGTGGATTAATGGAGTTTCTGGGATGATTGCCTCTGGTTATTACTTTCTTTTACATTTAAAAGTTAATTGTAAGGGCCCCTGTCTTTTTTAGGCATATTAACTACTATCGAGTCCGTAATTCAAAGAGTTTGAGTTTGTTCGAGTCGCTCGTGATGAAGCTTTAAGGCATAGAGATGCAAATTACTTCAAGGAAGAAAAGGACCAAGAGTTAGTCTGATCGTGTAAATGATGGGGGTAAACGATCGATGAGTATGGGATACTCATTGCAAGGTAGACGTGTGCGCACTAAACGATCGTGTAGGCCAGCATGCTTCATCGTATAGTCACTGACTACACGATCACTTGGTAAATGTTACTTAGCTCTTGTTCGTCGATCGTCTAGACGATCATGATTCATAGCATAGTAGTCGTCTACACAATCGTTTAGACTTATGTTTAAACTTGGTGTGTTGCACAATCAAGTGGCCTTCATGCTTTATCGTATAGTAAAAGGTACTCGATCATTGCTACACGATCGTGACCATTTTTGCTAAACAACCACAAAGAACGCTTCACCCGAGCAGATCAAAACCCGGTTCACTTTTTGAATTGATTTACTCAATGGGTTAATGTAATAGATAGATTTAATTTCTGGTTTTTTAGACTAAGCATCCTTGTCCATTAATTTTTGTGAATGTATATGAGATGTATGTTTTAATTATATGTCATATAGTATGCCATATAGTTTTAAATCCCATCATAGGTTATGCATTGATCATGCATCATCTATATATTATAAGAGTTATAATATGGTAGTTTGCATGATTAAATTACTTAAGAGCATGCTCATGCATCATATAATATAAGAGTTATATTTATGTTTACATTAAGTATATTCATGCATCATCTTTATATTATAAATGTTATAGTATAAGGGTGTATGGAAGCATGTATGCTTAGTTCATTACCTTGTATATAAGAGTTATATATAGTAATGAATGGACATTGCATGAAGCATGACACATAGGTCAAATTTATTAGAGTTATAAATACCTAGTCTAGCTTAGCAATGTGGATGATTTTGGTTGTTTCCTTTTATAAGAGTTATAATGAAAATTAGAACTAAAATCAATAAGAAAGACATACATGCAAACTTAGGCTTGAATCGTGTTTTAAAAGAGTTTTAAAATTTGATGGAGATAGACATAAGATCACGGTTCTAATGAGATTAGAAACCTAAGTTTAATCTTTTAATCAATTTAATAGGATTAAATTGACTAATAAAAGATTAAATATGTACCAGATCTATCTATAAGGGACCTTTTGTCTAAGTCGATTTCTGTCTAGGCTGGGATACTTAAGCTGACGGAAATGGAGCATTCAGATAGATTTGTTGTATGCATGCAAATTTGATGATAGTCCGTTTAAGTGTTTAATGGGACTTGATTCAAAATTGTTTAACTATCAAAGACAAGAGTTGTTGTTTAGCAAATAAACTCAAACTTAGATAAAATCAGTAGCCAGATTGTCTAAGTTCATGAATCCTTATGTAGAACATTCAGTGGGAGGTACTTAGGGTATATGATACTTCACTTAAACCTCTTCACGCTTCTCCTTAATGTTCACACCGTTAGATCTATCCTCGACCTCGAGGCACCCTGGGAGTGTCCCCCTAAAGGATGGTGTTTGGGTAAGTCAATACCAAGGTGAATGGAGATAATGTTCATAGTAAGTGGGAGCGAAACGTGTGACAACATATCCCATGGTCTCTTTCATTAGGTTGGATAACGTTTTGTGCATCACCTCAATGCACCCTGGGAGTGTCCCCCTAGAGGATGATAGTTTTGCATGACTCTTTATCTGATCTCCTGTATAGGATAAGGTCGCTTTAGTCTCTTGTCCTAATCTGCTTTTTCCCTACGGTGGGCGCATTAGGGCAGGACTCTAAGGCCTAAAATGGGGGGTTACACTTACATGGAATTGTTAAAGGTCAAAAATTCTGGATCGAGAAATGGTGACTGTTAGAGTCAATTACAAGAGTTCTTTCTGTCTAATGGTTGAAAATGTCTCATCCTAGTGAAAGGGCACTTGATCACCCCATCAGTGACTTTTGTCCTGCCTCGCTGGGGCATCATTGCAAAATAGATGTCTTTTAACTTAGGGTACATAGGAACTATTTTGCTAAAACTAAAATTGGTGTTAAAAGTGGTAATGCATAGACTTATTAAGTTTGTTAGGTTTTTTTCAGCAACGATAAATGGCTACAGCCTCATTAGCTCTATTAAGTGTTGATAAATTGACTGGCGAAAATTATGCTAGTTTGAAAAGCACGATAAATACCATATTGATCATCGATGACCTTAGGTTCATCCTTATGGAGGAATGTCCTCCTATTCTTACTCAAAATGCTGCTTAAAATGTTCGAGAGGCATATGAGAAATGGACACGGGTGAATGAGAAGGCCTGAGCTTATATCTTGGCCAGACTGAATGACATTTTGATCAAGAAGCATGAGTCTATGGTCTCGACGCATGAGATTATGGAGACCCTACGGGGAATGTTCGGACAACCGTCTGGACAACTCAAGCATGAAGCTCTGAAATGCATCTTCAACTCCAAAATGGAAGAGGGTACATATGTTTGAGAACACGTTCTGAACATGATGGTCCACTTCAATGTAGCGAGATGAATGGGTCACGCACTGATGATGGCAGCCAGGTTAGCATAATTCTACACTCGTTGCCAGAAAGTTTCATGCACTTTGTCAGCAATGTTGTGCTGAACAAAGTTGATTATACCCTTACAACTCTCCTCAACGAGTTGCAGACATTTCAATACTGCTGAAAAGTAAGGAAAGAAGGTTAGTGAGGCAAATGTTGCTTCATCATCAAAGAAATTCCATCGGGGATCGACCTCAAGAACAAAGTCTACACCTTCTACTTCTAATGCTTCTAAGTAGAAGAAGAAGAAGGGTGGTAAGGGGAAAGGGAAGGCACCTGCTAACCCCCAACCTGCCGCACAGCGGGCAAGGTGACCAGTACCGGTTGAAAAAGGAAAATATTTCCATTGCAACCAGAATGGGCACTAGAAGTGCAATTGTCCTCGCTGGTTAAAGGAGAAGAAAAAGGCTAAGGCAAGGAAAAACAAGGTAAATATGATTTACTAGTTTTGGAAACTTGTTTAGTGAAGAATGATGATTCTGCCTGGATTATTGACTCTGGAGCCACCAATCATGTTTGTTCTTCTTTCAGAGGATTAGATCCTGGCGGCAGCTTGGGGCTGGTGAGATGACGATGCGAGTAGGCACTGGACACGTCGTCTCAGCTGTGGCAGTGGGAGGACTCCAGTTGACTTTACATAATAAATTTATCATTTTGAATGATGTCTTTGTTGTTCTCGAGTTAAAGCAGAACTTAATTTATGTAAAGTGTTTGATTGAATGTAAATATACTCTCAACTTTTCTGTGAATAAAATGTTCATTCTGAAAGATGGTGTTGAGATTTGTTCAGTAAAACTGGAAAATAATTTGTATGTGCTAAGGCCATTAACAACAAATTCCCTCCATAACATAGAGGTTTTCAAAATTTCCGTAACTAAAATAAATGACTTAAGGTTTCTTCTAAGGAAAATGCCCAACTTTGGCACCTTCAATTAAGGCACATCAATCTCAAGAGGATTGAGAGGTTGGTGAATATTGGACTTCTAAGTGATTTAGAGGAAAATTCTTTACCTGTGTCCGAGTCATGCCTTGAAGGTAAGATGACTAAAAGACCTTTTATTGGAAAAGGTTATCGAGCCAAAAAGCCTCTAGAGTTAGTGCATTCAAACCTTTGTGATCTGATGAATGTGCAAGGCAGGAGAGGCTATGTGTATTTCATCACTTTTACTGATGATTACTACGGTATGGGTATGTTTATTTGATGTAAAGAAAGTCAAAATCCTTTGAAAAGTTTAAAGAGTTTGAGGCTGAAGTTGAAAACACATTGGATAAACGAATTAAAACACTTCGATTAGATCGAGGTGGAGAGTTTTTGGATTCTAATTTCCAGAACTATATGATAGAACATGGAATCGTTTCCCAACTCTCAGCGCCTGGTACACCTCAGCAGAATGGTGTATCAAAGAGAAGAAATAGAACCTTGTTGGACATGGTTCGATCGATAATGAGTTACGCTTTCTTATCGGACTCATTTTGGGGTTTTGTAATGGAGACTTGCAACTTATATCCTCAACTTGTTCCTTCCAAGAGTGTTGCCAGAACACTTTTGGAGTTATGAGCGTAAAGCTAGTTTGCATGACTTCTGCATTTGGGGTTGCCCAATGCATGTGCTTGAGGCTAATCATAAGAAACTAGAACCACGTTCGAGGTCGTGCCTCTTTGTAGGCTACCCCAAAGGTACACGTGGGGGTTACTTTTATGATCCTAAGGAAAACGAAGTGTTTGTGTCGACAAACGCTACCTCCCTAGAGGAGGATCATATGAGGGAGCACAGTCCACATAGTAAAATCGTTTGCATGAACTTTCCAACGAAACTACCGAAGCTTCAACAAGAATTGTTGAAGGGTCTGTTCCATCAATAAGAGTTGTTGATAGAAGTTCATCTGGTAGGTCAAATCCACCTCAAGAGTTTAGGGAACCTCGACGTAGTGGGAGGGTTGCGAACCCACCTATTTGCTATATGGGTTTCATTGAAATCCTAGCTACGGTAGCCAATGGCGAGGTTGAGGATCCGTTATCTTATCAGAAAGCAATGGAGGATATTGACCAGGATGAATGGGTCAAAACCATGGATCTCGAGATGTAGTCTATGTACTTCAATTCAGTATGGGATCTTGTAGATTAACCTGATGGGGTAAAACCTATAGGTTGTAAGTGGATCTACAAAAGGAAACGATATGCTAATGGGAACGTACAAACCTTCAAGGCTAGATTTGTGGCAAAAGGTTATAGCCAAGTGGAGGGAGTTGACTATAAGGAGACTTTCTCGCCTGTTGCAATGTTGAAGTCTATCCGCATCCTTCTATCCATTGCCTCATATTATGACTATGAGATATGGCAAATGGATGTCAATACTGCCTTTCTGAATGGAATCTTGAGGAGACCATTATACGGTGTAACCCGAGGGATTCATAGCTCAAGGTCAAAAGCAAAAGGTTTGCAAACTGACAGGCGTCTCGATCTTGGAACATAAGGTTTAATACTGCGATCAAATCTTATGGCTTTGACCAAAACATTGATGAGCCTTGTATCTATAGGAAAATCATCAACAATTTAATAATTTTCCTAGTGTTGTATGTAGACGATATCTTACTCATTGGGAATAATGTAGGTTTACTGACTTCAGTTAATAACTGGCTAGCGACCCAATTCCAAATGAAAATTTAGGAAAGGCTCTATTTGCTCTTGGTATTAAGATCTTTCAGGATCGAAAGAACAAAATGCTAACGCTGTCTCAAGCATCGTACATTGGCAAGATGTTGATCAAGTACTCGATGCAGAACTACAAAAGGAGCCTACTGCCTTTTCGACATAAAGTTAAAATGTCTAAGGAACAGTGTCCTAAGAAACCTCAAGAGGTTGAGGAGATGAGACGGTCCCCTATGCATCTGTCTGTAGGAAGGTACCAATGTGCAGCGGAAGAAACCAGGATTCATAAGCACTCTAATTCATAATTTTGGTAGAAAAGAAAACATGTTTCAACAGGAAAAAATGGGTTTCATGACATAGCTTTGAAGAACTTCCTCTAAGCTTCGATTCAGCTGCAAATCTCCACAGTTTCTTGTTGTAGACCACCCTAAGATCTTCCCTACTATCCTCTTAGAGCTAAAGATTGAATAGTGGGACTCAAAATATGCTGGAATTAAGAGAATTTAGAGAAGCTCACAGCAGCAACCTTGTAGAAGAACACCCTTCTTCTCTCAAAATTTTCTCAGAATGTTGTTCGGTTGCTCTCCTCCAAAACACTCCAAAAGACATTCATGCAAAGAAGCTTGTTGCATGAGATGCACCTCATGCTTGGAGTTAATGAAGAGTTAAAGTGGGTTGTTGGTGAGCTAGTTCATGAAGTAAATGGAAAATCAATTTTTCCAACTTTGTGTTTTTCTTTTCTTTTTCAATTTTATCAAAATCGATTTCAAAAATCAATTTTATTTAATAAAACTGAAAATATTATTAATTTTACAAAATTAATTTCATAAGTTAATTTTCTTTAATAAAATTAATAAATAATTATTTAAACAATTTATGTCCACTCGATATAACCATGATTTGTAAGTTAACCCTTCACAGGTTGCTCATAATAACAGTTGGGTCGAATCTCTGTTTACCCCCGAAATTATCTCTTGTTCCTTAAGTTCCACCGATCCCCTAATGAACAATTGATTTGTGATTCAATCAACCAATCAAATCCTCCCAGGCCAATGAGAGGGTGAGGCCTCTTGTTCAAGACCCAGAATCAACACTTGAAGGGAACAACCTTTCTACTAACCCTAATCAGGTAGGAGTAAATTTCCTCTTGCACCCTATGTTCCCAACTATCCTCAAAATGGTAAGCTTATTGAGCAGAGGCAATTGGTCTACTCTCACTGTTTGCAGATCAAGGTATAATCCTGAACAAATAGGAGTTCATAGTTAGCTCAGGATTAAGGTTAAGTTACCTAGGATCGCTTTGAAATAGTCAAGTCTTAAACAGTAAATAGTGTTATAAAGTAAGAGTGGCAGGTTTCATGGTCCAATCTTTCACAAAACTCATTTGCACAAGACACCCCCACTCCTCATGTCTCAACATGCACGAATTAGGATCACTTCATATACTATAGATCATTTTGACTATTTACTCGAACATGATCCACTTGTATGTCTCCATATAAAGTTCAAGTACTCATATAATAGTCAAGGGACTTAGGTTTATTGGATTTCTAAAAAACAATATATTCAACAACAACTTTATTGAATTCTCAGAATAAGTTCTAATGCTTACAAAACCACAAGTTTTAGAACATAAAACCCAAAACTGTCGTTGGCATTTTGATGTATGGGATGTGATGTACTAGACCTGACATTTGCTACGCTGTGGGGATAGACAGTAGATATCAGTCTAATCCAGGACAGAGTCACTGGACTACAATCAAGAGCATCCTCAATTATCTTCGGAGAACGAAGAACTACATGCTCGTGTACGGATCTAAGGATTTAATCCTTATTGGATACATGGACTTTAATTTTCAGATTGATAAGGATTCTCGGAAATCCACTTCAAGATCAGTGTTCACTCTTAACGGAGGAGTTGTAGTATGGCGCTAAGCAGGGGTGCATTGCTGACTCCACAATGGAGGCCGAGTATGTAGCGGCTTGTGAAGCTGCTAAGGAGGTTGTTTGGCTCAGGAAGTTCCTGACTGATTTGGAAGTTGCTTCATGTCTAAGGCCATCACCCTTTATTGTGATAATAGTGGTGTTATGGCGAACTCCAGGGAGCCTAGGAGTCACAAGTGCGGAAAATATATAAAGCAAAAGTATCATCTCATCCATGAGATTGTGCATCAAGGGGACGTGATAGTCACGAAGATCTCTTCAGAGCATAACGTTGCTGACCCATTTACGAAGGCTCTCACGACTACAATTTTTTAGGGTCACTTTCAGAGAATGGGTCTATAGTACCATATGTGAATGGACTAGGGCAAGTGGGAGATTTTGTACTGGGCCTTAGTGCCCTAGTTTATTATTTCGTACTTGTTTTTAACTTATACACCCACTCGCTTTAGGACAAGTGAGAGATTGTTGGGGTTGATGTCTTAAATCTCGTAGGGTCCTATAGTTTGTAAACACTTGTATGAACAAATGCTTGTATTGTAATAATATGATATATTTTCTTCACTGTTGCCTATGAAATATGAGATATTTTAGTTGCATTAACCACAAACCAATAAACTAAGATCTCTGGTTCTTGTTGTAACTTAAGCATGTATGTGGATACATACAAGTGGATCATGCTTTAAGTGATAACCTAAATGGTCTCTACAGATACAGCTCGCTTTGTAGATGTTACAAGTGTTGTAATATGCTACAGATGGTCTGATCCTAATCATTCATGTGGAGAGATGTGAGTGAGGGTGTCCTATACAAAGGAGTTTGTATAAGACCAGACCACAAAATGTATAGTCTCGTTATATAACGCCATTCATGACAGAGACTTTCATTTCACTAGGATGACCATAGGTAACATGACCTTAATCCTGAGTGAGTTGAGAACTCCTACCTATGAGGGCAGTCCTTTGATTTGCATAGGTGCGAGTGGCCCGATTGTTGACTCAAACCTACCAATTTGGGCATTCGTCTTATTGGGGAGTTGGGAACTAGCTACACAAGATGTATTTCACTCCTTCTCCGAAGCAAGGTAAGTAGATAGATTGCTCCCTTAAGGGCTGATTCCAGGGCTTGAACAATGTGGCATCAAACACTTTCTCATGGCTCGCGAGGTGTTCACTCATAGTAGGACTATGATGTATTGTTCATTAGAGGAATCAGTGGTACTTAATGAAGAAAATCAAACATAAGGATTTCTATGAGCAATGGAATGATCGTTCTAAATTCCATTCGAAATTGAACACTAATAATTACAGTCAAGAAACAGAAACTTATAGATCATGCACAATAGGAAATTACAGCATGCTTATAACATAATCAAGGGAAAGATTTTACATACCTTTGAAGACTCATCTTCAAACTCTTTAGATCACGAATGCGCGTTCAGTCTCCAAGACTACAACACACGAATGCTCGAACACAACAACTGCAACACAACATGATCACAACAAACACAAACTCAATGATCTCTCAGATCACGAACTAAACGAATAACCTCGACTCAGTTGAGTTGAGTGAAGACACCACCACAATGGCTACCTTGGTATTCTCGGTGTGAGAATCCAGAAGTTTGGGCTTTGTGTGGACTTGGTTAGAGAAAGAGACCGGAGGAATAACAATCGTGTAGACAATTGAGCAAGTGGAAAATCAAAAGAGTCTATTGTATAGACGATGTTCAATCGTTTAGAAGAAGGCAAGTTATCGTATAACAAAAGTCTCGCGATCGTTTAGCTACGACCAGCTAAATGAACTATCATGTAGTGTCACTCCACGATCGTTTAGTCTCTCTTTCAGCTATCATTGAGTGGAAACAAATCTCACTTGACAGCGATCCATGAGTACTTGCCGAGAATAGCAACTCTTGCAAAAATCTCCTAAATTTAGGAAAACCTTTTTCCTTTTATCTCACGGTTACTATGAAACTATCAATAACCTCTCACTCAATTGGTTATTAGAGAAAAAGATATAATTATCCGATAATTAATATTATTATAAATATATATGGTAACCAACTTACCATATTATATTTATAACCTATAATTTTAATATTTCATCTCATGAAACATATAAATTATAGTTCTTTTTCTATTTCATGGTACTTAATGTAAATCTCATTTACATTAATATTCCACTTGATGTATCTCATACATCACATCGATCATATCATATTGTCAATTTGAACATTTCAAATCAACACTAAGAATTGATTCTCAACTTGAATTCATTGAGCTATCAAGGGGACCTTATAGACCTATAGCTTAAAGCTCCAACGGTACGTGAATAACTGACTAAACTCTTTAGTCACGGGATCCACCATTCGTTAACTGCCAGTCACTCCACTAAAGACTGAAAGTTGCACTCTCCTTACTATAGATATATTTTGTGTCCATATCAACCAATCAACAGTGCAATAACCCTTCACAGTTCGCTCGTAAGTATAGCTGGGCCAACAACCATTATGCCCCTGTAGTTACATCTAACTCCTTAAGTACCATTGATCTCTCTAATAAACATAAGCCATAGTTCTACTATGCAGAATCCTCTGTTCCAAAGAGAAGTTGTGGCCACTATGTTCAAGACCCGAAATCAGCCCTTAAGGGAGCAATCTATCTATTTACCCCTGCTTCCGAGAAGGAGTGAAATCCACCATGGAGCTTTGTTTATTGGATATGAGTAAATGCCAAATAAAATAACTCTTATTTTATTCATAAAAATGTGTACAGCTTACAAACTACAAGACTCCAGGAGAATTAGGACACCAATACTAACACTTAAGGAGTTAGATGTAACTATAGGGGCAAAATAGTAAATTGGCCCAACTGTACTTACGAACGATCTGTTAAGGGTTCTCGTACTGTTGATTGGCTATATCCAATGGACAGAAAAAATATATCTATAGTGAGAAGAGTGTAGTTGTCGATCTTTAGTGGAGTGCCCGGCAGTTAACAGATGGTAAAATTCGTGATTAAAGAGTTTAGTCAGTTATTCACATACTGTTGGAGCTTCAAGCTATAGGTCCATAAGGTCCCCTTGATAGTTCAATGGATTCAAGTTGAGAATCAGTTTATGGGTTAATTTGAACTGTTCAAATTAACAAGAAGGAATTTGATTATATATGATATAATTAAATTGGTTCAATTATATGTGATATAATTGAATTGATGTATGAGATACATTAATTGGAGGAATTTGATATAAATATGATTTATATTAAATAAAAGAGAAAAAAACTATGGTTTAAATATTACATATGATGTGATATTAAAACTATAGGTTATAAATATAATATGATAAATTAGTTATTATATTTATTTATAATTAAACAATTATATGATAATTATGGTTGGTTATTTTCTCTATTAACCATGAAGGTGGGAGGTTATTTTCAGTTTTGAATAACTGAAGGATAAAATAAAAAGTGTTTTCACTTTGTTAGAGATCGCTTTATTTGGTGAATGACTTATCGTTTACTCATGAGAGACTACACGATAGCCCTCATGAGAGACTAAGCTACAGCGTGAGATTTACCAAACTATTGTGTAAACGATCTAGCGAGATTTACTAAACGATCGTGTGCTAGCAAGTTTTACTAAACGATCAAGCATTCTCGATCTATGCGATAGACAAAACCTTCTCCCACCTCCTTGATCGTATAGTTCAATCGTTTCCTTCCTCCATCTCTCTACCAATTTTACACAGAGCCCACACCTCTTGGATTCTCACTCCGGGAATACCAAGGTTTCCGAGTGCTTGTGTCGAGGGGTTGCTCTGTGTGGATCAGACAGTTCGTGATTTCTAGACGATTAGTTAGGTGATCTGAACGATAGCGAAAGATTGTTGTCCAATTCTCCATGAGAGTGAGAGATTTATAGAATAAGTGTTCTTCAAAGGTATGTCTCTCATTCCTTTTGTATTTTCTTAAGAAAGTATATTGTAATTTGTTCTAAGATACATAATTGTTCTGTATGTTTGTGAATGCCTTTATTCTTTCACAATGGACTTGGAAAGATCTTTCTTCCGCTCATGGAGATCTCTGATTAGATTTCCTTCAAGATGTGAAAAGAGCTATCTTCGTCATATCTAGTTAGGACCTCGCAAGAAAAGAGTGGATA
Source organism: Benincasa hispida (assembly GCF_009727055.1). Taxonomy (NCBI): domain Eukaryota; kingdom Viridiplantae; phylum Streptophyta; class Magnoliopsida; order Cucurbitales; family Cucurbitaceae; genus Benincasa; species Benincasa hispida. The sequence goes on along the minus strand of NC_052352.1, from coordinate 22,241,845 downwards.
GGTTCCTTATAGTGGGGTGTGAAAGTTAGCCCTCTAGTTAAAAAAAATGCCCTTTATGTTTCGCTTATGTGTGTTTAGTCACCCTTGTCTTAGTGTTTTCTTTTTCTTTTCTTTTTTTTTTTTTTTTGCAAGTTTGGTAGTGTCCCGAGGTTGGATAACCGAGCCAGAGTAGAGGGAAAACGAGATGAGGACCTTATAAAACTTTTTCAGGTTGTGCAAGCTTAATTAGCAAGACTCTAGGTTCACTCATGCATGAATAGATTAATAATCATTATTGAAATTGTGCTTAATTGATTGATTGTAATTGATCTTTGTTCTTGATTACAAACTTTATTATATTTGACTATTGAGACTGGAGTAGCAACTTTGCAACTAGAGCTAGCATGTGTTTTATGTTTTCTTGATTGCGTGTTTCTACCTTGCTCGGGACGAGCAAGGATTAAATTGGGGGTGTTTGATAACTCTCAAAAAGAGCTATTATTCCTAGCTTAATTCGGACTCATTGTTGGATTTTATGTGTTTATTGTGTTATTTGGTAGGTACCGAGAAATCAAGAGGTAGAATTGGTGATTTTAAGCTAAATGAGGTTGATTTGAAGCAAATTGAAGTTGATTTGAGCATCTAGGCTTCAAAGAAGATAAAAAAAGGGCAAAATGCCCCTGCCTCAGCGTCGCAACGCTCGTGATTTGCCTAGCCTCAACGTTCGTCTGACGCTTGAAGGTTGAATGCTAAGGTGCAAGGTAGCATTTCAACGCTGCCATCAGTGTTGCAATGCTACGAACATAGAGACGAAGATTCCTTAGTGCGTGCGCAAGTGAGCATCTGCCCAAGCATTGTGCCTCTATGTCTGACACTCGAAGCCAGCCGCATTGCAGCGTCGCAACACTACCTTTACTTTCCTTCGTTTTTAGGTTAATTTTTATGCTGAATTTTAATGGAGGCCTGGAGAGGTCAAACTATCTTCTTTTCCTTTCATGTTTTTGGTATCATTAGGTTAGATTTTTAATTTTATTTTTGGATTGTAAACATGAATTGGCTTGAACTCTTGAATTTGCCAATGAATTTATGAGTTGATTTTCATCTAGTTTCTTGGATCAAGGATTTGATGTCGATTTATTGAGATTTTTGTTTTTGAATTATTGTTGCAATTTTGAATTTAATGTTTTTCTTTGAATTTTTTTAAATTCCCAAGCATGATTATTGAGGTTGAATGTCACACTTTATCGTGCATGTTCATGCTAATAGGTAGTAATAGTAATGAGGCATCTGATAGCTATTTCTAGAATGTCTAATTGCTAGGTTCAAAGAATAATTTGGTTAGTTGAACATGGTTGTCCTGACAGTTAATCGACATAGTTGAATCCTAAATCTTAATGCATGTGTTTCTAGTTCTTTATGGCCGCTGAGAACCCAATTGAATTTAGGAGCATGTAGATTAGTTAAGGTATGGTCTTTCCGACCTTAATTAATAATTGGGACGCTTGATTGATTTGGATTTATTTAGTTTTTGGTCTTTGTAGAGGCTAGTTAAATCGCATCAATTCGGTAGCTATGCATGCATAATTCGAATGCATAGTCAATTAGCAGAAAAAAATGATTGAAATTGCATTGAATACCTTTCTTGATCTATGGACTAGATGAACGAATTGCCGTTTACATTTATCCTTGCAATTTACTTTCTTACATTTAAGCTTTTAATCAGTCAAAACCAAAAATTGTTTTAATAGCAATCAAGTTCAGCTTAAGAGAAATTAATTATTTACCTCCTTGTGGTTCGACACCGCGACTATTGCTACGTTTTAGTAGTAATAGGAATAGTATGGTTTTATAAATTTTCTTTTGATCTTTAGGCTTTTCGGAGCGACACTGAAAGACCAACCGTCAATATTTAAATATTAATTTCATGAATAGGGATTCGTGATAGTTGAATTTATGTTTAATTAATTTAATATTCAATATTAAATTAATATAATTAATTAAATTGTTTAATTAATTATTAATTTTATTTAAAATTTTAATTATTGAATTAATTTTTGTAAAATTAATAAAATATCAGTTTAATTAAAAGAATTAAAACTGAAATTTGAATTTTGGAGAAATTTAAAGTGGGATTTTCCCATTTAATGAACACTTTGTTCTTCCACTTAATGCTACTAAATTGAAGAAGGAGGAGTTGTCTTACGGCTACACAATCTGAGTGCACGAGTTTCTTGGACATAACTCATAAGATTTAGCTAAGAAGACATTCATGCAAACTAGTTTTTGGCTGAGAATTGAGGTTGAAGAAGAGTTCCAAAAACTTCAGAAAAACCAATGTGTCTTCTCCTTTATAATTCCTTAAATTCAGTTCATTTTGAGTCTCACAACTCAATCTAAGGTCCAAGAGAATAGTAGGAAAGATCTACTGGTGGTCTATACCTTGTAGTTAAAGAGATTGCAGTTGATTTCGTGGATTGAAGTCTTCAAAGGTGAGTTATTATGAAACCCTTTTGATACTCTATGAACATGCTTGATTTTATGCTAAAATTAATGAATTAGTGTGATTAATGGTCCTAAATTCTTCCGCTGATTGCTTGCTACTACCAACATATTTTTCAGGTAAGGGTAAGAACATGACAGCGAATGACAAGCAAAATCCATGATCGAGCCACTAGGACAAGTCATATGCTTCTGCTCGAGTTTCTAGGATTTTATGTTTTAAAATTTCTAGTCTTGAGATTTGAATTCGAAGTTTTGGTATTTTTGCGTTAGACTTTTAAAAACATTTTCTAGTTTTGTTTTATTTTTTTTTAAGGGTACCCTGCTAAATGAATTTCAGTTATTTATTTTTAATAAAGTTAATTAATTTATGATATTTATTTGGTTTTACTAAGTCATGAAAAGATGTTTGTTTGGGATTATCCTTTAATCTGCAATGGTGAGAGTGGTTCAACATCTCCACTCAATAAGCCTCCCATTTTAGGGGTAAGACCAGGTAGATAGCTCGGGTCATAGTCCTACAAGATGGAATTCGTTCCTACTCGATTTTAGGGTTAGCAGATAAGTTGTTCTCTTAAATATTGACTCCTAGTCTTGATCAAGGGACCTCACCCTCTCTATGACTAAGAGGGACTCAATTTATTGGTAGGATCATAAATCAATTGTTCATTAGTGGATCAATGGAGACTTAAGGAGCAAGATATATTACAGGGGTAAAACGATAATTTTGACCTAGCTGTAAATACGAACAACCTGTGAAAGATTGACTTACTAATCATGGTTAAATAAAGGGGACAGAAATACATTTATAGTGAGGAGTGCAACTACTAGGCTTTAGTGGAGTGGCCCGATAGTTAATGAATGTTGGTTAATTCGGTTAAAAGAGTTTAGTCAATTAATCTCGGATCGTTGGAGCTCATAAAGTAGGTCCATTAGGTTCCCCTACTAGCTCATAAATGGACTAAACCTTAGAATAATGTGATGAAAGAATTTAAAACGTTAAAATTAGTTTAAGAGAATTATTAATTATATACAAAATAGTTAAACATTTAATTATTGAATTAAACGAAATTGGAGAGATGTAAATATTTAAATTTGATTTAAATATTTATCAAATGAATAGGGATTCGTGTTTGAAATTGATGTAAAATTTATTTAATATTTGATATTAAATTATTGTAATTAATTAAATTATTTAATTAATTAAATTAATTTTATTTAAACTTAATTATTAGAATTAATTTTATTTAAAATTATGTTTAAAATATTTTTTTTGTTTATTTTAAAATTAAATTTTGTTTTTTTTTAAATCAAATATATTTTAAATATTTTATAAAAAAAATTTTAATTTTTTTTTTTTTAATTAGTGGGAAAATCCCATTTAATTAACTATATTTTACACCTCAAAATTCCTTTATTAGGTGTGTGATGGTGTTAATTTGTAGTGAATTCATTTTGCATGAAGTTCACATATAAATTGAAGGTTTGAACTTAGATTTGGATTTCATGCAATTCTGAAATTAAAGAGAAACTTTGTTCTCTTGTTTCTATGCCTATTCACTCCAATTCCTACATTAACTCTCATTTTGGATCCCACGATCCAATCTAAGGCCAAAGAATAGTAAGAAAGACTCTTGTGGTGGTTTACAAGCAATTAAAGAGGAGAAAATTCAACTGAATGCGAGCAATTGGAGTTCTTCAAAGGTAGTTGTGCTCTTGAAATCCTAAGTTTACTCTTATGAACTTGCATGTTAATTACAAAAATTGATGTAGTTAGAGTACTTAAGCTCCTAATTGCTTCCGCAAATTGAATGTCAACACCATCAATATATATATATATATATATATAATATATATATATATATATATATATATATATTATAATATATATATATATATATATATATATATATATTAATTATATGAATATGATTCATATTAATTATAGTTTATTCAAGAGAATAATAAACTATAGGTTATATATATGTGAATCATATTCAATTAGTTTTAATCTATAGTTTTTATATGAATCATATTCATATAATTAATTATATATATTATATACAACATAATAAGTTTATATTATATCACATATAATATAACCTATAGTTTAGTATTCTCTTGAATAAACTATAATATTAATATGAATCATATTCATATTAGTTTTAATCTATAGTTTTTGTATGAATCATATTCATATAATTAATATTTGAATCGCATTCAAATATTTATTTCTCTCATTAAAACTTTATATTATAATGTATGATATACATTATATTAATTATATCTTATATAATTAATTCCCTTTAACTAATTTGAATAATTCAAATTAATCCACAATTAATTTGATTCTCATTAAACCTTATTAAGCTAACAAGGAGACTTTATGGATCTATAGATTGAAACTCCAATGATACTTGATTAATTAAATAAATTCTTTAATTAAATTAACCAACCTTCATTTACTGTGAGTCACTCTATTAAAGACCCAAGCTGTGTTTTTCGTACTATAGATATATTTCTATATCCATTAAATATGACCAATCAACAATACATTTAACCTTCAAAAATTGCTTGTAAGTACAACTTGATCAAAATTATCATTTTATCCCTATAGTTACATGTAACTCCTTAAGTTCCACTTATTCCTTTAATGAACAACTAGTTATAGTCCAACTACAACCGAACCCCTCTTGAACTAGGAGAGAGTGTAGCGCCACATTGTTCAAGATCCAAAATCAGCCCTTAAGAGAGAAATTTATCTATTTATCCTAATAATAGGGGGAATGAATTAAATCCTTCTTATATCATTGTGCTACCAATTCCCATCTCCCCAATCACACGAATACCCAAAATGGTAGGCATATTGAGTCGGCGAATCCGGCCACTCTCATCCATGCAGATCAAAGGATTGCCCTCATAAGCAAGAGTTCACAACTCGCTTAGGATTAAGGTCAAGTCACCTATGGTCATCTTGGTGAAATGTAAATCTCTTCTAGCAACGGTGTTATAAAGTAAGACTGTTTATTTCGTGGTCCGGACTTATACAAACTCTCTGTATAGGATACCCTTGCACACATGTCTCCACATGAATGATCAAGATCAAATTATTTGTAATACTTTACAACAATTGTAACAACTATAAAGCAGGTCGTATCCGTAGTGTCACTAGGATAAGGTACCAAAACTTATCTATCTACTACATATCGTTTAAGTTATTACTTAAACATATCTACCTATATGTCTCCACATACATGTTTAAGTTACATCTAATAATCTTGGATTTTAGTTTATTGGTTTTGAGTGAATGCAACTAAATGTCAAATACAATATAACTTATTTTATTAGATAAATAATATATTTGTAAAGATACAAATTACAATCTACAAGAGCCCGAGATTTAGGGCATCACTTACAATATAGAATCCAAAAGGTTGAAACATAATTGTAGCCTTGTTTAACATTTTTCTTTACAGCTTTTATCACCTCAAAATCACTTATTTAATGGTTACACTTTGGTTTGCATCAAAAACCTCTTTTTTTATAAAGATTTAATTGCATAAATAGTCTCGTGGGATTAAACTCTTAGAATACTTCAAGATTTATAACTTCATCGATAGTGTATGCTTGCATTTAGACCATATTTATTCCTATTTTATGTTTCATACACGTTTGGTCGATCACCTGCTTACACTTAGAAGCACGATTAGTAAGTTCAAAAATTGTAAATTCTAATGAAATACCTTGGCCTAAATTTTGAAGAATCAGCTGCTCAACATGGTGGTCGATGTTAGTTACCTCACTCCTGCCCAACCTGGTAGTCTTCGAGGACGGCTGCAACAACGACTCCTCTCGCCTCCCAAATGTTGGGTTTTATGTCCTAAAACTCGTGGTTTGTAAACAATAGAACTTATTCTGAAAATTCAATAAAGTTGTTATTGAATATATTGTTTTTCCGAAATCCAATCAACCAAAGTCTCTTGACTATTACATGAGTACTTGAACTTTATGTGGAGACATACAAGTGGATCAGGTTCGAGTAAATAGTCAAAATGATCTACAGTATATGAATAAGGTTGGGTGTCTTATTCTGGTAACACTATTGGATGTGGCCTACTCTAAAGTTGTTACAAAGAGTTGTAAAATGCTACATACGAAGTGATCCTAATTTGTGCATGTTGGGACATGAGGAGTAGAGGTGTCCTGTGCAAATGAGTTTTGTGCAAGATTGGACCACGAAACCAGTCACTCTTACTTTATAACGTTGTTTACTGTTTAAGACTTGACTATTTCAAAGCGATGACCTAGGTAACTTGACCTTAATCCTGAGCTAACTATGAACTCCTATTTGTTCGAGATTATCCTTTGATCTGCAAATGATGAGAGTAGACCAACTGCCTCTACTCAATAAGCTTATCATTTTGGAGATAAGATCAGATGAATAGCTGGGAACATAGGGTGCAAGATGGAATTCACTCCTACCCGATTAGGGTTAGTAGAGAGGTTGTTCCCTTCAAGTGCTGATTCTGGGTCTTGAACAAGAGGCCTCACCTTCTCATTGGCTTGAGAGGGATTCAATTTGTTGATTAGATCACAAATCAATTGTTCATTAGGGGATCAGTCGGACTTAAAGAATAAGAGGTAATTTCGAGGGTAAAAAAGAGATTCGACCTAGTCGTTATTACGAGCAACCTGTGAAGGGTTAACTTACTAATCATGGTTATATCGAGTGGACATAATATATCTACAGTGAGGGGAGTTTAGCTATGGGCTTTAATGGAATTGTCCATTAGTTAACGAATGGGGGTTAGATCCGTCTAATGAGTTTAGCCGATTAATCTCGGATTGTTAGAGCCCATGATCAATAGGTCCATGAACTAGCTCGTAAATGGATTAGCTCTAGAATAGCGGGATAAGTTAATTTGAAGTGTTCAAATTAGAATTAAATGAATTGGAGAAATAATTTTTAAATATGATTTAAATATTTGAAGATGGAATTGTGTAAAAATTAATTTAATATTTGATATTAAATTAATTAGAATTATTTAAATTGTTTAAATAATTATTTATTAATTTTATGAAGAAAATTAATTTATGAAATTAATTTTATAAAATTAATAATATTTTCAATTTTATTAAATGAAATTGATTTGTGAAATCAATTTATTAAAATTGAAAAAGAAGAAAAATCACAAAGTTGGAAAATAGGTTTTCTCATTGTCTTCATGTAGTAACTCACTAAATAACCCACTTTAAGTCTTCATTAACTCCAAGCATGAGTTGCCACCCATGCAGCAAATCTCTTTGCATGAATGTCTGCAATATATTGAAGAGATTGGAGTGTTTTGAAGGTAATGCAACCAATCAATTTTTCTGTTGCCCATTTGATATCTTCGTATCCGAGAATCAATAAATTCGACTCCGCATTGTTCACAAAATTTCAAATCTTATTTTCTATCTCCGATTACTCGATAATTTCCACAAGCACAAATCCCCCTTTTTATAGGCCCAAAAATTCTTTCACAAAATAATCCACTTTTTCAGGTTTATTGGTTTTGTAATGAAGTGAGAGAAGAAGCTATTCTTCTGCTAGGTTGCTACTGTAAGTAATCTCCAAATTCCCTTAATTCAGGCTTATTTTGAGTTCCACCACTCAATCTAGAGTGCTAAGAGGATAGTAGGGAAGATCTTGGGGTGGTCTACGACAAGATTCAGAGGAGATTTGTAACTGAATTTCAGCTTAGAAGAAGTTCTTCAAAGGTATGTCATGAAACCCATTTATTTCTGTTGAAGCATATTTTCTTTTCTGCCAAAATTAATGAACTAGAGTGCTTATGGATCCTGATTACTTCCGCTGCGAAAATTGGTATTAGAGCATTTTATAAGCATTCAATTCGGTTTAATTTTAGTTTGTGGGTATTTTATATGAGTAATATGAAACTGCTGAACTGGTATGGTTTTTTGAGTTTTGGCTTTTAATTTCGCTTTGATTTCTCGTTTAAATTTGTAATTGGCTCTTGCTTGATGAGCTTATATGTGTTCCTAAGAGTCTGTAATTTATTTGGAGTCATTAGAGTTGAAATTAAGCTGTAAATCCAAGAAACAAGCGAAGAGGCCAAGTTGCAAATTCCAGAAAATCAGCCTCTGTTCATATCGTCGTTGAGCTTCAGTAGCTAAGCGATGTGAAGAAAAGGTAAGCGATCGAATAGCTTCGAGCGTTGATCGTTGAGGTGTTGTGCGCTAAACGATCGTGTACCTGCAGGAGCTAAGTGATGCGTTGTATTGTTATATGATGGCAATGCACGGTCGTGTAGCTTCAGGTGGGAGGTAAACGATGCGGTGAAGAGTTATACGATAGCACTGAGCGCTTGCTTACCACGATCGTTTACCTTTGATCGGTAGCTAAACGATGCGTCAAGATGCTAAGCGATAGTACTATGCGATCGCTTACCTATGTGCGGTAGCTGGACGATGCGTCAAGAGCTATGCGATAGCACTAAACGATCGCGTACCTCATGCGCGCACTAAACAATCAACTTCAGGCATTAGATGATGGTGCTAAGCGATCGTGTAGTAAATTATCTATGCTAAATGATGGAGCTGCACGATAGTGTTAGACACTAAGCGATCGTGTAACGTCCTCTGACACTAGACGATGACACTATACGATAGAAGGAAAACACTACACAATCGTGTAGTTTGATCAGCAGCTATGTGATAGTTGCTAAATGATCAAGCAAATACTAAATGATCAGGCAAAACATATGACAATGGTCGTCATTGCTAAATGATGAGACTTAGAAAGATCAAGAGCAAGAGCAACCGGTTCGATCGGTTCTCTTGAAGTCTAGTCCGATTCAGACGGTTCGGGTCCGGTTCAAGCTACTTGAGTTAGTTTTGGAGTGGTTCGAGCAGTTCGAAAGCGGTTCAGAAGCTATTTTTGTAATAATTAGGTTTTTGTTTGCTTGTTTTAGCCAAAACTGAAGTCATATCAGTTAGTGTTTAATTATTTATGCATGTGATGTATGTTATAATTAAATAAATCTTGTATATGCATATAATATGCCATGTAGATTTAAAATCCCACTGTAGGAAGCATGCTACATGCATTGAAAGTATGTTATAAAATGTTATAATATATAGTATGCATGTTAGGGTTTCTTTTATTTAATATAATAGTTATATTAGATATTGAATGCCTTTGTTGTTTAGCACGTCTAAAATTTTGTAAGCTATTATAAAATTGGGTTACACGTTTGAAATCCATAATAAAGAACAGTTGCATGCTCACTTAGGTTAACCACTTGTTTTAATAGTTAAAATAGGTCGTTAAACTTGTAAGACTAGGGTTACAAACTCAACCGGTATATAATCCTGTCGAAGGATGAGGGTACTTAAGTTGACAATCTATGGAACATCTTCTACTTGGGGATTATGGCCGAATAATTGAGCGTTGGTAATCGATTTTATGAGCATTCGTGAGCGGTGTGAGGTAATAAAAACGATTTTTCACCTAGACATCCTAGGTTTAAAATCCATTTATAAAAGTTATACTTATATAAACCACCTAGACTTAGGGTTATTTTTATTAGTCGAAAAGAACCTAAGTATAAATTTACCCAAATATTTAGAACACTTCAGTGGGAGAATAAAAGTTATTAGCTCTCGTGTTCTCAAGAGTTCACACTGTGAGATCCATGTTCGGCTTCTTGTCGATTTTATCTCGATTGCTCCATACGGAAAGTGTTTGCATGAGTCAATAACAAGGTGAATGGGGGAAGTCGCTCACAGTAAGTGGGTGAAGGAAATGTGTCAACATTGTCCTACGGTCTCCTCCATTAGTTTGAACTGTGAGATTCCTATGTTGCGCATGCTGTCGTTTTTAGGCGGCTTTAGCTAGTCGTTAACCGCGACGATCCCTTCGGAGGGTTGTAACTAAAGGATCTCATACCAAAGAGTTCCATGAGCGTGTTCGAATCGCTCCGTTCTCACCGTGACTGAAATGCATAAAATATACATTCAACATACAGTTATGCAAACAAATCTTAATTAATGGCATACTATGAACAAGAAAACAACAAGGGAAAGAGTTCCATACCAGTTGAAGATGTTCTTCACACTTTGAAACTCAACGCAGTGGAACCTTCCACGTGATCTACCAATGCCCAGCAGCAGCGTCAACAATAGCAGCACGAACAACTGCACACGCACGATCGCAATGGGGACGACACCAGCACTAAAAAGCCCCAGGTATTCTTAGAGTGAAAACTCAAAGGGTGGTCTTTGGTGAATGTGGTAGAGGAAGGAGGAAACACAAATTGTGTAGGCGATAAGCAAGTGGGAGGGAAAAAGACGCTATCACATAGTAGACTGCTTATCGTTTAAGAGAAGCTACACGATCATGTATGATTTACTGAACGATCGTTTAGGAAAAGGTATACGATCGTTTAGCTAAATTGGCACACTATACGATAGTTTATAGAAGCTATGCAATCGTGTAGGCGACAGTGTGCGATCGTTTAGACGTAAGGAAGACGATCGTTTAGGCGGAGAGGACTATCGTATAGGCTTTCGTTTTACGTAAGCAATCGTTTACAATTTTAACCAACACGCTCTCTCACGATTTCTCTTCAGGCGATAGATTGCACGATTTAAAAATGATAACATTTTTCATTTTAACTCATCAGTTACAATAACCGACGTTGCCCTACTAACCCACGTCCAAACGTGAAATTTGTATTAATTATCATATAGTTAACCAACTAATTAATTAATAAATATAATTATATTATATTTTTATCTTATAGTTTGATATCACATATCTACTATAGTATTTTCTCCTTTACTTGATATAAATCATATTTATATCTAATTTCCTCCAAAATAATGTATCTCATACATTTAACCAATTATATCATATATAATTAACCAGTCCAATTATATCATATATAATCGAACTTCCTCTTGTCAATTTGAACATTTCAAATTAATCCAAACACTGGTTCTCAACTTTATCCAATCTACCCAGGGCACCTAATGGACCTGTGGCTCGAAGCTCCAATGGTCCGTGAATAGCTGACTAAACTCTTTAGCCACGAGATCTACCATCCGTTAACTGTCAGGCATTCCACTAAAGACCAACAGCTGAACTCTTCTTACCACAGATATATTTTTGTGTCCATCGGATATAACCAATCATGAGTACGATGATCCTTCACAGATGCTTGTAAGTACAAGGCTGGACCAAATTACGTTTTGGCCCTGTAGTTACATCTCACTCTTAAGTACCACTGATTCCTCTAATGAATAATACAACATAGTCAACTATGTATGAACACCTCCCAGGCCAAGAAGAAGGTGTGTTGGCGCCACATCGTTCAAGATCCAGAATCAACGCTTAAGGAGCTATCATTCTACTTACCCTGCCTTGAGGAATGAGTGAATTTCATCTTGTGTAGTTGAGTTCCCAGCTCCCAATTCAGACGAATCCCCAAAATGGTAGGTTTAAATCGCGACCTGGTCACTCGACCCATACAAATCAAAGCACCACCTTTAATCACAGAGTTCCCAACTCACTCAGTATTGAGGTCATGTTACCACCTATGGTCATCCTAGTGAAGTGAAGTCTCTGTCATGAACCGTGTTATATAACGAGACATTGACACTTCGTGGTCAGGTTTTATACAAACTCTTTGTATAGGATGCCCCTGCTCGCATGTCCCCAACATGAATGATCAGAATCAGACCATTTGTGACAAGTCACAACATTTGTTACCATTTCACAAAGCGGTCTGCATTCGTAGCGTTACCAGGATAAGGTTTCCCTCCTATACCCATATACTACAGAACATTTTGGTTATCACTCAAGACATGATCCACTTGTATGTCATCACATATATGTTTGAGTCACATACAAATAACCAGGGATTTTATGTTTATTGGTTTGTGGTAAAGCAAATAAAACAAGCAACTAAACAAAATACAAAATGTGAAGTAAATATCATATATTAACAACACAAGCGTTCGTACAAACTGTTTACAAACTACAGGACACGAGAGTTTAGGGCATCAACCCCAACAATCTCCCACTTATCCTAAAGCGAAGTGGGGTGTACAATAAATTAGTACAAAACAATAAACTATGGCATAAAAGCCCAGTACAAAAAAATCTCCCACTTGCCCTAGTCCAACCGCGGACAATCCTGTAGACCCATGCTCCATAGGTGGCCCTCAAACACTGTAGTCGTGAGATCCTTCATAAACGGGTCAGCAACATTGTGCTCTGAAACGATCTGCGTGACGATCACGTCCCCTCAATGCACTATCTCACAGATCAGATGATACTTTCGTTCTATGTGTTTTTCGCGCCTGTGACTTCTCGGCTCCTTGGAGTTCGCCACTACCCCACTATTATCACAATAGAGGATAATGGGCCTAGACATATATGGAACTACTTCCAGTTCTATCAAGAACTTTCTGAGCCAGATGGCCTCCTTAGCGTCTTCGCAGGTCGCTACGTACTTCGCCTCCATAGTGGAGTCGGCGATGCGCCCCTACTTAGTGCTTCACCACACTACAACTCCTCCGTTAAGAGTAAAGACTGGCCCTGAAATTCAAAATCCAGGTATCCTATAAGGATTAAATCCCTCGAACCATACACGAGCATATAGTCTCTCGTTCTCCAAAGATACTTGAGGATATTCTTCACTGCGGTCCAGTGACGCTGGCTTGGGTTAGACTGATACCTACTGACTATGCCCACAGCGTAGCAGATGTCTGGACGAGTANACTGCGGTCCAGTGACGCTGGCTTGGGTTAGACTGATACCTACTGACTATGCCCACAGCGTAGCAGATGTCTGGACGAGTATAGAGCATCGCGTACATCAAATTGCCGATAGCAGACACATATGGGACCCGCCTCGTCTCCTCAACCTCTTGAGGTGTCTTAGGACACATGTCCTTAGAAAAAGTGACTCCATACCTGAATGGCAGTAGGCCCCTCTTGGAGTCCTGCATCGAGTACTTGAGCAACATCTTGTCAATGTACGATGCTGAGACAATGTTAGCACTTTGTTCTTACAATCCTAAAAGATCTCTATACCTAGAACAAACTGAACCTCTCCCAAATCTTTCATTTGAAATTGGGTCGCTAGTCAGTTCTTAACTGCAGTCAGTAGACCTATATCATTCCCAATGAGTAGGATATCGTCTACATACAACACTAAGAAGACTACTGAAGCGTTGATGATCTTCTTGTAGACACAAGTTCATCAACGTTTTGGTCAAAGCCATACGACTTGATCGTAGTATCAAGCTATATGTTCCAAGATCGAGACGGCTGTTTCAGTCCATAAATGGACCGATTCAGTTTGCAAACCTTTTGCTCTTGACCTTGGGCTATGTATCCCTCGAATTACACCATATAAATGGTCTTCTCAAGATTGTCATTCAGAAAGGTCGTCTTGATATCCATTTTTCAGATCTCATAATTATAATAAGTTGCAATGGACAGGAGGATGCGGATCGACTTTAACATAGCAATAGGCGAGAAAGTCTCCCCATAGTCGACTCTCTCTACTTGGGTATAACCCTTTGCCACAAGTCGAGCCTTGAAGGTCTATACCTTCCCATCAACACCCCGTTTGCACTTGTAGATCCATTTACAACCTATAGGGCGAACCCCATCAGGCTGATCTACAAGATCTCATACTGAGTTGAAATACATCGACTCCATCTCGAGATCCATAGCCTTGACCCATTCATCCCAGTAAACATCCTTCATTGCTTTCTTATAAGACAAAGGATCCTCAACGTTGCCATCTCCTACCATAGCAAGGAATTTCGTGAAACTCAGATAGTGAACGGGTGGGTTCGCAACATTCTCACTACGTCGAGGTTCCCTCAACTTTTGAGGTGGAACCGAACTACTAGATGAACTCCCATCAACAACCCTTGTTGATGTAGCAGGCACTTCAACAACTCTTGTTGAAGTTTCAGTAGTTTCATTGGAAAGCTCACGCAACATGACTTTGCTTCGTGGACTGTGCTCCCTTATATGATCCTCCTCCAGGAAAGTAGCGTTTGTTGAAACAAACACCCTATTTTCTGTCGGATCATAAAAATGACCCCCTCGTGTACCTTTGGGGTAGCCTACACAGAGGCATAACCTCGACCATGGTTCCAACTTCTTGGGATTAGCCTCAAGCACATGTGCAGGGCAACCCCAAATGCGGAAGTGACGTAAATTAGCTTTACGCCTATTCCACAACTCCAGAGGTGTTCTAGCAACACTCTTGGAGGGAACACAGTTAAGTATGTATATCGCAGTCTACACTGCAAAACCCCAAAACGAAACTCATCATCGAGCGAACCATGTCTAACAAGGTCCTATTTCTCCTCTCTGCTACACCATTCTGCTGAGGTGTACCCGGTGTTGAGAGTTGGAAAACGATTCCATGTTCTATCAAATAGTCCTGGAATGCCGAGTCCAAAAACTCACCACCTCGATCGGATCGAAGTGTTTTAATCCGTCTATCCAATGCATTTTCAACTTCAGCCTTGAACTCTTTGAACTTTTCAAAGGATTCAGAGTTCTGTTGCATAAGATAAACATACCCGTACCTTAAGTAGTCATCAGTGAAACTGATAAAATACTCATAGCAAACTCAAGAGGCTCTTTTGCTCTATAACCTCAACTCATCCAATGGGAGAAGTGTTACTGAAGATGTAATTACCTTCTTTTGTAATCTTGTAATGAACATATTGTACATATTTTTGTTTTGAATGAAATGTTCATTTTCAGGAAATATGTTTGTTCTATCTCATAGTAACTTCTGTTAAGAATCAAATTGTTAAAAGCCATTTGCAAATATTCAGATATTAAACGGCTAAGATCGAAATATAATAAGTTTAAAGATTTCTAGATCTGACTGCTAACAAGAGTTGTTAAGGTAGGTCAGACCCATCTTAATCAAAGAGTTGAGAGTACCTCAATGTAGTGGGAGAAAAATGTGTTTCCTGGCCATTATTGAGAATTAGATGCGTTCCCCATATAGTTTAATAAGAAGCCTATTGTACATTAATGTGTTTACAATTATTCTCTCGGCTAAAGTGTTTAAGAATCATCTAGTAAAACTAGAAATACCAAAGGTTAATAACCTAGGACAAGTGGAAGAAATATCGGGTATGAGATACTAAATGGTAAAACCATGGGTATGGGATGCCCTAGTTTATTATATTTCTCTATAAAACTTAGAAACTCAGTCTTATATATTGGACATATAAGTTACCGCCAGAGTTTTAGTCCAAATGGAAGTTTGTTGGGTTTTATATCCTAAAACTCGTGGTTTGTAAACAATAGAACTTATCTAAATTCAATAAGATTGTTATTGAATACATTGTTTTTTAGAAATCAAATAAATCAAAGTCCCTTGACTATTACATGGGTACTTGAACTTTATGTGGAGACATACAAGTGGATCAGGTTCGAGTAAATAATCAAAATGATCTATAATATATGAATAAGGTTGAATGCCTTATTCTGGTAACACTGTTGGATGTGGCCTACTCTAAAGTTGTTACAAAGAGTTGTAAAGTGCTACATACAAAGTGATCCTAATTCATGCATATTGGGACATGAGGAGTAGGGGTGTCTTGTGCAAATGCGTTTTGTGAGGGAAGTTCAGCTATGAGCTTTAGTGAATCGCCCATTAGTTAACGAATGGGGGTTAGATCGGTTTAATGAGTTTAGCTGATTAATCTTGATTCGTTGGAGCCCATGATCTGTAGGTCCGTGAGGTCCCCCTACTAGCTCGTAAATGGATTAACTTTAGAATAGCGCGATAAGTTAATTTGAAGTGTTCAATTATAATTAAATGAATTGGAGAAATAATTTTTAAATATGATTTAAATATTTGAAGATGGAATTGTGTAAAAATTAATTTAATATTTGATATTAAATTAATTAGAATTATTTAAATTGTTTAAATAATTATTTATTAATATTATGAAGAAAATTAATTTATGAAATTAATTTTGTAAAATTAATAATATTTTCAATTTTATTAAATGAAATTGATTTGTGAAATCAATTTATTAAAATTGAAAAAGAAGACAAATCACAAAGTTGGAAAATGGGTTTTTCCATTGTCCTCATGTAGTAGCTCACTAAACAACCCATTTTAAGTCTTCATTAACTCCAAGCATGAGTTGCCTCTCATGCAGCAAATCTCTTTGCATGAATGTCTGCAATATATTGAAGAGATTGGAGTGTTTTAAAGGTAATGCAACCGATCAATTTTTCTGAAAAAAATCGTGAGAGAAGAAGTTGTTCTTCTGCTGGGTTGCTGCTGTGAGTAATCTCCAAATTCCCTTAATTTAGGCTTATTTTGAGTCCCACCACTTAATCTAGAGCACCAAGAGGATAGTAGGAAAGATCTTGAGGTGGTCTACAACAAGATTCAGAGGAGATTTGCAGTTGAATTCGAGCTTAGAGGAAGTTCATCAAAGGTATGATATGAAACCCATTTATTTCTACTGAAGCATGTTTTCTTTTCTGCCAAAATTAATGAATTAGAGTGCTTATGGATCCTTGTCACTTCCGCTATGCATTGTTACGTTCCAACACCAACTGATTCATAAATCTGAGTGACCAGGCCACTCAAACACTGAAGATCAATTCTAGCCTTAAATCCTGAATAGAAGTTATCCTACTGGAAGCTCAAGAACTCTTGTTGCTTTGGGAGGTATTCCTACGAACACTTAGAAGAGTTGCTAGAAAGCTCCTTAACTAATTCCTTAATGACATACCTGAGCTAGCAGAAGAAGCATGCATCGACATCAAGATCAGGCTAGGCAACTCCCAAGAGGGACAAGCATCATGTACCGGACCACGCAACAGATGAGGACATGCTTTAGATGGATGACTCTGAAGCGAACAAACTCGACATGGACAAATCTCGAACAAGAGAGGTAAGCTCAGATATACAATTCTTAAGCTCACGAATTTCTCTTACCTCTTCTCCATCCCACTGAGCTGCTTGCCTCGCAAGAAGCATATAATAGATGCTTCGATAATCTGCCATGATAAAACAAGTAGACACAAAAAGAAAGAAAAATCTTGTTCATTTAAAGTTTACAAGACAAAATTATCAAAGAGAAATTAATTGGCTCCCAAAAATGGCGTCAATTTGACAGAGAGGGATTTTGTTGTCATCTTAAAACCTTTACTAGTCAAATAATATTTATAAATCACCAAACTAACTACTTATACTACAAGGTGGCACAAGCGAAAATTTTGGAATTGAACCACATTGCGCCTAAGATAGAATATTTCTAAGTTAAATTAGCCTTTGGAAAGCAGTAAAAATGGGAGGGGGTTGGTTGTTTAGCTTCAAAGGAAAACTAAATGCAGAAATTTAAAGTACAAAAAGTAAGATAGATTAAGAAAGAGAGAGAGCGAACACGAGATCACCTTCGTCGATTAAGAGACTGTCAGGCTATCTATATACAATTGATGATCAATAAAATTAAGTTCAAGTCATCTCTTTGTGACATCCACATTTGAATTCTAAAAGAAAATTTAGCTATAAATAGAAAAGTACTTCATTGAAATGAAAATTATGATTAGAAAGTAATAAAATTGAAATAACAAAAATAGAAATGCAAGTAAACACTAATTGCAATCCCATGAAAAAGGAAAAACACTCTAGAACTATCTCTCGACTATATCAATTATGGCTTTGTCAAAGAGAATCGAGTTTATACAAGCTTAAAGTCTCGAGTAGGTTGATGGGATAAGGTTTGCAGATAGCATAGAGCTTTTGCTCATTTATTGATGATATGAACCAAAATGACTTCGTATTACCTTTAGGACTAATCACACCTTTAAGAGTCAAGAAACTATCGTTAACGTTGAATTCTCGTATACAAATTAAGAAAAACTCAATTGAGAAGACTCAAGCAACAACAATTGATCAAAAGTTCTATAATTTGTTTCATTTGATGCTACAATATGAAATTGATTGAGCTTTGTAAAATTTTTCACTAGTATTTTTTATTAGTAAGTGAACCTTATTTTTGGTATTTTTAATTTTTGGACCCAAATATATTTTATTTGGTATTTTAGTGTTTTTGAGTTAGGAATAGAATGGACTTTTAAGTTCCTTTGGTTAAGTGGTATAAGTTATAAGAGAGGAAAAGGACACGGTATGTAATTTTTGAGTTTTGAGTTTTTAAGTTTTTTTAGAAGATTCTCTGATAGAAGACAAGGCCTCATCACCACTTTGTAATTCTTGAATCAGACTTGCATGCCAAGAACATTCTGCTAAGACTAATCATTTTGCTTGTGGAGTGTTTCTTCGATCAAAAGATAATCCAAATCTAATCTTTTCCCTTTGGATTAACGACGAATTGGTTTTGAGGTTTTAGAATTGGATATTAAGGGTCCAACAAATGGGTTCCTAATTTTTCAAATTGCTAGGATTTTCACATCAATTAACTTCTAGGGTTTCTAATTCCTCTTCTTCTAACTAGGACTCATGAATGAGCATCTTTTTTTCTTCTCGAATTTGTACCTTTTATAGACCTTTAGGTGTCATTTGGATCCCCAACTTCAATTGAGTGGACACTCACTTATTGAACTTTCAATTATAATAATTGGTATTTCCCAACTATTATAACCTACAATTAACTACAATATTTCTATTTCAAATTCCACTTTATTATAATGTTCACTATTTCTTATCATCCTCATTACTAAAATACACCTTAAATACAAATGATTATAATCTACTGTCAATATAATAATCAACTCAATGTGAGATAGTTGCTAAAATTAATATAGGAAATTTAACAAGGACTCTCGCAATCGGATAATGGAGGTATGGGCAAAAAAAAAAAAAAAAAAAAAAAAAAAAAAAAAAAAAAAAAAAAAAAAAAAAAAAAAGAAAAAGTAAAACTCAGACGGTTTTGACCACAAAATTCTAGTTGAAAGTCAAACACTGGGTCATAACTTAACTGGACATTTTCATACATCATGGACAAAATCACACACATACACAAAATAAATAACTAAATAAATAAAAATTAAGAAGAGAAATTTTTATATATAAAAAAAAATGTCAAACTATTTATAGAAATAGAAAAAAATATATTTATAGATATTGATAAACTTCTTATCAACTTAATGTTTATTAATGATAGACTTCTATTAGTTTCTATCACTGATAACTACTGATAAATTTTTATTAGCCTCTATAAAAAAAATATTAAAATTTTGTAATTTTATGTAAATAGTTTCCTTTATTTTTTATTTTTTATTTTTTAAAATCTCTCAATTAAAAATTAAAATATTTAAGAAAAATGGTGCTTTCTACATTCAATCTGGTCCATTTAACATATAAAAAATACATGTTTAAATTGGTTTTAGATAAGTTTGCTATATTTGACATGAAAATAATTTTGCTATATTTAACACGAAAACATCAAGATAAGTACATATTTGGAGGAATAAGCTTGAATTTAGAGCCAAATAACCTTTTGTAAACAAGAGTTATCAACACGGTGCAGCAACAAACACTTGACAACTATCCCAATTATGAACTCTTGGAGTGGGATCTCCGCACAAAACCGGTTAGACAGTTTCGACCGGTAAGTATTTAATTTTTCAGTTTCATTAAGTATTTAATTTTTCAGTTTCATTTTTAGTTTTTTTAAAAAATAAGTTTATAAATTCTTATTCTATCTTTAAATTTATTTATTTGATATCTATCAATATTTTTAAAGACTAAGTCACATTTTAAAAACAAAAAAAAAATAGTTTTTTAGGCTTCATTTTGTAACCATTTCACTTTTGATTTTTTATTTTTGAAAATTAAGAATATTTTCTCACATTTTCTTAAGTACAAGATATGAAATATTAGCCAAATTCTAAAAACATAAACAAGTTTTTAAGATTTTAGAAATTAGTTTTTTTTTTTTATTTCAAAATTTGGCTCGTTTTTAAAACATGGGTAAAAGTAGATAAAAAAAGCAAGAAATTTAAAGGTGGAATAGGTATTTGTAGGCTTAATTTTCAAAAACTAAAAACAAAAAATCAAGTCCTCATTTGTTAATGATTTGGTTTTTGAGTTTTTATTTTTTAAAATTAAGTCTATAAACACTACTTCCCAAAAACTAAAAACAAAAAATCAAGACCTCATTTGTTAATGATTTGGTTTTTGAGTTTTTGTTTCTTAAAATTAAATCTATAGACACTACTTCCACCTCCAAACTTCTTTCTTTGTTATCCAATTTTTATCAATTGTTTAAAAAACCAAGCAAAAAATATATATATTAATCCTGAATTTTCAAGGCTAATGCTTAAATTTGTTTTTACTTTATTTGGTCTTAGAAATTGGTTTTACTTTTTGATAAAATATTAAATACATTAAATTGTGCATTTTCAAATTAAGAATTGCCTAAAAACCAAGGACCTTTCCTATAGGATATTTTAAACGTTTTAGTTTTGCAAATATGATATACAAATATTGGAAATATTATATATATATATATATTTCGTTATTCTTATTTTTCCCTCAAACCCTTCCATTTTCATTTTTTTAGTACATTTTTTTAACATTTAGGCTACGTTTACTAATCCGTAATTAAAATTGCCACAATCGTAATGAGTTTATATTTATGTATCAAATTTTAGTGAGCTTTAATTTCAAAAGAAATGAGATTATTTTGATTGTGTTTACCACACACGGATGCAATCGTAATAAAAAAAAAGGAAAATTGTCCAAAATAGCCCTTTCTAATTTTTCACATTACAAAAGTAGCACGCTTTATGAAAATTCGATAAAAGATTTTATCACAGGCCTTCTTGAATGAGATCGGCTCTGAGACTGAATTTGAAACGTTAAGAATTCAAATTATCCAACCTGTTGAAACGACGAAAATACCATTGCTTAAAAAAAACCTTCATATAAATGGAAACCATTCCAGCTCCTCACTTCGCCCGAGATCTCCCTACATTTGCTTTGAAATTTTTCTTGTCTCCACGGTTATTTGCATCCTTAAGTTTCATTATTGTAGAGGTATTCCACTATTTCCTTCGTTTTTTTTTCTACGGTTTCAATTTATATTAGCGTTTGGTTAGCATTTTAGTGTCTATCTAAGAGATATGTGAAATTCGGGTTGTATATTTTTTCCGTTGAATTGTATTTGATGATTTTTTGGATACTTCATCCTATCTCAAGTGAAGTATGTTTGCATCTCGACCAAGATTGGATGAAGTAGTCCCGAGATTGGGTGAACTATTGAGTTTTTGGATCTTTGTATATGATATCAGGGTAAATGTGGCCTAAATCGTCCCCGAGATCTTATACAGAATGTGACCAAAAACCCTAATCTCATGGCATATTAGTGTGAATGGGTCGAGTTCTTCATAATTAGCACACGATCTAGGGCAAAACGATTAGTAATGCTCTTAATGAAACGATGTCCTTCAAACATGAAAACATTTTTCATTTTATCCTTCAGTTATGAAAACTGAACATAACCTCCCACTTTCATACACTGTTAAAGGAGAAACCACCCACAATTATCATATAATTGTTTTAATTATAAATAAATATAACTAACTTATCATATTATATTTATAACATATGGTTTTAATATCACATCATATGTAATATTTAAATCATATTTCTTTTCTCCTTTACTTAATATAAATCATATTTATATCAAATTCCTCCAATTAATGTATCTTATACATCATATCAATTATATCACATATAATTGAACCAGTTTAATCATATCATATATAATCAAATTCCCTCTTGTCAATTTGAACACTTCAACTGACCCAAAAACTGATTCTCAACTTGAGTCCATTGAGCTACCAAGGGGACCTTATGAACCTATAGGTTGAAACTCCAACGGTACGTGAACAGCTGACTAAACTCTTTAATCACGAGATCCACCATCTATTAACTGTTGGACACTCCACTAAAGACCGACAGGTGCACTCTTCTTACTACAGATATATTTCTATGTCCATCAAATATAACCAATCAACAGTACGATAACTCTTCACAGATCGCTTGTAAGTACAGTTGGGTCAATTTACCGTTTTTTCCCTGTAGTTACATCTAACTCCTTAAGTACCACTGATTCCTCTAATGAACAATACATCATAGTCCTACTATAAGTGGACACCTCTCGGGCCATGAGAAGGTGTGTGGTTCAACATCGTTCAAGCTCCGGAACCAGCCCTTAAAGGAGCAATCTATCTACTTACCCTGGATTCAGGAAATGAGTGAATTCCATCTTGTGTAGCTAAGTTCCTAGCTCCCTAATCAGATGGATCCCCAAAGTGGTAGATTTGAGTCGGCAATCTGACCACTCGCACCCATGCAAATCAAAAGACCGCTTTCATAGGCAGGAGTTCCCAACTCACTTAGGATTAAGGTCATGTTACCTATGGTCATCCTAGTGAAATGAAAGTCTCTGTCATGAACCGCGTTATATAACGAGACTAAACACTTCGTGGTTCGATCTTATACAAACTCCTTTGTATAGGATACCTCCGCTCTCATGTCTCCACATTAATGATCAGGATCAGACCATCTGTAGCACTTTACAACATTTAGAACATCTATAAAGCGGGTCGTATTTGTAGTGTCACCAGGATAAGGTTTTCATCCTTTATCCATATACTACAAACCATTTAGGTTATCAAAGACATGATCCACTTGTATGTCTCCACATACATGTTTAAGTTACAACGACAATCAGGGATCTTATTTTATTGGTTTGTGGTTAATGCAAATAAATATCTCATATTTCATAGACAACAGTGAAGAAAATATCTCATATTATTACATCATAAGCGTTTGTTTATACAGGTGTTTGCAAACTACAGGACCCTACGAGAGTTTAGGGCATCAACCCCAATAATTTTTACCTCGAGATTTAAGGCAGATTCCAAATATAATGCTAGTTGTTGTTTTACCTAATTGATGGTTGAGTTCAATTTCGGGTTTGTGTTCTGTATAACAGATGACATTGGTACCTAAGATCCATACTTTTGATTATTTTCCGGCAAATTTGACTTGTTGTTCTCATCTAGCGGAAACAATCTTGAATATTAAGAACAAACTAACACCTAGGCAGTTAGTTGCACATGTGTTAGGCAGACTATCTTTGGTCATTTTTGGATGTTAAGTTAGTTTTTAATGGGCCTTTGTATCATTATATTCTTCTGAGAGAGATATATAAGGATAGGGAAAATGTCATTAGCTTTAAGTTATTGGGAAAGAAGGTTTCTTATGGACGGGAAGAGTTTGATATAGTGACGGATTTGAAGTTTAGGCCTAGGCGTGTAGTTGAGTATGGTTAGGATAGAGTTCTTAGGCTTGGGAAGTTGTACTTAGGCGATAGGTCCAACATGAATGGGACTGAGTTGGACAAGGATTTTTTGGATAATGAGTTCGAGAGTGATGAGGATGCAGTAAAGATGTCCAAATTCTTTTTCATCAAGTTAGCTATGATGGGAAGGGAAATGAGGCAACAATGGACTTTGGTTGATGTATGGTAGGATTTTTATAACTATGACTAGGGCTACATGATATTTGCGAAAACTCTGAGTAGCTTACAAAGTGCATGTAAAGGGAAAATTGCAACATACAAGAAGAAGTCTACAAATAGTAAGTTGCCAGAGTCATACAGCTTATACGGGTTTTTGTTTGCTTTCCAGGTTCATTAATTTTACTTAATCATAATTGTTATTGGTACTTCGACTTTATAGTGCACTAATGGGTGGTGTTTGTTTTTTTTTTTTTTAATTGGTAGGTTTAGGCGTACGAGAAAGTTTCATCCCTTAGTAGACGAGTGGCGAATTAGGTTTCCGTTAATGCAATATCATGCATAATATATGGAGTTGAACATATTCACCTGGAGGAAAGGTGATTCAGACACAGGTTTTTAGGTCTCAAGTGGTAAGTCGTTCTTCATTAAGTTTTGTATGTTGGTATACGTTTTAAGGTTTAGGTTTTAGGGTTTAGGGTTTAAGGTTCTAACATTTTTTCTTGTTGTTTACATTCAGGCTTGTATAAATGACATCATTCTGACCGAGGAGGAAGAGGCCTACTTCCGTCATACGTTGGACCTTCCGACAATGGATGGGTATGTAGAGCCTCTCCCTGCTCAGCTAGAGAATGTGGTTCGTGGTCCAATTGAGGATGAGGGTCAAGAATGAAAGAACCGTGAGGTCCATTGCGGAAGCAAGGATCATTCCCAATTCCCAATTTTTATGGAATGATAATTTACCGTACAATTAAATATGTATTAACATTAAATTACAGCATGTTTTAGAAAAGAGGATGAAGGGTTAACATACCTTTGAAGAAACTAAAAAATTCTTCATGAAAGCCTCCTCTCCAGTCACGATCAATTACGAACTAAAAAGATCGTCAACGAGGACACCACCATAAAGCTTCCTCCGTATTCTCTGTAGAAAAAGAGAATTCGCAGGCGTGTGTGGGCTCTGAATTTTGGAAGAGTGTGAGAGTTTAGAGGGGAAAATATTTTCTGTGAGATCTAGAGAATATAGAGAGATTGTTCAGTTTTCTGTAAATCTATTGTAAAGAAAATGAAGACCTCAACCCCTTTATCACGATCGATCAAGAGAGAAAAGAGGGGGGAAGAAGTTACAACTCCCTCCTCAATTAATTTTCAAAAAGTTAATTAAATTTAAAATAATTAAATAAATAAATAAATATTTAATAAATTATTTAGTATATATATATATGTGATAACCACCTTATCATGTAATATGTATTAAACTATATGTTATATCAAATAGAACACATAATCTATAGTTTCTATATTGTATCAAATACAATATAACCTATAGTTTGTTTCTCTCTCGATAATGCATGGCATTTAATATAAATCACATTTATACTAAATTTAATTATATGAATCTCATCTATATAATTTTATATTTGAATCATATTCAAAAGTTTCGTCTCAAATAAACTTTATATTATAATGTATCAAATATATTATATTAATTATACCATATATAATTAAGTTAAATTAATTATATCATATATAATTAATTCCCTCAGTTAATTTGAACAATTAAAATTACTCCAAAATTAATTCTCAATAATCCCTATTAAGCTACAAAGGAGACCTTATGGACCTATAGATGGAAGCTTCAATGGTACTTGAATAATTAATTAAACTTCTTTAACTAAAATATTCAACATCCATTAACTGTCGGTCACTTCACTAAAGACCAATAGCTGCACTCTTCGCACTACAGATATATTTCTGTATCCACTGGATATAACCAGTCAATCGTGCGATGACCCTTCACAAATTGCTTGTAACTACAGCTGAGCCAAAATTATCATTTTGTTCCTATAGTTACATCTAACTCGTTAAGTACCACTGATTCCTCTAATGAACAATAAGTCATAGTCCAATTATGACCAAAACCCCTCTCGGGCCAAGAGAGGGTGTGGCGCTATATTGTTCAAGCCCCGGAATCAACCCTTAAGGGAACAATTTATCTATTTACCCTGGCATTAGGGAAGGAGTGAATTTTGTCTTGTGTAGCTATATTCCTAGCTCCCCAATCAGACGAATCCTCAAAACGTAGACTTATTGAGTAGGCAATCTAGCCACTTTCACCTATACAAATCAAAGGACCGCCTTCATAGGCAAGAGTTCACAACTCACTCAGGATTCAGGTCATGCCACCTATGGTCATCCTAGTGAAATGTAAGTCTCTACTATTAGCGGTGTTATATAATAAGACTATTCATCTTCTGGTTCAATCTTATACAAACCCTTTTATATAGAACACCCCGCTCACATGTCTCCACATGAATGATCAGGATCAGATCATTTGTAGCACTTTATAACAACTGTAACATTTGCAAAGCAGGTCATATTCGTAGCGTCACAAGGATAAGGTATCCAGCCTTATCCATCTACTACAGACCATTTAGGTTATCACTTAAATATGGTCCACCTGTTTGTCTTTACATACATGTTTAAGTTATAGAAGATAACCTTGGATGTTAGTTTATTGGTATATGGGTTAATGCTACTAAATGTCGAATAAAATGCCTCTGGATTTTAATAAATAAATAAGTTGTTTGTATATTACAATTATAAACTACAAAACACACGAGATTTAGGACATCAACCCCAACAAAGAACGGGTTAATGGATCGATGATGGGTGACGATACTGTGACAGGTGGTCGTCTTACAGATTTTGGTCCACATGTGAGTGAAGTCAGCACTTACAGTGCTTGGAAGAAAAGTTGGATCGTATGGAATCCTCATATACGATTGAGTTGAAGGCCATAAAGGAAATGTTGATGCTAATTATGAAGATATGTTACATAAAATAAAGTTAATTTATGTAGTTATTTGCTTTGTATTGTTTTATAAACATTACTTCTAGGGTAAGTCTGTCGTATTGCAGTAGCATTAAGACGGTGGAGAAAGTCTGTTGTGTCAAGAACCACTTTCCTGGGACCCAATTTTTGACGATACACCCACTGATGAGCGATGTGGTGAGGATCCACTTGTTCCCAACCCAGCTGTTGAGGATCCCACTTGTATCGATGATATGCTCGATGCTGATCAGATCCAATTGGGCGAGGACACGGACGATGGATACAGTGTTATCACCATAGAGATAACATTGGGAGGCAAAGATATGGCTGGTCCATTAGTTGTTATTCTAAAGGAGTAGAAGAACAATCCATGTTATTACATATCTAGGGTTTAGGGTAATTTTCTGATATGGTTTAGAGTGATTCCCTAATAATATTTCTGTGAATGCAGCCTTTGAACTTTGACACTAAATAATTCTATTGTCTTAGTCTTCAAAGGTGGTCCATAAGGAAAGGACTAAGGAAGCGAGTAGTTCCATGGAAGCTCCGTAGTCCAATTATTGTCAACCCATCGAAAAGAAGAGGAAGAAAAGGGTGAAACCATATAATCCTATGGTTAAGATCCTAAGAAAGTTTGAGAAGCAGTTCTCTGAGTATCTCGGAGACTCTAGGCGAGTCAATGAGAATTGAAGGATCGTCTGAAGTGCACGAAAGTTGTCATAGTTCATGAACTTGCTTATGTCAGACACATTTATTAACGCTGATATAAGTAAACTTTCATTTATTCTGGCATGTTTAAGTTGACAAATAATTTTTTCCTTGCAGACGATCGACACTTTATTTTTGTTCACTCAGAAGAAGTTAATGGACAATGTCGATCCAACCCATTTGAAGAAGAAGTTCATTACGGCTAATATATCTACCTCGATGAGTACATGTATTTGGATAATATGTATATGTAATGTCAAATAAGTATAAAATCTAACTCTCTAATTATTGGTATGCAGAATTTCCTAAGACGTAGCCCAGAGTTGTATGATGAGATTAGGAGGGGCACTAGCCCTTTAGATGTGGAATACACTTGGGTGAAAGATGCTACAATTCTGATAAACGTACAAGGTGAACCGCCATATCACAACATACCCTAGAAGACGGTTGACTGTGTTTACATGCCATACAACATCGATGTGTACCATTAGGTGCTTTTAAAGATCGATATGGTCGTCAGAAGATACTTATGTGGGACTCCCTAATCACACTTGTTGGGGTCGATGCTCTAAATCTCATAGTATTATAGTTTGTAAACTTTATTTGTACAAACAGATTATTTATTTAATAAAATAAGTTCTTATTTTTTATGTTTAGTTGCATTAACCCAAAACAGATAAAATAAAATCCAAGTTATTTCATGAAGCTTAAACATGTATGTAGTAATAAATATGTGAATCATGTTTAAGTAATAACCTGAACGGTTTGTAGTAGATGGATAAGGCTGGGTACCTTATCTTGGTGACATTATGGATATGCTTTTACAGAAATCATATTTATTATTAGATAATTTATATGTGATTCCTGGTTTGAAGAGGAACTTGATTTCTATAAAATGATTGCTTGAATAGAACTATTCTCTAAATTTAATATAGATAAAGTGTTCATTTACAATAATGGTATTCAAATATATTATGCAAACTTAGAAAGTAATCTTTATATGCTAAGGTTGTTAGTATCTAAGGCGCTTCTAGATACTGAAATATTCATATCTGCAACAACTCAACATAAAAGACAAAAGGTTTCTCATAATGAAAATGCTCATTTTTGGCACCTAAAATTATGACACATAAATCTCAATAGGATTGAAAGGTTGGTTAAGAGAGAACTTCTAAGAGATTTAGAAGAAAATCTATACTAGTTTGTGAGTCGTGCCTTGAAGGCAAAATGACTAAAAGACCTTTTTACTAGAAAAGGTCATAGAGCCAAGGATTTTAGATTTGGATTGATACATTAACTAGACCTCTCAACATGCTCCCAAGTTTAAGATTCACTAGGCAGATTGATCGCCTCTAAGTTTTAATCCATTTCCTACAGAAGTATTTCTTTAATTTATATGCGGCAAGCTTAAGTCTCAAAATACCCTTATTCATTTATGGACAATCTTATTTCTCCTTTTAGGAATGGGCTTATGGTTCAAAGTTTACAATTTGTTTTGTTACCCCTCGTATAATTAAGTAGTTATGCGCTAATCCATGCATCTTACCTTCGTTTTGGCTTGCCCCCATGGGTATCATGTGGACATCCAACTATGAGCAAGAGTTATTTTCAAAATAAACTCTTACCTTGGAATTCAGTATAGGAAGTGGATTTGTAATTATTTTTTTGGGTAATTGCAATTGGTAGCATTTTTAGGAATAATAACCAAGTGTATAACATTATTTTTAAAAAAAATGCAAATATAGACAAGTCTATTACCAATGATAGACTCCTACCAATAATATGGTCTATTACTGATAGACTCCTACCAATAATATGGTCTATCACTGATAGACTATTTAAATTTGGCCATATTTGCAATTTTCTTTACATTATGTTATATCTACTAATACTTTGGGTCTAATGTCTATATTTGCCATTATCCCTATTTTCATCTTGCGTTGATCATGATTCCCACCTTCATTTTGACTTGCCCCCACGGTTGTCATGCATTCATCCAACTAGCAAGTTCCAATCTCAATGCCACTTATTTTTAATTTTTTTTTTTTTATGAACAAGAAGATTATAAAAAAAATGAATGCCTTTAGCTCAAACCTTACCCCCGGCAACAGTACCAAAAACTTTTTTGTATAATTTTTTTATTTGTTTTTTGTTGCGTTTCTCTATATTGTTGTCATGTTTTTAGCCTTTAGCCTTAAGTTGTGCCTAAATGATGTATGTAATGAATATGATAATGCAGCACAAGTTTTCCTTGTTTGAACCTAAGTCTAAATCCTAACAAGGTTTCCTGGTAAGTCTAGGATCGAAAACAGGGACTTAGTAATGTGAATGTCTTGAATGCTTTAATGATCTATTGCGGTGAAATGTGAATTATATGCAATACTCGTAGATGTGGTTTAATTACGTATACTCTAAAAACTATGGAGACGATGAAATGGTGGCGATGAATATGATATGGTGTATGGTGAAGTGCATTGATATAGTGGTTTAAACAATCACTAAGAACAGTAGGCGCTGAAAATGAAGAAAAATTCAATTGATGAATTAGGGTTAAGAACGTTCATTAACATTTCCTTAAGCAATGCACATATAGGCGTTCATGTTTCAATTTCTTACAATCAATTCACCTCTCTGTGTTAAATGCCACATTTATTCTATCTCTAGAATGCATGATGAGTTGATTTCATACAAAATATCTAACTTTATCTCTGAAGCTAATTCTTTCCTTGTTTAATGATGTCTAAGTTATTTACTCTCTCGAGCAGTTGACTACGTTCTACTTAACCCAAGTTCTCACCAAATTAGGCATCGAATTAAACACAGATTAAACAAGATGTACTTCTACGTATGCATGCTTTTGGAGATGTTGGTTTATCTTTTCAACCCATTGAAAATTTAGTTACTCGTGATGAAAGAAGTAAGAAACATGGATGAGAGGAAATGAATGATATTCATATTCATATTAAGAATGATAGAATTCACAAACATATAATTCTTGATACAACTATGAAATGAAAGACAAAAAGTAAAAGTGGTAGAAAGAAGTGTCAAGTCACCGGTTGCAAGCTCTTGCTCCATTTGGCTTTAATGCTATTTGCTTGAAGTGATTGTTGTCGAGATGGAGGATGAGTTCTCTCACTTTCCAGAGAAGAGACTAAGTTCTCATTAGAATCTTCAGAGTAAAGTCAAGAGGTTGAAGATGAAGGAATTATGACAGAGCTTTCCTAATCTCTTGTAAAAGTCTCCTCTTTTGTTCTTGAGCTATTATGGGCTATTTATAGGTGTCAAAAAGAACGTCCAGAGCATCTCTCTAAGGATGATCTAACACCCTTGCATTTAGTTTCATGCCTTGTTGCACCGTCTAAACATGTCACTGATGCATTGGATCTAGCATGCTTAAGTCAAATTCGGCTACCAACTTGCTCTATGATTTGACAGTTTACAAACAACGCTTGTCGTTTTATAGTTGTCATCGCATGTTTTGATTTTATCATGTGGTACTTCTATGCATTCAAGTTGTATCGCCTTTCTTCCTTTTCTGCGATCAAGGTTGTAGCTTCCATTTCTTAAGAATATTCGCCTCTTTCACCAAAATCCTGAATTCAAAGATATCAGAATTTATAGATTTCAAGATATTAGCTTTTTTAAACATGTGATCATGTAGCTTAGATTATTCCCATGAATTCATCTCAAGTTAATGCATTTTCTTCTCATTTTCCTTAATTATTCTAAATAAAAAGCTACAATAAATTGTGTTTCCACAAGTTATCACTACAATCTACATTTTGAACTGCATTCCATCCAAGAGTGTTTCTGAAACACCTTTGAAATTATGGAATGGTCGTAAAGGCAGTTTGCGCCATTTTGGGATTTTTGGTTGCCCAGCATATATGCTTGAGGAAAATCCTAAGAAATTGGAACTTCATTCAAGATTATTCTTATTTGTAGGCTGTCCCAAGGAAATGAGGGGTAGTTACTTCTACGATCCTAAAGATAATAAAATATTTGTGTCGAAAAATGCTACATTTTTAGAATAAGACCACATCAGGGAGCATAAGTCCCACAGTAAAATTGTGTCAAGCGAGCTTTCCAAATAAGCTACTGAAACTTCAATAAGAGTTGTTGAAGAGGCTACTACATCAACAAGAGTTGTTGATGTAGGTTCATCTAGTCGAACACATCCACCTCAACCGTTGAGGGAACCTCAACATAATAGGAACCTCATCGTAATGGGAGGGTTACGAACCCACCTGTTCATTACAGAGGTTTAATAGAAGCCCTGATCGTCATATCAAATGTCGACACTGAGGACCTATTGTCCTATGAATAGGTAATGGAAGATGTGGACAAAGATGAATGGGTCAAAGCTATGGATCTCAAAATGGAATCGATGTACTTTATTTCATTCTGGGATCTTATAGATCAACCTGATGGGGTCAAACCTATAGGTTGAAAGGGGATCTACAAAAGGAAAAGTGGTACAGATAGTGAGGTACAGACCTTTAAGGCTAGACTGGTGGCAAAAAGTTATACCCAGGTTGAGGGACTAGACTATAAAGAAACTTTCTCACATGTTGTCATGTTAAAGTTTATTCGGATTCTCCTGTCCATTGCCTCATATTATGACTATGAGATTTGGCAAATGGACGTCAAGACTGCCTTTCTAAATGGTAATCTTAAAGAGACCATCTTTATGTAACAACTAGAGGGATTCATCTCCCAAGGTCAAAAGCAAATGGTTTGCAAGCTTAATTGGTCCATTTATGGATTGAAGCAAACAACTCGATCTTCGAATATAAGGTTTAGTACTGCGATCAAATCTTATGGCTTTAATCAAAATGCTGATGAACTTTGTGTCTACAAAAAAGTCGTCAACAATTTAGTAGTTTTTTTAGTATTACACTAGACGATATTTTACTTATTGGAAATGATGTATGTCTACTGGCAGATGTAAAATAGTAGTTAGAAGCCCAATTCTAAATGAAAGATTTGGGGGAGACTCTATTTGTTCTAGAGATCCAGGTTTTCAGGGATCGTAAAAACAAAACACTAGCCTTGTCTCAGGTTGATGGAATACACAAACCATGCAACGGAAGCAAACAGAATCAATAAGCACTCTAATTACATTTAATTTGAGTTTTAAAGTATGCACATTCAAATAGGTTTCAAGTTACATATCTTTTGTGATGAAATCTCCAAATCCAAGCTGCTCTTTACTCCAATTAAGCTCCAAAATAGTCCGTGAACCACCAAGAGATCTTCTCTACTATTCTCAGCCTTGAATTTGAGTGGTAGAACTCAGATTTGAGTAAATTTGGTGAGTATTTTGTGGGTTTGAAGAGGAATAAGTAGTTGAAGCAGAAACTCTCTTTCAGCCTTGAATTTTCAATCCATTCACCTTCTGTCAACCAATTTTTGAAGTGTTTTTGTTACTCAACTACATGCAGGTAGCATCGGTAATGGAATTGGCCAGCAGCTACTTTAATTGGAGAGTGGATTTGTGTGAAGATGGATGAGTTGCACATCATGCTTTAAGATAAATTAGGGAAAACCCATTTTCATGTTTTTCCAATTTCCATTTTTTTTCCTTTTCAATTAATTATATAATTAATCTATGTTTTATTTAATTAATTAAATATAAAATTAAAAATCTGATTTCTTAAATTGAATTTAAAATTGGAAATTAATTTGATTATTAATTAAATATATTTAATTAATTAACTAATTTAATATCAAATATCAAATTAATCACATAAAACACGAATCTAATTCATGTAATTAATATTTAAATCAAAATTTAAATATTATACACTTTCCAATTTTGTTCAATTTCAACAAATTAAACTTTAATTATATCAAAGATAATTATGCAAACCCTAATTTGATTTTGAACTAATTCAAATTCAACCCTAATTTCAATTTGAACATTTTCAAATTTAAAATTCAATTTGAAAATTTTAAATTGATATCATTCCAAATTCACTCAATTTAATAATTCAAGGTGTTCATGTTTTACGAGCTAGTAGATAGGCCTTATGGACCTACAGATCATGAGCTCCAATGATTAAGATTAATTGGTTAATCTCTTTAGACCGAATTAATCAGTATTCGTTAACTATCGAGTCACACCACTATAGCTTGATAGTTGTCCTCTCCTCACTATAGATATATTTGTATCCACATGATTTAACCATAACTAGTAAGTCGACCCTTCACAGATTGTTCGTAATACCGACTAGGTCAATGTGCTGTTTTACCCTCGATAATATGTCTTGTTCCTTAAGTTCCAATAGATTCTCTAATGAGCAATTGGTTTATGATCCAATTACTAAACTGGATCCCTCTCAACCAGTGGGAGGGTAGGGCCCTTTGTTCAAGACCTGGATTCAGTACTTTAAAGAACAACCTTTCTCCTATCCCTAAATCGGGTAGGCGTGAATTCCGTTTTGCACCCTATGTCCCTAACTATCTACCCTGTCTTACCCCTGAAATGGGAGGCTCATTGAGTCGCCGTTGTTGAGCCAACCCTCACCTATGTAAATCTAACGATAATCTCGAATAAACAGAAGTTCATAGTTAGCTCAGGATTAAGATCGAGCTACCTAGATCATCTAAGTGAAATAGTCAGTCTTAAATAGTAAACAACATTAAAAGGTAAGAGTTCCTTATTTCTTGGCCCGGTCTTATGCAAACTCATTGCATAAGACGCCCCCCACTCCTCATGTCAATACATGAACGAATCTGGATCACTTCGTTTGCAGTATCTTTACAACAACTTGTAACAGCTACAAAGTAGGTCACATCCAATAGTGTTACCAGAATAAGTTAATCATGTACTATAGATCGTTTTGGCTATTTACTCAAACTTGATCCATCTTTATATCCCTACATGAATTTCATATATTCATATAGTAGCCATAGATCTTAGTTTATTGTATTTAGACTCTATGAATGCAATTAATAGATTCAATACCTTTATTGAAGAAATGTTGAATAACATCTTTTATTGATAATAGAATATGTTTAATTTTACAAACCGCAAATTTTAGGACATAAAACCCAATACGGGCATCATACATTGACAAGATATTTGTCAAATATTCGATGCAGAATGTCAAGAGAGGTTTATTACCTTTCAGACATGGAATTTTCTTGTCTAAGGAACAGTGTCCTAAGACATCTCAAGAGGTTGAGGAAATTAGATGGATTCCCTATGCATTGGTTGTTGGCAACCTAATGTATGCAATGTTATGTAATAGACCTAACATTTGCTATACAGTGAGGATTGTCAATAGATATCAGTCTAATTCAGTATTAGATCACTGGACAAAAGTTAAAACTGTCCTCGAGTATCTTCGAAGAACAAGGGACTACATGCTTATGTATGGATCTAAGGATTTAATCTTTATAGGATACACTGACTCTGATTTTCAAATTGATATGGATTCTAGAAAATCTACTTTAGGATCAGTTTTCACCCTTAAAAGAGGATTTGTAGTATGGAGAAGCACATAGCAAGGTTGCATTGCTGACTCTACCATGGAGGCAGAGTATGTAGCGGGTTGTGAAGCTACCAAGGAGGTTGTATGGATTAAGAAGTTTTTGACTAATCTGGAAGTTGTTCCAGACATATCAAAGCCCATCACCCTTTATTGTGATAATAGTGATGTTGTGATGAATTCTAGGGAGCCTAGAAGCCACAAGCGAGGGAATCATATAGAGTGCAAATATCATCTTATACAGGAGATTCTGCATCGAAGGGACGTGATCATCCCAAAGATCGCTTCAGAGCACAATGTTGCTGATCCATTTACAAAGGCTCTCACGACTAAAGTGTTTGAGGGTCACCTGAAGAGTCTAAGTCTACGAGACATGACTCATCTTGTCTAAGGCAAGTGGAAGCAATTACTAGGCATGGTGTATGCCCTAGTTTATTGTTTTGTGTACTATACTTTGTTTTTGTACTTTATATTTGTACACCCCACTAGCTTTGGGACAAATAGGAGATTGTTCGGGTTAATGCCCTAAATCTCATGATCTTGTAGTTTGTAAACTTTATTTATACAAAAAAGTATTTATTTAATAAAATAAGTTGTTATTTTTTACATTTAGTTGCATTAACCCAAAACCAATAAACTAAGATTCAAGGTTACTTGATGAAACTTAAACATGTATGTGGTGACATACAGATGAATCATGTTTAAGTATAACCCGAACGGTTTGTAGTAGATGGATAAGGTTGGGTGCTTTATCCTAGTGACACTACGGATACAACCCGTTTTGTAATTGTTACAATTATTGTAAAGTGTTACAAATGATCTAATCCTAATCATTCATGTGGAGACATGTGAGCAGGGATATCCTATATAAAAAGTTTGTATAAGATCGGACCATGAAATTATTAATCTCTCTTTATAACGCCGTTACTATAAGAGGTGGTTTGGATTTAGGGAATTGGGATAGGAATAAGGGTGAGAATGGGTAAAGGATACTCATCCCCTTGTTTAATACAAGTTTTGAAGCTTTAGACATGAGAATAAGCTTTTCCCATGCATCCTTTATACCCATGAATGATACCCATCCAAAAAGGTAAGTTTTCTTCATTCCTACTCTCTCTCCTCTTTTAATACATTTATTTAATTTTTTATTTTTATATATTATTAAAACGGATTATTTTGAATTATTTATTATATGAAAATTGAATTTATATTTTATCCTCTTTTAATACAAGGTAACATTGTGGTGGTGTCCTCATTGTTGTGTTCGTGACCTTGTTGTGAATCAGTGTTCATCAAAGGAACATGTTCTTCATGATCTTGTTCTTGGAGAGGGGATTCAAGAAGAAACGGTTCTTCAAGGGTACATTTTTATCCCTTTCCTCTCTGTAAAGTTCAGTAGAAAAACATGCTTACGTTTATGTATGTTTATCTTGTTTCTACCTCTTCTATTTTTGTAAGTTTTGAAAATAAAATTCTAAAACACGAATGCGTTCATACGCTTCCGCTTCGAGAATTCAATTCCTTCAACACTGACATCTGATGTCGGGCTATCAAAGGAGCTAGGTAACATGTGGACAATATTTCTAACTCTATTGGATAGGGTTGAATCCTAGCAATGAAGCAAACTTGCCTGCGACATCGTGGTGAGTGTATTGAGTGAATATTGCACCACAACATTCTAAAGGGGTCATTGTGGGATATTTTGTACAAAATTCTTTGAATACGATGTGACTTAGACCCCTTTAGATACACTTAGGTAGGATAACAGTCCCTTGTTTCGGCGTCAATTAACTATACAATTACGGGCTAACAAAGCCTTCTTTTAATACTTTATGCAACTATTTTTAGTAAAATATGAACTTCTTGCATTTTTTTTAATATAACAATTGTGCCAAATTGACACAGTTTCATGCACAATGTCATGTAACCTCGAGGTAAAAGTTGCTCGAGATCCAGTAAGATCTAAAGACTATTTGCATTATGTATTAAATCTTGTGGTATATATTGCCCGAGATCTAAAGACTATTTTCATTCTATATTAAATCTTGGGGTACATGTGTTGAGGTTGATGCCCTAAAGTCTCGTGTCTTGTAGTTTGTAAACAATATGTACGAACTCTTGTGATGTTAATATATGATATTTACTTCACATCTTGTTTTTTGCTCGGTTATTTGTTTTATTTGCTTTATCACAAACCAATAAACATAAAATCTCTGGTTATCTGCATGTGACTCAAGCATGTATGTGGTGACACACAAGTGGATCATGTCTTGAATGATAACCAAAATGGTCTGTAGTAAATGGATAAAGGAGGGAAACCTTATCCTGGTAACGCTACGAACGCAACCCGCTTTGTGGAATGGTCACAAGTGTTATGACTTGTCACAGATGGTCTGATCCTAATCATTCGTGTTAGGGACATGCGAGTGGGGGCGTCCTATACAAAGAGTTTGTATAAGACCTGACCACGAAGTGTTAATGTCTCGTTATATAACATCGTTCATGACAGAGACTTCAATTCATTAGGATGACCATAGGTAACATGACCTCAATCCTGAGTAAGTTGGGACTCCTGCCATTGAGGGCGGTCCTTTGATTTGTATTGGTGCGAGTGGTCAAGTCGCCGATTCAAACCTACCATTTTGGGGATTCGTCTGATTNCAAGTCGCCGATTCAAACCTACCATTTTGGGGATTCGTCTGATTTAGGAGTTGGGAACTCAGCTACATAAGATGGAATTCACTCCTTCCTCGAGACAAGGGTAAGTAGATAGATGGCTCCTTTAAAGGCTGATTCGGGGGCATGAACGATGTGGCGCCACACACCTTCTCTTGGCCCGAGAGGTGTTCACACATAGTTGGACTATGTTGTATTGTTCATTAGAGGAATCAGTGATACTTAAGGAGTAAGATGTAACTACATGGGCAAAACGATAATTTAGCTCAACTGTACTTACGAGCATCCGTGAAGGGTCATCGTACTCATGATTGGTTATATCCGATGGATACAGAAATATATCTATGGTAAGAAGAGTTCAGCTGTTGGTCTTTAGTGGAATCACTGATAGTTAACAGATGGTGGATCTCGTGGCTAAAGAGTTTAGTCAGCTATTCACGTACCGTTGAAGCTTTGAGCCACAGGTCCATTAGGTCACCTGGGTGGCTTGGATAAAGTTGAGAACCAGTGTTTGGGTTAATTTGAAATGTTCAAATTGACAAGAGGAAGTTCAATTATATATGATATAATTGGCTAATTGTATGAGATACATTATTTTGGAGGAAATTAGATATAAATATGATTTATATCAAGTAGAGGAGAAAATACTATAGTAAATATAATATGATTATATTTATTATTTAAATTAATTGATTAATTACTTGATAATTAACTAATTTGTCCACGTTCGGACGTGGGAAGTGAGCTGCGTAGGTTATGGTGACCGGCGGATTAAAAATGAATTCGTTTTCATTTTTTACAATCGTGCATTCATATTTTCGTCCACGCCCAAAAGAATTCGTGAA
This sequence comes from Benincasa hispida, assembly GCF_009727055.1. Taxonomy (NCBI): domain Eukaryota; kingdom Viridiplantae; phylum Streptophyta; class Magnoliopsida; order Cucurbitales; family Cucurbitaceae; genus Benincasa; species Benincasa hispida. The sequence goes on along the minus strand of NC_052352.1, from coordinate 22,203,231 downwards.
AGCGATCGCGAGAGCCTATACGATAGAAGCTCGTCCATCTAAACGATCGTCTACCTCACTTTTTCTCAAAACGATCGTTCAGCCTTTCATACACGTCGTGTAGCTCTTTTATACGATAAGCACTTCCGCTATACGATAGCACAATTTAATCTCCCACTTGCTTATCGTCTACACAACGCGTTGTCCTCCGTCCTCTACCAAACTCACCAAAGCCCACTCTTTGGGTTTTCACTCTGAGGATACCTAGGTTTCACTAGTGGTGGTGTCATCCCCGCTGCAGTGTTCGTGTCTATACTGATCGTGTTGTTGCAGTCGACATATAACAAGGTGTTGGTAGATCCGTTGGAGGGTTTCCATTGCTTAGGGTTCAGACGTTTGAAGAGAGTCTTCAACAGGTATGAACCCTTTCCCTGTTATTTATTGTGTTCTGAGCATGCCGATAATTAGGTTTATATGCATAACTGTTTGTATTGAATGTATATCTATTGTGTTTCGGTCATTGTGAAATTGGAGCGATCTGAACATGTGGAACTCTCTATATGAGATCGTTCAATTGGTATCAGAGCCAGGTTCGCATAATCATGCATTCTTTGCCGGAGAGCTTCCTGCACTTTGTTAGCAATGTGATTCTTAACAAAGTGAAGTATAACCTTACAACTCTACTCAACGAGTTGCAGACATACCAATCTTTACTGAAAAATAAGGAGAAGCAGAAGGGTGAGGCAAATGTTGCTTCGTCCTTCAGGATGTTCCATCGAGGTTCGACCTCAGGAACGAAGTCTGCACCTTCTACTTCTAACTCTGCAAAGAGGAAGAAGAAGAAGGGTGGTAAGGGGAAAAGAAAGGCACCTGCTAACCCACCGCCTGTCGCCCTGAGGAGGCGTCCACCAGTTGTTAAGAAAAAGTGTTTCCATTACAACCAAGATGGACATTAGAAGAGGAACTGTCCTTGGTATCTGAAGGAGAAGAAAGCAGCCAAAGGTAAATATGATTTACTAGTGCTTGAAACTTGTTTAGTGGAGAATGATGATTCTACCTGGATAATTGATTCAAGCGCCACTAACCATGTTTGTTCTTCTTTTCAACGGATTAGATCTTGGCGACAACTAGAGGCTAGTGAGATGACGATGCGAGTAGGCACCGAGCACGTCGTCTCAGCTGTGGCAGTGGGAGGACTCCAGTTAGCTTTACAGAATAGGTTTCTAATTTTAAATGATGTATATTTTGTTCCTGAACTAAAAAGAAACCTTATTTCTGTAAAGTGTTTATTGCAATGTAAATACACTGTTTCTTTTGATTTGAATAAAGCGTTTATTCATAAAGATGATGTTTTTATTTGTACAGCAAATCTGGAATCAAATTTATATGTGCTAAAGTTCGTTAGCCATTAATTCCCTCCATTTTCAGCTCCAAAATTCTCCGAATCCTTGTGTAGACCACCACAAGATCTTCCCTACTATCCTCTTGGTGCTCTAGATTGAGTTGTGGGACTCAAAATAAGTTGGAATCAAAGGGAATATAGAGAAAACTCACTAAACAGAACCCATTGAAGAAACACCTCTTTCATCCGATTTTTTCAGCAAAAATTCAGTCAGTTCTCATGCCTTTCTTACTCCAATCTCTTCAATATATTACAAACTATCATGCAAAGAGATGTTTGCATGGGATGCAGCTCATGCTTGAGTAAAGCAAAGGAGAAGTGGTGGGTTCTTTGTAAGCTACTTGAAGATGACTTGAAAAAAACCCATTTCTTCAAGTTTGTGTGATTTTTCAATTTCCAAAAATCTAGTTTTGATTTTAAAATCATATTTTATTTCTAAAATCAAAATTTATTAATTTCAAAAATTAATTTCTAATAAAATTAATAAATAATTATTTAAACAATTTAAATGGTTCTAATTAATTTAATATTTAATATTAATTAATTTTAACACAAATTCTTCTTCATATATTTAAATCATATTTTAAATATAATTTCTCCAATTCCTTTTGATTCTAATTTGAACGTTTCAAATTAACTTATTACACTACTCTAGAGCTAATCCATTTCCAAGCTAGTAGGGGGACCTCATGGACCTACAGATTCATGGGCTCCAACGATCCGAGATTAATCGGCTAAACTCATTAAACCGATCTAACCCCCATTCGTTAATTAATGGATCACTCCACTAAAGCCCATAGTTGAACTCCCCTCACTGTAGATATATTATGTCCACTCGATATAACCATGATTAGTAAGTTGACTCTTCATAGGTTGTTCGTAATAACGGTTGGGTCAAATCTCTATTTTACCTCCAAAATTACCTCTTGTTCCTTAAGTCCCCACTGATCCCCTAATGAACAATTGTTTTATGATCCAATCATAAAACTGAATCCCTCTCATGCCAAATGAGAGGGCGGGATCCCTTGTTCAAGCCCCAGAATCAACACTTAAGGGAACAACCTCTCTACTATCCCTAAAGCGGGTAGGAGTGAATTCCCTCTTGCACCCTATGTCCCCAGCTATCTATCCAATCTTACCCCTGAAATGGCAGTCATATTTGACCGACGCTGTTGAGCCAACCCTCACCTATGCAAATCTAAGGGTAATCTCGAATAAACAGGAGTTCATAGTTAGCTCGGGATTAAGGTCAAGTTACCTAGGTCATCACTTTGAAATAACCAGTCTTAAACAGTAAACAACGTTATAAAGTAAGAGTGACTCATTCTGTAGTCCGATCTTGTACAAACTCTTTTGCACAAAAACATCCCCACTCCTCATGTCCAACATGAACGAATTAGGATCACTTCAATTGTAGTACTTAGTGTTACTAGAGTAAGGTACCCACATGTACTATAGATCATTTTGACTATTTACTCGAATCTGATCCACCTTGGGGCATAACAAACCCTCTAGCTTCTACCTTGGGGCATTCACCTGCTGACAGACCAAACATCTACTAACATACTCGACTATCTCCTTTTTCATATCGAATCACCAATAAATCTTGATACATCTCGGTACTGCCAGAATGTATCGAGAAAGGGAAGCTATAAACTTCTGCCAACAACTCACTCTTAAGACCATTATCCACAAGTACGCATAACCGTCCATAATACAGAAGACCATGATCCAAGGACAATGAAAATTCACTATTTCAACCTAGCTCACCTGACAAAATTTTCGAATAAGGTTCGAATCGTCCTGCTGCGCCTCAATGATTCTCTGCCTTAAAGTCAATCGTACTGTCAACTGTGCTAGTTGCGAGGTGACTTCCCCCATTGCTAATGCACTTTCCGCTCGTTCCAACTCATTACATAGCTAGACCTATTTAATGATCAAGGCAATCGAATGAGTTGTCTTCCTACTAAGAGCATCGACCACCACATTCGCCTTGCCTGTGTGGTATAAAATCTCACAATCGTAATCCTTCACTAACACGAGTCACATGCGTTGTCTCATGTTTAACTTCTTATGGGTGAAAAAGTATTTCAAACTCTTATAATCAGTGAAGATTTGTATCTTTTTCCCGTACAAAGAGTGTTTCCAAATTTTCAAGGCAAAGACCATTGTTGATAGCTCTAAGTCATGAGTAGGATAGTTTCGCTCATGGTCCTTCAATTAACGGGAGGTGTAGGTAACGACTTTACCGTGTTGCATAAGCACACAACCTAGCCCTTTCTTAGAAGCATCAGTGTAAATCACAAAAACTTTCGGATACTCCTTCACCACTGGCTCGGACGATAAAGTGACCTCAGGATCTCTAACATCAACCACACTAGCTAAAAGGCCCTAAGCTGTTGGGGCTTGTGCCCTAAAGTCTCGTGTCCAGTAGTTTGGAAACAACTTTGTACGAACACTTGTAATGTATAATATAAATGATATTTACTTCACTACTTGACTTTGCACATTTAGATTTTACCACAAACCAATAAACATAAAATCCTTGGTTATCTGTATGTGACTTACACATGTATGTGGTGACATACAAGTGGATCATGTCTTAAGTGATAACCAAAATGGTCTATAGTATATTGATATAAGAGGGAAACCTTATCCTGGTAATGCTATGGATGCGGCCCACTTTATAGAATGGTCATAGTTGTTGTGACTTATCACAGATAATCTGATCCTGATCATTCGTGTAGGGGACATGCGAGCGAGGCGTCCTATACAAAGAGTTTATATAAGACCTGACCACGAAGTGTTAACGTCTCATTATATAACATCGTTCATAACTGAGACTTCATTTCACTAGAATGACCATAGGTAACATGATCTCAATCCTGAGTGAGTTGGGAACTTCTGCCATTGAGGGCGGTCCTTTGATTTGTATCGGTGCGAGTGGCCAGAACGCCAACTTAAATCTACCATTTTAGGGATTCGTCTGATTTGGGAGCTGGGTACTCGGCTACACAAGATGGAATTCACTCTTTCCCCGAGGCAGGGACAAGTAGATAGATAGCTCCCTTAAGGGTTGATTCCAGGGCTTGAACGATGTGGCGCCACGCACTTTCTCATGGCCCGAGAGGTGTTCACACATAGTAGGACTATGTTGTATTATTCATTAGAGGGATCAGTGGTACTTAAGAAGGAAGAGGTAATTACAGAGGCAAAACGGTAAATTGGCCTACTGTAATTACGAGCATCTGTGAAGGGTCGTCGTACTAATGATTGGTTATATCCAATGGACATAGAAATATATCTATGGCAAGAAGAGTTCAACTGTCGGCCTTTAGTGGAATATCTGGCAGCTAATGGATGGTGGATATCGTGACTAAAGAGTTTAGTCAGCTATTCACGTACTGTTAGAGCTTCAAGCCATAGGTCCATAAGGTCCCCTTGGTAGCTTGGATACAAGTTGAGAGTCAGTTTTTGGGTCAATTTGAAATTTTCAAATTGACAAGAGGGAGTTCGATTATATATGATATAATTGAATGAGTTAATTAAATATGATATAATTAACTTTATGTATGAGATGCATTAATTTGGTTGAAATTGGATATAAATATGATTTATATCTAGTAGAGGAAAAAATATTAGAATTAATATTTGATATTAATTTATAAGTTATGAATGTGATAAGATCACATTAATTGGACAGTTTTAAAGGAAATGGGAAGGCGCCTCTTCGTTTAAAATAACGGTTGAGTGCATTATAAATAGCAGACGGTATGTTGATCTCGGTGTGCGCGAGTATTATGAAAAAGATAGTGTCATCGTTAAAAAAATCAATGCCTATACGATAGGACTGCATAATCGCTTACATATACGATATTGCTAAGCAATTGCATACCAATTACACTGTCACGCGCTATTATCTAAACAATCGTTTACCTTTTTACTAAGCAATCATTTAACTCCTGGTATTTACTAAACGATCGTATAGAAGATCTCATAGTCTTTCCTACGTAATCGTTTTGGACGATCACTCAGCCTTTTCCTACACGATTGTATAGACGATCATTTACCTTTTCCTACACGATCATTTAGACGATCGCTTACTTTTACTACACAATCGTACACTTTACCTAAACGATCAAGCATATTGTCTATGCGGTAGACGACCGCATCTCCTACTTGCTTGATCGTTGTGTACGGTCGCTCTTCCTCTTTCCCTCTACCAAATCCGAACAAAGCCCACACTTTGGATTCTCACTCCAAGAATACTAAGGGCTCTAAGTGGTGTTGTCTTCTTCGATTCCTTCTGTTCGAGTGGTGACTATTCGAGGTAGACGACTGGGCTTCAGACTCGAGAAATCTTCATCTGGTATGACTTCTTGATCCCTTTAGCATTATGAAAGTATGTTTGAATGTATATGCGGTAATTCTATCACAATGAATTGAAAAGATCCGCTTCTGCTCGTAGGTACTCTTAAATAAGAGTTCCTTCACAAGCACCATGACTAACCATCTTCCTACCTTTTAAAGTTGAGACTACCCTAGGCGAAGCCTCAGTCTCAGCTCCTCTGGACTTAAAGCTAGCTTTTATGGGCAGACTAAACACCACTTCTTTATGAAAATAATCTATGATGGCGTGGTTGGTAGCCAGCCAATCCATGCCTAAAATAATATTGAAATCTGTCATACCCGGGACTAGCAAAGTCACATCTAACGTATGCTCTGCTATTACAAGCTGACATGCTTTTACTCTTTGTGCCACGTGAATAACATCTCCAAACAGAGTAAAAAGTGATAATACATAATGCAGCGGCTCTAATTCTATACTAGCATGCTTCACCAACATAAACAATATGAACGAATGCGTCGAACCAAAGTCAAACAATACATAAGCATAATGTCCCAAAATGGGAAGTGTACTTGTCACCACTGAGTCTGACTTATCTACCTCATGCGAGTCATAGGATAAACTCAGCCCTGCAATTACAGTCGACCTGAACCCTCATGTTGTGATTTTGGGGATTGGCCCCTACCATCACCAAAACTACCACTAGGGCATTATTCGATCATATGTTCTACTTATTTACATTTGAAGCAAGTCCCTATACCAATTAGACAACGTCCCCAATGATGCTTCCCACACGACTTACAAACGAGCCTGTCCCTCTAAACTTCTCTTGAATTAGCAGCTTGTTACTCGATGTGTCCTAGCAGTCTATCTATGTTCAGAACCTTCTGCAAAGGCTTTAGTGCTCTCTGATCAGCTTTCCTCTTATGCCCTGAGATGGGTTCTATGACCAAGGACTTCAGAAACTCTAGCCCCATTGGATAGCAAACTTATGCTTCTACATGGAATGTTGCTGCATAGATGGTAAGCTCAAATGCTTGCACAATGCCTCACACCCCATCTTGAAGCCGCTGAACAAATCTTTCAGCTCTCTTTGCTTCAGTGAACACCAAGTCGAGGGAGAAGCAAGACAACCTGTCAAACTCCTCCTTGTACTCTTCCGCTGTCATGATCCCCTGCTTCAGGTTCATAAACTCAACATGTTTGTTGTACCTCACGTGGGCAGAAAAGTACTTGTTTGCTTTGTGATTTGTATCTAAAAGTGCATGTAAATAAGGGTGAAAAGTGAGGTTGGGATAGATGAAAGTGAATGGTGAATCGCTTCTCTAGGTGAGAAGATTAGATGATGTGTTATACTTTACATAATGTGTACAAGTTTTCCTTAAATCAGATCGAAGTATAAACCTAACTCAGAATTCTGGTAAGTCCAGGATCGAACACAGGGATTTTATAACAAACTAATGCAGGCTTTGTTTTGCTTCAGTTACAGAAAGATCCTAGATAAATGCATGAGAGGTTTATTTACACTATTCTCAATGCACGCATACAAGAGGACATAGGAGTTCAAGTGAAATTGGGGGGGAGGGGGGATTTATGAATGAGTGGTACTAGATGCTTGGGATATGTGTTGATTCCAAGTAAGATGAACACGTGTGTAAAAGTGTAAGGGTGAAGTGAAAATGATAGGATTGCTTGTTTACAAACCAAGTGTATGTGGATGCATTAGGTCTCTGTTCCTCATATCATATTATTCAACATTTCTCAATGCGAATGTCACATATATTCCTATCTCTGGGTTGCATGCGCTGGTCACAGAAAGTAGTAAAATACAAGTATTTATATCTCTAAATATACTGTGCGTTTTGAATAAATGCATTCCCTAGTTATCCTATTCTCTTGAATAGTTTAACTAATTTATAATTTCAACCAAGTGATCAAGATGAATAAAGCTTGAAATTTAAGTATGCAACAGGTCAGGAATGCACGATCATCCATTAAACTCTTTAACGAAGTCTTTGACCAATCGTCACATGCTTGTAGAAAATCTATCTAATTTACCTTTCCAGGTAAGTTACTAGGTAGGGGTGTTCCGTTTCTGCTTAAGAACCCCAACCTAGACAGAACCCGCCTTAGACAAAAGGTCCCTTATAGATATTTAAGATAAATTTAATCTTTTATGCCAATCAATTTAATCCTATTAAACCGATTTTAAAAGATTAATCTAGGTTATTAATCTCATTAGAACCATTGAACTTAGGTCTATCTCAATCCAATTTTAAAACTCTTTTAAAACAATGAGTTCACCTTAAGTCCGCATGCAACTCTTTTTTATTGATTTTAGGTCTAATTTCCTTTATACACTTATAAATGGAAACAACCAAAACCACAATGCAAAGCTAACACATGCAAGGCATTCATAACGATTATAAACAGCCTAAGTGTCATGCTCAATGCATTGTTCATCCATTGCTACTTCTTTTATATAAAGCTTATACAAAAACAGCAATGAAACAAGCACAACATGCATCAAACACCCTTAGACTATAACAATTATAATAAACGGATTATCCGGGGCAAGTGTTCGGATGAATCGATCATCAGAAGAAGAATTAGGCCAAAAATTAGGATACTTCTCATTCGATCACGGCGGGGGAGCAAGTCAAAAAAGAGCCAAAAGATTCTTCCAATGTATCATTTATGGGTCCAATGCTCACTACATGCAAAATATAACTCTTATATTTTATGATGCATGTGCATACTTTCATGTAATTTCTTCATAATAGATTATAACGTTTATAATACATGATGCATGAATAATCACACAACCTAAGGTGGATTTTTAAACTATATGTCAAACATTTTGCCATATAAACACCATACGTCACACATATAATAAATAAATGTTGATGAACCGGGTAGAATTGCCTCAAATCCAAAAAAATAAAGCTAACTATTATAAAACAAGGAGTCTCCAGTTCAAACAGGCGAATCAATCTTGAACCGTCTGGGCGAAGCAAGGCGTCTCCAACCATTGTGCACCAAACTCCTCGTGATCGTCTACACGAAAGAACAAACACTTCGCTCTATCATTTACCAACGCTTCAAGAGCTAAACGATCGTTTAGCAATGATCGTGTACCTTTTACTAAGCAAAGAAGCCTGAGGTACGTGATCGTCTAGCGTGCTCTGCACAATGTAAGCCTTATACGATCATTTAAATGACTACGATGCAGCAAAGCACATTCGCCTAAACGATCACTTAACGAGCGCCTTTGTATCGTACACCGCGTGATCGTATAGATAGTAACTATGCGATGAGGCATGCTGACTACACGATCGACTAGCGTGCACATTCTTCTAAACAATGAGTATCAAATGCTCCCATTACGATCGTTTACCTCAAGCATCTACGCAACCGGGCAACCAATGCTATGCGATAGAGTAAATGATTTACCCCATTGTTTAGCATTAGCTAAACGGTCGTTTAGTAAATACTACACGATCTACAAGAAAATCTACATGATCGTTTAGATAAATCCCAACGATCATTTACCTTAGGCTACACAATACGACCAACTTTTAGTCTTCTTCCTCGTTGAGAACCGCATCACCATGCTTCGAAAATTCATCATGAATGACTCGACTAACTCAAACTCTTTGAATTACAAACTCGATAACATGTTAATTACGCCCAAAAACACAGGGGCCCTTACAAATTAACACTTTGTAATTGAAGAAAGCTTTAAAAAAGGAAACTAAACCTGAAAACATCCATCAACGCCATCCATAAGTGCACTTAATAATTAAACACAAATGTAGAAGACCCACCAAGACTGTAAAAGAAGTTCAAAACAAAATTGAAATTTGGAATATCAGAAGAATTTGACTCTGATACCAATTAAAGGAAATCGAACACGAGGATTTCCATGAGTAGCGGAAGGATCTTTCCAAATTTCAATCGTATATGAACATTACAATTACAATCACAAAATGGAAAAAAACGGTTATGCATAAAATAGAGATTACAACATGCTTTACTATAGATCAATGGAAGAATCAACAAACCTTTGTAGACACATCTTCAAGTTCCTTGATCATGAACACTCGATCACAGCAACGCAGCAACATAGCAACATATGAACGTTCGCCCAACACGACAATACACTGCACGATCACCGCGTACTTGAATTAAGTGATCGCCAAGGTCACGAACGCCTCAAACATCGCGAATAGCCTCCACTGAATCTCGACATTGTCGACTTGAGTATGACACCACCAAGAAGGTTACCTTAGTATTCTCGGTGTGAGAATCCAGAGGGTGGACTCTATGTGGACTTGGTTTGAGGCAGAAAACGGGAGGAGGAACAATCGTGTAAACGATTGAGCAAGTGGGAGATGGAACAACCTATCATATAGGTCGATGCACAATCGTTTAGTAAAAGCTATCCGATCGTCTAGCAAAAGCTATGCAATCGTCTAACTCATCGTTTAGCTGAGTGTTTATCATGTAAGAACACTCCACGATCGTTTAGCTAACTCCAAGATGTCGCTTAGTAAATCTGATTCACTTGACAACTATCCGTGAGAACTTTTCCGAGATTAGAAATCTCAAATCAACAATTTTGCAAATCTTTTTTTTTTTTTTTACTAAAATTAGGAAAATATTTTTTCTTTTATCTCAAAGTTACCATGAAATCACCAATAACCTCCCACTCAATTGGTTACTAGAGAAAAAGAGATAATTATCCAATAATTAATATTATTATAAATATAAATGATAACTAACTTACCATAATATATTTATAACCTATAGTTTTAATATTTCATCTCATGAAACATACAAACCATAGCTCTTTTTCTATTCCATGACACTTAATGTAAATTTCATTTACATTAACCTTCCATTAGATGTATCTCATACATCATACCGATCATATCATAGATAATCGAATTACCTCTTGTCTATTTGAACATTTCAAATCAACACTAAGAACTGATCCTCAACTTGAATCCATTGAGCTACCAAGGGGACCTTATGGACCTGTAGCTTGAAGCTCTAATGGTACATGAATAACTGACTAAACTTTTTAGTCACGGGATCCACCATCTGTTAACTGTCAGGCACTCCACTAAAGACCAACAGCTAAAATCTTCTTACTACAGATATATTATGTGTCCATCTTAACCGATCAACAGTGTGACAACCCTTCACAGATTGCTCGTAAGTATAGCTCAGCCAATAACCATTATGCCCCTGTAGTTACATCTAACTCCTTAAGTACTACTGATCCCTCTAATGAACATAAGTCATAGTCCTACTATGACTGAGTCCTCTCTTGCAAAGAGAAGTTGTAGCCACTGTATTCAAGCCCTAGAATCAGCCCTTAAGGAAACAATCTATCTACTTATCCCTGCTTTTGGGGTAGGAGTAAATTCCATCTTGTGTATTGAGTTCTCAGCTCCCAAATCAAACAAGTCCCCAAAAAGGTAGGCATGTTGAGTTGACAATCTTATCACTTTCACTCATACTAATCAAAGAACTGACCTCAAATGTAGGAGTTTCCAAAACACTCAGGATTGAGGTCGTATCATCTATGGTCGTTTAGGTGAGATGTAAGTATCTAGTATCAACATCGTTATATACAGAGTCTAGTCATCTCGTGGTCCGGTCTTATACAAACTCTTTGTATAGGATAACCCCACTCGCATGTCTCCACATGAATGATCAGGATCTACTATCTGTAGTAGTTTACAACACTTGCAAACCTCTACAAAGCGGGTCGTATCCGTAGTGTCACAAGGATCAGGTATCCCACCTAATCCTTATACTATAGACCTATCTAGGTTATCACTTAAGGCATGATCCACTTGTATATCTCATATATGTGTTTAAGTTTACATAAGATGACCATGAAACTTTGTTGATTGAATATGAATAAATGCCAGAATGAAATAACAGTTATTTTATTCATAAAACAATGTGTATAATTATAAACAACGAGACTTCAGGAGAATTAGGATACCAATCCCAACATATCTCGCCCGAGAGTTCAAACCCTAGGGTAAATTTCAGGGTAAAGATTATAAATCTCGGGCGGGATGATTGATTACCACTGAGATTACGTAAATGAATACTAAAACGATAATTATTGGACTTAACTACATGCAAATAACAATTCAGACACATTTATAAAAGACAATACAATATCGATAGGGAAATTTTCATAGATAGAAAAAATGTTAAACTATTTACATAAATAGCAAAAAAAAAAAAAAAAAAAAACTGATAGACACTGATAAACTTTTAAAACAACTATCATATAATATTAATGCTGTCTCTTATACACATCTAGATGTGTATAAGAGACAGGGAAAAATACAAAACTATTTATATAAATAGTAAAAAATAAAAAAAAAAACTGATAGACACTGATAGACTTCTATTAACCTCTATCAAAGAAGATTAAATTTTGCTATCTTGTGTGAATAATTTCCCTTATTTTTCTATATTTGAAAATCCCCATATCGATATATATATATATATATCTTATTTTTTTCTTTATTTTTTACAAAGAGATAGGTTGTGAGTTTCAAGACTTCTAAACACTTGGAAATTTTTTTGAATTTTTTTTAGAACCAAACTTATAAAGTAAGCTAATTGTTGAATTTGTCAAATAACGATATTATAATAATATAATATTATTATTATAGAGGGCATATTTGTTAAATTACTTTTCGATTAATTATAACATAGATGTGGATGGTTGTTTACTATCAAAATTCCAGTGCCATCCCAGGATCGATCTCGCTCGAGAAGGCTCGAGATAAACTCTTTTAATGAATTTTCAAAAAGTAAATTATTTTTGTAATGTGAAAACTATAAAAGGCTATGTTGGACAATTTTCCAATAAAAGAAATCTATTGGTGTTTTTTACTTCCATAAGAAAATGTAATAAAAAGGGTAAATGATGAAAAGTTAGTAACAAATACGGTGTGAGTTCCACGTAATAATCAAGGTAATTGAATTGATGACTCTCTCCTCCACAAGATTATGTTTCCTCCACAACATGATTATGTTTGTTGATTATGGATTTTATAATGAGATCCACATCTCATTCCGTTACAAAACACTAGTAAACAACAACAAAATATAATCAAACGAGCCCACTTTTCAGATTATGCATTAAGTTTATAGGGAAGTAAATATGGCCTTAGTTTGTGTTCTCATTGTTTAATATATTAGTGTTATTCTTTGTAAGATATATCGTTGATATATTTGATATCAGGTGTCACTGAGATACCTTTTCATCGAGATATATATTATGAATTTTGTGTGTGTGTGTGTATTTGAGTCTAATTCGTTTGGTCAAAGTATTATATCATCGATGAAAACTTCAAATCTCTATCTTCAAGCTTCACATGCATGTTTTCTTTTAATTTGACAATAGATGCGTGGAAGAGTTATACATACAATCTTGAGATTAGTAGCACAAGAATGATATCATTTAAACTCTATTTTGGCAAAGATGCATGTTTTGTTGTGCAAATGTATTGAATTGCTATAAAGAGAATTGAACCTCACGACCTTAGGTTAAGACTGATTTAAAAGACAAACAAAGGAATTAAGAAAATAAGAATTACTAGAAAACCAACACAACATTAACAATTCGAGGAAAAAAAAAGGCCTCAATGAGATGAGCCCTCCAGAGTCCCTCAACAGTAGTCCCAAGCCACTTAGAACAACAAAGAAACATCTCATATTGCACAACTCGATTGGATAGGATGTAGTTAGCCTCATGGACACAAAAATTACGCTCGCACCAAATATAATAATTAACAGTATACCAGACGGCTTTCTAAATCTTACACCTCAAGCTATTACTCGCACTAAAGTGATAAATCTAATCAAATTTTATATTTCAGTGAGAGATATTATAGGAACTTCCTCCCAGAGCATGTCCCCCATACTAAAAGGGACGTCTCGTTAAACTAAAAAATATATGATTATTGAAAAATTATGTCTATTAACTAATTTCATTATTATACTTAAATTAAGCTACAAATAGAATCACTAAAAACGATTCGTTGATGGGTCCGGACCCGACCCGCGAAGAAATGTCCACTGAAACTCGCCGTCGGGGAGGAGATATTTTCTGAACGTTTTTTTCTTTTTTTGTTTTTGCGAAGAAGGAAAAGAAAACTTGTTGATTTTTTTGTTTTGTTTCCTTACTTTTCCAAATTCTTAAAAAGAGGATTAAGAATTGGTGGTAGAGATTTTGCAGTTTCGACGTCCACATTTCCACTCATCAGATTGCATGAGTAATTTACTACTTCACCATCAAGCTTCTGCCTTTCCCCGGCTCCGACTTTCATGATGGGAACAAGTTTCAGGCCAAATCTCAAGTGGGGTTTTCAAATTCAGACTCATTCCCGCAAGACTTCCCCTTCCAAGCTTTTTCCATATGCCTGTTAGTTTCTTTTTCTCTTAACCACTTCGTGAATTTTTGCTTTGACGTCTGGGTTTATGATTTGTTTGTGAAATATGAGATGTAAAGCTCGTTTTTAGTTCTTGTGATTGTGAAATACATCTAGCTCCAGCATGCTCTCTACTGGGTTTCACATTTTTAAGCTTACATTGTTCTACTTATTATCAATGGTGAGATACTTTAAGTTGTATTGCGATTATCTCGATCATTTGAATAAGGAAAATTTTTGGGGTTTACTTGGGAATTTTGTATTGAAGATGATGAACATCCCACCAAAATTTTACTCCCGAAAGATTATATACATCACTTGTTTTAAGTTTTTTGGGATTATTAGGCTCTGAAAATTTTCCTCGGGGACTACTGAATACAACTGGACTGATTATGAAGTGAATATTGGATGATCTATCTTTAATTTATTTTCTCCTGCTTGGGTGCGAGTGAGAAAGAGCCTCATTTCTTAACCTATAGTAATTGAACCATCTTTTTAAGGTTATATGATGATTATTGGCGTTGGGAATGCATTATTAAGATAGGGTAAAACTCCTTTGGATGGGAGTTCCCTAGACTTAAGGGGACATCTTCACTCTTATATCCATGCTTCATTTGGGAGGATAAATAGATCCCGTGGCTTAATCATATTTGAGTTTTTTATTAGAACCTTTGGTTAGAACACAACGCCTGTGTCTTCAGAGATAAGAACTGTGACATAAACTATGTTTTTGGGAATTCACCTCTCTTTTTGCACTTACTTGGAGCGAATTGTCTCCTTCTTTTTGTAACTATAGTTTAACTGCCCTTGTTTACCAATGGAGGTGTTTTTGTAATTATTATCTGATAGGATCATTTGTATTTCATTTCATCATATATGGTTTCTCTTTCCTATATAAAAATAAATAAAAATAGTAGTCATGGTCTCTAATTTGGTTCAGTTCTACATTTTAAAACAGCTAAAGGCAGGGAAGCTGCCTTTAATTCAGGAAGACTTTCCTTTTTCTCCAGTATTTGGGAGGAAGGAGAGTCTATCTCTAGAGAAACCTTGAAAACATACACTTGCTTGTCTGAAGCTCCACAAACATCGGCCGATGATCTGTTAAATTTGGAAGAGATAGAGGTTAGCCCTTTGCAATGAACTTCACAATACCCACATGTAATCCTGACCTCCCTTAGTTTCTTGCTCTTGACAGGATGGATCTTATATGTTAATGTGGGTTTATTACTCTTATCTTTCAGATGAACGGTGGGGCAAAGTCACTCAGTCCTTTGCATTATGGGATAAAAAATACTGCACCATCCAAGGTAGAGGACAATTTTTCTTCCTGTACGAGCTTTCCTAGTGGCAAGGCGTCACCTTTTGGCATGTTAATGGAAAACCTTGATGTTTTGGAGGAAACTTTTACTGAATCAGGGATGCTAAGCTTGGAAAGAGATATTGTGCTGCAACTAACAAAACTTGGAGCCTTGGAGTTTTTCAATACCTGTCTATCTAGGACGCTTAAAACTTCAAGTTTTCATGATTTGTCAGACTTACCCATTGAGCAACCCACTGAGGATGATGGAGATCATAATGTAAACCAGAAAACCACTGACGAGAATGACGATATCATAGTTTACTCTGGAAAAAGAGCAGTAAGAAGATCAGTAAAAAAGAGAGCAATGGATAGTGCTGATAAAGTTTATTCCCAGCCGCTAGCTACAAGAGCTGCTAAAGAAAAAATCCATAGTTCGGCTATAATTTCGAGAAAAAAAGCATCTAATTCTAGAAAAAGAAGATTGATAATTGCAAGAAATGAAGCTGAAATGTCCACAGGGGTTAAGGTCGATTCATCTTTGATGTTTGCACAACCATCTTTTCAATACATATTTTGTTGAACTTCTATCTCATTGCAGGTAGTTGCAAATTTAGAAAGAATTAGAGAAACTTTAGAAAAGGAATCCGGAAGAATGGTAAGCATGAGTTGTTGGGCCAATGCTGCTGGCGTTGATATAAAGGACCTGAAGAAACAGTTACAATTTGGTTGGTTCTGCCAGGATGAGCTTTTAAGGAGCACTAATTCATTAATTTTATTCCTTGCAAGGAAATACCGATGCTCTGGGTTACCAATGGAAGACTTGGTTCAGGTCTACTCACTACTATTCTATGAGAAACCTTAGTTATTTGAATTTCAATGTATATTTTTTTAATGTTTTGTTTCTAAAAGAGTATATGAGATCTCTTCCTTTGTTTAATCCTTGATAATAGCTTATCATTTACAAGTGCCATTTTTATCTGGTATGAAACCACTAGCATCGTCTAATTCTTTCTGGACAGATAATGCTTTTGTCAGCTTACCACCATAAATTACTCAAAAAAAAGAAGACGGGGATCATGCTTGATGTTTACATATTTCATCAAATTAATGCTTAATAAAGGAAATTGATGTCAACATAGAAATATGCACTCCTTTTTCTTCTATGCTTTTATTAATGCAAATTTTGAATACTGATGTCTTACGGATAAACATACATTTCTCAATAAAAGTACAGTAAGGAAAATGCAAGAGGTTATGCATCTTAATGTTATTTCTCTTGGATTCGTAGGCTGGATCTCTTGGTGTGCTGCAAGGTGTGGAAAGGTTTGACCCTAAAAGGGGTTTTAGATTCTCAACCTATATTCAATACTGGATAAGGAAATCAATGTCGAGAGTTGTGGCACGGAATGCAAGGGGAATTCAAATTCCAGTACGATTCCTTTTACACCAGGGGGCTCATTTCATAAAGCTTTCTTATTCATGTGTAACTGACTCATCTTTATAATTCTTTGTAGTGGTCATTAACCAAGGCAATAAATCAGATACAAAAAGCACGAAAAGTGTTGAACAACGGTGGTAGGAGGTATTCGGATGATGACATAGCAAAAGCTACTGGTCTTCCTTTGGCCAAGGTTAGAGTTGCCAGCAACTGTTTAAAAGTTGTGGGTTCGGTTGATCAGAAGATGGGTGATGGACTAAATATGAAGTATATGGTATGACTCTTTTGCTCTCTCGTTCTCTCTTCCATCAAGGATGTCATTAGCTCCCCATTTTCTTTGAACTTACTAGATAATTCTGAGGCATATTTTGTCTATTTTGTTTTGCTCTTTCGTATGTTGATTAATTGAGAGCTAAAATTTTGTATACTGAAGTTGGTTCATCAAAAGTTTATATATTGAGAGCTAAAGTTGGTTAAAATTTGGTACATAAAAAAATGCTCTCTTCTCTCTCCTCTCCCATCTCCTTTCCCCACCATAGGACTATCCTTCTCTAGCTCTGATCACCATGGCCCAGCCACCATCGATCACCCCTTCTTCTTCCATCACTCTGTCGATACATATCGACCAGAAAATTTTCTCCCTCACACCGATCTCTCCATCTAACTGGAAGCACTTCAAACTCTTGGAACAAACCCAATCCAACATTCATTTGCTTTTTATCTCTTGGAAATCTCTTGAATGGCTCGTTATCCTTACTGTTCTCTCTGCTGGGCCCCCCATGGCTCTAGCCAGACAGCAAACAACAGCTTTTCAGCCCCCTAACCTTGTATATTATTCTAGCGCTAGGCTAGCCTCCTCCTTCCAAGTTCAGTTTAAGGACCCTGCAACCACAACTTCTTCAGAAAGTTGATTGATGATGGTGATACTCTTTGGCTTGAAAAACAAAGCAATATGGGTATTTTGTCGAGCTTACCCTTTTAGAGCAATTTGGACACCGCTCCATTATCCTTGTCCCTACCATGAACGACAAAAGAGAT
Organism: Benincasa hispida; assembly: GCF_009727055.1. Classification (NCBI taxonomy): domain Eukaryota; kingdom Viridiplantae; phylum Streptophyta; class Magnoliopsida; order Cucurbitales; family Cucurbitaceae; genus Benincasa; species Benincasa hispida. The sequence continues at coordinate 22,185,252 of NC_052352.1, read as the reverse complement.
TGGTTTTCATTCCTTTCTTTGGTTTCAGACTATCCTGGGAAGCCCAACTCACTGAACAATGCAACTTTTAGCACTACTACACATACTTATAAGGCAACCGTTCAATCAAGAAGCATTGCAATTTCCAACAATGACATTCCCCCATCAACTCTTGGTAGTTCCGGTTCCTCCCCAGCCCCCTGCTACCACATTTAAATTGGCAAGATATGGTGGTTGTTCAGAGGTTTGCTTATAATGATTCTTGGCCGAGTATCCGAGATTCCCTTCAAACTTCTCTATCATCTCGATGTACTATCAACCCCATATTTGATGACAAAGCCTTGCTACATGTCTATAGTTCGGCAATCTCTCAAAAACTATGTGCTAATTCAAATTGGATAACCAATGGCCCTTTCAAACTTAAGTTTCTCTCACCATCCACACCTTCTTCTTTCCAATAGCAAATGGCGGCATCACGTGGAGGCTGGATTGATGTGTATCATCTCCCGATTACTCATACTGAAGCGATCTTTAGGCACATTAGTAACATATGTGGTGGTTTTATTCAAATCTCAAATCAAACGGAACGTGGGTTAGTTCTTTCTTTTACTCGCCTGAAGATTAAGGAAAATACGCAAGGCTTCATTCCATTTGAAGTTCATCTACCAAAGGAAATGGCCGGTGAGGAATTATTGGTTCGAATTCAATCAGCCAGTGCCGGAGCTCAGGGACAACGATGCACCTCCTTTTATCCACAAGGAAATAGCATTAAAGAGGTTGCTGAATACATGGATCTCATTGATTCTCGATTAAATGAAAAAGGCAAGTCCATAGTTTTTGAACCAAGTCAATCGGCCGTCCCTCTCTCTCGCCATATCTGCCACCTTTGACCGAATCTCCTACAATTTTGGAGAAGATAAATCTCCCTCCTTCCCTCTCCTTAAATGACCAAATTGTGGGCCCACCATCTGACCCTTGACCTCTTTCCAATTCAACCGAAAACCCTAGCCACAATACTTTACCCGAGTCAACTCCATTATTTAGTTTCCAAAACCAACCTAACAGCCTTTCCAATTCGTCTTCTCCCTCCTTCACACAACCCTCTCTTTCCGCGGTTATTTTTAGCACGAGTCCCACCACTTTGCAAGCTGGTACTTTGCATTCCACCTCAACCAACAAACAAAACCTTCCTTTTACTGGTTCTGATATTGAAGGTTACCTTTCCAGCCCCTCCAAATAAACTGAATTCGCTACTCAATCCCTCGATATGGCCACATTTGGCGATCAGCCGATTGACACTAACCACCTGCCAATGCATACTTTTCCCCCAAATTCCATCAGACCCAAGTCACAATCAAAACCCCCCACTTTCTTCTCCTATCAACCACGAGGCCAATTCCCCTTTACTTGCCTTTCACCATCAACCAACAACTATCATTTTCTCCTCCCTCCTTACCCATCAATCTTCATGATTTGGCTTCCCTTTTGTCCCTACGTGGTTTATGTGCTATTCCTTCTATCCCACCTTCTACCTCCAAAACCAAGAAAATAACCAATACCATTAGTAAAAAACCAAAGCTTCAAAGGGAATAGCAAGGACTTTTTTCTTCAGTCCACTATGATAAATTTTCCACTTTGGCTATTAGGGAGGGCTCTTCCGAGAATCCATGAAATTTCTCATATGGAATGTCCGAGGTCTTAATTCGTGGAAGAAACGTGCTTTGGTTAAGAAGCTAATTCAACAACATAACCCTGGTATTGTTCTTCTACCAGAAATAAAGTTGTCATCTGTTGATTCCTCTTTGATTAGATCCATATGGAGTTCCTCATTCATTGGTTGGACTGCTCTGGATGCTATCGATTTGTCAGGGGATTCTTATTCTTTAGAGTGAGCCTGACTTTATTATCCTTGAGGTTATTTAGGGCCACTTTTCTACTTCAATTCATGTATCTTTGTCTGATGGTTTTTCTTTCTAGCTTTCAGCAGTTTATGGCCCTTCTGGTAATGCTTTTAGATCTGATTTCTAGCAAGAGCTTGATGATTTAGTTGGTTTGGGAGGTGTTAATTGGGTCATTATATCACTAGGTGGTCTTGGGAAAAGTCACATGATAGAACAATTTCCTCTAGTATGCATGCCTTCAATCAATTGATTACTGATTATCAATTACGGGATATTCCTCTGTCGAATGGTTGCTTTACATGGTCAAGCTCCAATCCTACACAATATCTGTCTACTTGATTGTTTTCTGCTTACTGAGAATTGTCTCTGTAAATTTGGCACAGTTACACTCAAACGTTTGGATCACATCACATCTAACCGTTTTCCATTGGTCTCATCTTCTAGAAGTATTGATTGGGGTCCTTGCCCTTTCAGATTTGAAAACTCCTGGCTTTAAGTGTCTTCTTTTTGTCCCTTGGTGGAGAATTGGTGGAATTGCCACTTGATGATGGCCTGGGCACGGTCTTATCTTGAAGCTTCTAGGTTTAAAACTATTATTCATGATTGGAATAACAATTGGCGCAGCGAGGTTACTAATCTTCATTCTCTTGTCTCGTAGTTAACCAATTTAGATGCCCTGGAAGACAAAGAGGCCCTTAATGAGGAACAACTTAATAGACATTGTATTCTTCGTGAATAGATTGAAACTCTGACTATTCAAGATCACATTCATTGGCAGCAGCGTTGCAAGCTGAACTGGCTTATTGAGGGTGATGTTCACACGATTTTTCCATAGAATTGTTGCTGCCCAACACCGTAAGTCCTCTATTATGGAAATTTTCTCTAGAGAAGGCACTAGTCTTTTGACTTCTCATGATATTGAGGCTAAATTCTTGTCTTTTTACTCATCTCTCTTCAAAAAAGACATGGGTCAGCGTTTTCTTTTAACTAATTTTTAGTGGAATCCTATTTCTTCCTCACAAGCCATAGACCTTGAGCGTCCCTTTACCGATGATGAGGTATTTGTTGCTGTCTCCTCTCTTGGTGTTAGTAAATCTCCTAGTCTAGATGGTTTTACAGTTGAATTTTTCAAGTTTTTTTGGACTACTCTTAAATTTGATATGATGTTAGTCATTAATGATTTCTACAATTCTGGGGTTATTAATGTCAAACTAAATAAGACTTATATTGGCCTGATTCCTAAGAAAGTTGACTCAAGATCTGTTTCTGATTATAAACCTACTAGTCTCATTACTTGTGCTTACAAGATTATGGAATCGTTTGAAGAAGGTTTTTCCTTTTACCATCTCGCCCAATCAGCTTGCATTTGTGGCTAACAGACAGATTCTTGATGCTTCCTTGATGGCGAATGAGCTCATTGATGATTGGACTTTTAGGAATAAACCAGGGGTTGTCTTGAAACTGGACCTTGAGAAAGTCTTTGACACGATTGATTGAGATTTTCTCGACTCCATTCTCCAGATAAAAGGTTTTGGTTATCGTTGGCGCAATTGAATCAGAGGATGCATCACTAGTGCAAATTATTCCATCATTATTAATGGCCGCCCCCGTGATAAGATTATTCTATCACTAGGTATAAGACAGGGGGACCCTCTCTCTCTCTTCTTATTTATTTTAGTTGCTGATTGTCGGAGTTGTCTTATTGACCATAGCTTTGCATTGGGTCTTATTGGTGCTCATCCTATTGGTCATTCAGATTTTACATTGACTCATTTATAGTTTGCTAATGACACTTTGTTGTTCTTTACTGCTGAGAGATCTGTCATACAAAACTTGTTTGACATTATCCATATTTTTTTAATGTGCTTCAGGCCTTAAAATCAATCTTGCTAAAATTGAGCTTCTTGGGATACATGTCTCTGACTCTGATTTTGACTGGTTGTTGCGTTCTTTTAGTTGCAAACGAGGTTTCTGGCCCGTTTCTTATTTAGGACTTCCCTTGGGTGGTAACTCTAAGTCTGTTTTGTTTTGGCAGCCTGTGATTGAAAGATTTCAGCATAAACTACATAATTTGAAGTATTCATATATTTCAAAAGAGGGTCGTCACACGCTCATTCAAGCTACTCTTTCTAGCCTCCCAACTTATTATTTGTCTTTGTTTTAGGCTTCTTCCTCTGTTATTAATTGTCTTGATAAGTTGGTCCGTGATTTCTTTTGGGAGGACTCTCGTGGTGATGGTGGTGTGCATAATGTGAATTGGGTGATTTCTTAACGTCCTCAATTATTGGGCTGCCTTGGCATTGGCAATTTTAAACATCGAAATTCTGCTTTTCTTGCAAAATGAACTTGACATTTTTAAACTGAGCATGACGCTTTATGGAGGAAGCTCATTGTTGCTAAGTATCATTCCTCTTATTGTGTTCGGCCATCTCCTATCTTTGGTGTTTCTTCTAGATCACCTTGGAGGTACGTTTGTCAAGTTACCGAATTGATTGCTAATCAGGTTAGCCGTCGTATTGGTGATGGTTCTTCTACGTCTTTCTGGACCGACTCTTGCCTTAGTTGTGGTGTCTTTGTCACCACTTATCCGCGGCTTTTCGTCTTGTATAGCAACCTGAGGTTACTGTTGCTAATGCTTAGATCTCTTCTATGTTTGCTTGGAGTTTGAACTTACGTCGTAATCTTACTGAGTTGGAGATTGTTGAATGGACTTCATTATCCCTTCATCTGAAATCTGTCCGATTGCGTTCCTTCCTTGATACTTGGTTGTGGCCGCTTGACCTTTCTTTGGGCTTTACTGTTAAGTCTCTTATGGCTGATTTGGATTCAAGTTTGACTGATCTTTACTCGGTGATTTGGAATGATAGATATCCTAAGAAGATTAAAATCTTTCTTTGGGAACTCAGCTAGGGTGCCATCAATATTGCTGATCGTTTGTAGCGCCGTATGCCTTATATGTTTCTTTCTCCCTCTTGGTGTCATATGTCTCACAAGCATGCTGAATCGTCGGTTCATCTATTTTTCCACTGTTCATTTGCTATTGGCATTTGGGATCTTCTCTTGCCTCTTTTTGGTTGGTCTTTCACTTGTCCTAATGACATTTCCGATGCTATGGCCTCAGTTTTAGTGGGTCATCCTTTTGGTGGAACTAAAAAGGCCATTTGGTTGGCCTTTATCCGTGCTTTCTTTCGGTGCATATGGGGCGGAACGAACAAACAACATTTTCATGATATTTGTTTTTCTGCTGCTCGGTATTTTGAGTTAGTTTTGTCTACTTCTTTTTCATGGTGTAAATTGAAGCACATTTTCCCTCATTTCAGCTTATCTTTCTTAGTCAGTAATTGGAAATCCTTGTTGTAATTTCTTTCACGGGGTCTTCCCCTTATACTTATCAATAAACAGTTTCTTTTCCCAAAAAAAAAAAAAATGCTTATATATTGGTTCGAAATGGCAATGCCAGCTTGTAAAGTTCAGCTAACTTAAAAGGTGCACATTTTGAATATCCCTTCGGCCTTTTACCGTAGGGGAGAAAATCTTAAGAATGATATTTTCCTTCCAGATGTTACAAATTTAAAAATATATGAAAACTCTGATTTGATATATTATGTTCTTTAAACATCTTGCGACTCTTATGGTGCAGGAATTTACAGCTGATATGTCAATACAGAGCCCAGAAGAGACTGTGAAGCAAAAACTAATGAAGAAAGACATCTTTAATGTTCTTGAAGGGTTGGAATCAAGGGAGAGGCAGGTCCTGGTCCTGCGATATGGACTGGTGGATTTCCAACCCAAGTCACTCGAGGAAATCGGAAAACTTCTGCACGTAAGCAAGGAGTGGGTTCGAAAAATAGAAAAGAAAGCCATGACAAAGCTGAGAAGTGAAGAGACTGTGAGGAACTTCAGCCATTATTTGGATTGATCTTCTTCTTTTATGCTTGAGAACCTCCAGTTTTTTCAAAACTTGCAGCAGCCCAAAGAACCCTAGGGGTTTGCATTGTGCTTTCGGGCCATAGTGACGAAGTTGGCTACAATGAGCATATCTCAATCCTCGACAATTTTCGTCAAGTAAAAAAATTCTGTACAGTTCCATACATGATGCATTACACACCAGCCTCTACACCACTGAAACATCGGCCCATATGGTTGCTGGTTCATGCTTTTTGATGTAAAATATGATCTTTACTTCCATCATGCATTGATGGGGCTGTAGATAGAGATGTGCACTTGAGCATGGCCAAACCTTTCATATATAAATATATACATACATAAGTATATATATATATATATAACAATTTTAACCCATATGGCACAACATGTATTAAATTGTATTTCATATACAGGGCAATTCATGCCATTGTTGTAGAGGTGTATGTCTGGATGAGCATATTAGATTTATTAACACAATTTCTTTTAGCTTTTGTATTCACGTGTGAATTCAGGCCAGATTCATGACTTTGCTTAGATTTCTTTACTGGGAAGAAATTTGAGGAATTGTTCAATACTTTTCTTGCTTGAGAAGAAATGGACAGGTGAAATTGTGAGTTTAGAGACAAATCTGTTTTGGTTTGACAACTTTGTTAAAAGCATGCTTTTGCACTGGTCAGAATTGAATGCTATAATTTATTATTATCAACTGTTTTTCTTGATGAAGGGGGAAAGCTGACACCAATTTAGATTGGAGAGGCCAGCTTGTAGGCTAAACCGTACTAAAGGGTAGAAGATTAATCGATGGGTACGTCAGAAAACAACTTTTCTTTTCCCCCCTTTATTCTTTTGGGGTAAATCATTGAGGATACCGGGCATGGGGTGATGTATATTTTAGACTCAATTCAATTATCTAAATTGTAAATTTTTTAACCCACATAATATTTATTAAATAATAAACTCAATTCAATTCAATCATGAATGAATATTTGGGTTGTGTTGATATGAGTTAGGTCGGATTATTTATTTAAATTTTTGTTATAAAAATAAGTAAAATATTAATATGTAAAAAAAGTATTTAATTATTTTCATATATTGAACTAAGATTAATGACTCAATTTCAATTTATATTATAGACATTTTCTTTTAAAGTGAAAAAAAGTTGTTGGATAATAAATTAACTTTTAAAAATTATGAAATAAAATAAAATAACAATGAATATATGTAAAAGTAATTGTATCATAAGTAAAAACAACGAACTTTTTAAAAATGATAATAAGTTTTGATTGGTTGGTTTGGTTTGGTTATTTTAGGTGAACTAATCAGTTCAACCCTAAAATTTCCATCTATTTGAACCTCATCCGAACCATACGAGTTAAGTTGATTTGATCGGCTTTTTTAAACACCCATGTAGGTTGGTTTCAATTATACTTGGAGTTTTGTAAAGTTTCATTTTAACTTTTGAAGTTTGAAGTGTCTTTTTAAATAACCTTTGAAAGCTATTGTCGTTGAGTTTATGGATAGAAAAGTTTATGTTTGTTTATAGTGTTGTTTAAGCAAACAAATCTAGGTACATACGAAGAGTAAATTTGGGGCTGGATATAGTGAACAAATCATGAATAAACAAACAAAAAATCAGAAGCATGAAATTGAAAATAGGGAAACGATATCGGTATAGTTCACATAAGTGTATAATTTTGTTCACATAAGTAAATATAAACTTTTTTATATATAAATTTAATGACAAAAATCTGTTATTGATTTTTTAAAAACAAGTTTCGTAGGTTAAGATGAAACATTTTAAAGTTCAAGGTCATAATTCAAATAATTCTATAAGTTATGAGCATTTTTTATAACTTAATATTTTCTTGTGACTTCGACAACTCTGAGGTGAGTAATTTGATGGTAATTAATATATTGAGCTATACTATATCTAAAAATAAATTCTTTTATTTGGGATGTAATATTTATGGGAGGAACAAAAGTTTATGACTACTTTTATTTGGGATATAATATTTCTTGATTGAAGATACAAAAACTTATGACGATAGTGAAAGGTCTATTGAATTTACCGAATACAACTTTACTAGGTGTTAAATTATCGCTAGCTAATTCAATGAGTGTGTCACACCATGTTTGGGTAATTGTGTCAATGGCATAATATCGCGAATATCAAAGTTACGGGAAACAAATAGTCGATATTGATCTTAAAGGGAAACAAATGATTTTTTTTTCCACGTATCAACCAAGTTGTATCAAATTTAACTCATAAACTATCAATTTCATCAATTTATGTCTTAAATTTAGACATATTGTAATTTTACCCTTTTAATAAGTCATTATCCCAAGTATCTTTGGATGAAATTTAACAAAATTATACATTAGTTAATTGAAATATTTTCAAAAACAAAAAAATAAATGAAACTATTTATATAAATTAGTCAGATTTTAATTTTATTTGGTAGAGGCTGATAGGAGTCTGTCAATATTTATCACTGTCTATCAGTATTTTTTCTATTTTTGTAAATAGTTTTAAATTTTTTCTATTTGTAAAAAATTTCCTAATTAATTTGTGTATTTTTCGGATTTGTTTTTGTCCACGACTTTATTTTATTATTGTTGACGAGTTTATAGAATTTTGTAATTTTGTTTTATACTAAAATTAGTAGGGGATTTGGAAAAAATAAACTAGGGATAAAAACTACATAATTTGATTAATATTAGTATTCCGTTTTATGAAATTGAAAGTTCATGGTTTACTCACAACCTGGAAAGTTTAGGGTATACTTGATTTTCTCCCGGAGTTAAATGATATATATGATTGAATTTGGCCAAAATTCGGGCCTTTCATTAGTGTTCGAATTTGATGCAGTCTCTACGGGCCTACGAGTTTCAAATCGATCACTATGGTTAAGTTAAACTTAAAGAATCATATGAAGATGTATTTTCATATTTCAAGTGGTTGCATTAGTTTGAACGTTGATGTATGATTTTGGTGGTTTGATCCAATTATAAGAACTAATTTCAAACTCAAACTATTTCATATGGTTTTCTTTTATTTTTTATTTCACAAGCGTGTGGACAACTTCCACATCTTTCAACCATTCTTATGGGACAGTTGTCTGGTCATACTACACGTCTAATCATCGTTAAACAAAATTCAAATTATTTTGATTAAATTGAAACATTTTGTTAGTATAACGAACATGAAAGATTCAAATCATAAACCTTCTAATAATTAATTTATTGCTCAAAAGTTAAATTGGAACCTAATTGCATCCATCAGATTGAAACCATAATCAAATTATAAAGACCAAATGTGTTTTTTAATACGTAATTAAAATGGAAAAATAAAAAATTGGAATTAATTGTTGTAAAGTTTAAAACAGACATTCTATTAATAAACATGAAAGTAATTTATAGTTTAACCCAAAAAAATTGATACAAAAAAAGAAAAAGGAAAAGAAAAAAAAAAGATTATTGTTGAGTTGGTGGTAAACTAGCAATAGTGTTGTCTTTCCAAAAATTTCCCACGTCTTCTCGCTTTCACTGCTTGTGTGACTGTGTCAATCAAAACGATCACCACCAAATCCATTCCGAAAGTGACCCGGTCACCCCTTCTTCTTAACTCACAGCCCATTCACGCATCGCCTTTCCGTTGAAAAATAGTAAAACAACATTGACCAACCTCCTAGCTGTCTCATCCTCATTGGGCGGTGACGAAACTACACCTCTTAACTGAAATAACTTATCACAGCCCCTGTCCGTAATGAATCTCTTCAACGCACGCGATTCCACCGCGCTTGAAGAACACTCGAGCATTATTTTCGAACAAGAAACGTCTAATTCCCTTTACACGACGTCGTTTGATGATAGCGAGTGGTTTTCACGATCTTAGAACAAGAGTAAGGTTCATTATGATTTAATGATGAATGTGACAAAGTACCACGATTAACCTCCACACGTGCCAACTCCAGCGCGGGAAAACAACGAATAGTCAAAAAAGAGAGTTGACTATAGAGATGGACGAATGAGATGAATACACGTGGGCGAGCTTATTGAAATCAAGCCGCTTTATAACATTTCTCTGTCATTTTAAGTCGTCCAGGAAATAAGTAAAGGCTCCTTCCTTAATTTCCCTTACCTTCCTCTCTCATTCGCTAAAAAAAAGGAAAAAAAAAAACCTCAATCTTACCTTCTCTGTCCTGTGTTTTTGAGCGATTTCTAGGGTTTTCAGTGGGAGGTTGAAGGAGGGTTTTTCATTTCTGAATTTCATGAGATTGTATTCATGGTGGATTCAGTCTTGGCTTTAATCGCATTTCATAATTCATCTACCAATCCTTATACTCTCTGACCTAATGACTATTGCCAGTAGTGAATGGCTCGATTTCACTCCCGCTCCATTTTTGTTTTGCTTATAGTAGTTGTTGTTCTTGTTACAGAGTCTCAGTTTGTTCTTTCATCCACGGCCGACGATGAATTTTCCATTCTCGATTACGATGCGTTTCTTTTTCATCAGGATTACTCGCCGCCGGCCCCACCGCCACCGCCGCCTCATCCACCTTCAGTTTCCTGCACCGATGATTTAGATGGTGTTGGTTCGCTGGATACTACATGTCAGATTGTCAACGATTTGAACCTTACTCATGACGTGTATATAGCCGGGAAGGGGAATTTTTATATCCTGCCTGGGGTGAAATTTAATTGTCCTAAACCAGGGTGTTCGATTACTATTAACATTACTGGTAATTTTGCGTTGAGCAATGATTCTTCTATATTTACCGGGAGTTTTGAGTTGGCTGCCTGTAATGCTAGCTTTCTTAATGGGTCTGTGGTGAACACGACGGCTTTAGCTGGGAATCCGCCGTCACAGACTAGTGGAACGCCACAAAGTGTTGATGGAGCAGGGGGAGGACATGGAGGGAGGGGAGCATGTTGTTTGACGGATACAACTAAGCTTCCTGAGGACGTTTGGGGAGGGGATGCTTACTCATGGGCATCGCTGCAGAAACCTAGCAGTTTTGGGAGCCGGGGTGGTTCAACGAGCAAGGAGGTAGACTATGGTGGAAAGGGTGGCGGGAAAGTGAAGTTGAACGTCGACGATCTTCTTATACTTGATGGCGTTGTTCTGGCGGATGGGGGTGATGGAGGGACTAAAGGTGGAGGTGGATCAGGTGGCAGCATCTATATCCTTGCTCACAAAATGTAAGTATCTATCTTATCTCCCCATCTGTTTGTCTGATTTCGTTAATTTCAACTCCACATTGGAAAACTGTATATCGTCCTCCTATTTGTTTGATGATTTTATGGGCGTGAGAGCTATATGAGTTTGCCTTCTTGTGGATAACTGAGAATATTTGAGGGCTTAGTTCAGCTGGTCTCCATGTTACCCTTTTTTTAATTTTTTAATTTTTTTTTTAAAATAAAAAATCATTTGGTTCTTTTTTTGTTTCATAAAACATGGACATGGAAAAAAATGAATAATAAAGTATTTTGCTTGTGAAGAACAGGATTGGTGATGGCAAGATAAGTGCATGTGGAGGTAATGGATATGGTGGGGGTGGTGGTGGAAGAATCGCTGTTGATGTTTTCAGCAGGCATGATGATCCTCAAATTTTTGTTCATGGTGAGAGTTATAAGCGATTGGTGAACTTCAGTGTTGTATATATTACAAAATCGTGGATCATGTTACAAAACAATGTGCAGTATCTATATTATATGTACATTAATATACACATACTGGCACACGTATACAAACACATGCCCATCATCCATACCCAACCACAAATTCATACATACATCTATATATATAAATTTATGTATGTATCTATGCATGCATGAATTTTATTCTTCCAGTTATGCTTCATTTTCTTGTTAACATATTTGTTAAACTACAATGTGCAGGGGAAAAGGCTGGATATATTACGTTTCAGTTGCATAGTTTGCTAAGCTCATTTTGTAAGATTGGTATTTTTCTTTTGGATAGGAAACAAAGTATTTTATTGGTAGTATGGAATGTTACAGAAGTGTGAAGAAAGCAAAACCCCCAGCAATGGGGGGTTAGAAAAAAAGAAATCTCATATAAGGCCAATAGATCATTAAGACAATGAAAATTGGAGTGAAGAGGAGTAAAATTTACAGAATTTAAGAGTAGAGACTTGGAAAAAATTTTGATTCTACAAAATTTTTATTGTTTCCTTCCCATTTCATTCTGCCAGAACCTAAAATTATGTTTAGTCTTAAAACTTGAAGCTTGTTTAGAACCAAGCTCAATTTTCTATAATTGGGAGACTTACTCTTGTTTCTAGTAGCATAAATGCCGAAATATAGGATGGACTTCAGAAACATCCTGCTTGGGAGTCTCCTTGTTTTTTTATTCTTTCCCTTTGTTTAGCTCTTCCTGATGTTTGGTCGCTTCTTTTTGGTACTCAATGTTGTGTTCAACATTTTTTTTCTCCCTCCCACGTGAGTGAATGAAGTGAGATTGGACCAACTTCTTTCATCTATCTGCAACAAAAATTTTCTACAGTATTTCTTCAGTACTTGGGAACTTATTTGTTGGCAGGGATTGTAGGAACTGCTCATCTGGCATGTAACTTCGATTGCTTATGGATGTCATTGTGTTAATTCATTTAGTCGTATTGCTAAGTGTTGCTAAATATATGTTGTTGATGTAGGGGGACGTAGTTTGGCGTGTCCAGAAAATTCTGGTGGTGCCGGGACGCTATATGATGCTGTTCCTCGAAGCCTTACAATTTCCAATCATAACTTGACAACGGATACGGACACACTTCTTTTGGAGTTTCCTAATCAACCACTTATGACAAATGTTTATGTTCGAAATAATGCCAGGGCTTCGGTTCCTTTGCTTTGGAGTCGTGTTCAGGTTTGTAATTAACTTGAAACTCAGTTTAGATTGTTTACTCAAGCATGAAATTCTGGATATGGAGAAGTGTTGCTGTAGGGAATAGTACAAACTATTTCCTTTGAGCTATATAGTTCAACTCTCTTCCTAGTGGGACTCTTTTATTCTACATTCGTTTCCCCACTCTACTTCTAGTTTTGAAGCTTTTTATTGATAGTTGATACCTCCTTCTACACTTGTGGAAGCCTCTTTCACCAACAAATCAAACATGCCGGTTATATTTGTGTGTGTAGTAGTTTTAGAGTTTAGAGTCTCCTTCATCAATCTAAGAAATTCCATGATTTTGCACAAATTATTTGTTTGACACCAAAAGATTCATCGACATGCTTGTTGCTGCTATATATTGCAACGTATAGATTGTTATCACTATTTTCCTCGTGACTGACCACCACAATATCTACCAATTGTGAACCATGAGAGTTGAGAAAGCATAGATAGATTGACGTAGTAGATTTGAGATCAAGGCACATCTTTGGCCAAATAAGGGATGAATCCATTCTTAAGTGATGTAAGAAGAATTGGGGTTAATTGGGTAATTAGGCAATATTCTAGGTTAATTCCCTTTTTACTCCTACTTGTAATAAAAATCTATAAATAAGAACATTTCCCTCTTGTATGAAATACATCATCATTTTAATAAAAGATTCACAATCTTGTTTTTTTGGAGGATTACTCCTTTAATCTTTTTAGGCTACATCAATTTGGTATCAGAGCAGCCATTTGGGCCAACATTGACCGTCGCTGGTGGAGGACTGGTAAACTAGTAAACTCTTGGTGACGCTGATTGCAAGAAGGAGCTTCGTGAGTTGTGCTTGTTGTTGAACAATCCACAACTAATTAGGGGAACCCTTGAAGTTCCAAGAAAGAAGAAGGAACCAAAGTTTTTTCAAGATTTTGCAAGAACAAGTCATGGACTATTGCCAATCAAAGAAGATGTCTAAGAAAAATACAACAATTAGTATGGGCAAGAAAATCAAATGTACTTCCAAAACAATGGCATATGGCTAAACCAACCTCCTACATTCTTAAGTGATTCAGAAGAAGAATTCCAACATACTAATTTTGCCCATGCTCGATTTTCTTAAAGAACCTATCATTATCCATATTGGAATTTTGACTCTAGTGATTGTAGTGATTCCGATGTTTTTTCCAAGGCAGTTTGGGATGGAATAAGAAGGAAACAATATCAAAAAAGGGTCCAACAATCCCATCACCCCCATTTTTCAAGTAATTGACGTAAGGATTGGGTGTTAGATGAATTAAAAAATGAATCAAGAATGGATGTTTACCACCCAAGAAGAATGTCTGAGACTCGTGATTACTCTTTTGGTTATAAAACACGATCAAGAAAGGTTGATTAAAAAAATCAATGGATGAGTCCTATATCCACTACGGGATTGAAACACATCCAAGAATCCAACAAAATGACTACTTTGATCCCGTAGCATTGAAGGAAATAAAGAAAATAACAAAAGAAAGCCAATGTTCATTGGGAAAAATGACTTAACATATTGATCAATTACAATTCATTTGCAAGAGTTCAAGAATAGATTGATTTCATATACGGAAGAAAAAAAAAGGAATCACGATTGGAACATTTTCAAATAGAATATCTTGAAGATAAAATTGAGAAAAATCTTGTTGAGACCCATGTAGTTGGGGGAGGTGATTGAGGCAAAAATCATGTGGACGAAGTTGAAGATCAAAAAGAAGAATTTGAAAATGTAGATTCGGAAGTANCAAAAAGAAGAATTTGAAAATGTTTATTTGGAAGTAGTCTCAAGTGAAGAAGAAAAATCCAATGAAGAAGATGGAAAAGAGATATTGAACATCGAAACTCTAAATGTCGAGGCTGAAATCAGTAAATCGATGAAGAATGACACACCGATTGCGTCGAAAATCGTTTACCACAACGTCAAAGAACTTGAAGCAAAAGATGAAGAAAATGTGATTCTTGAAGGGTTTATTCGGAAGCTAAATCTTTTGTGATTGGTTTTATGATTATGGTTTTGAATGAGCTTGATCAAAATTTCTTTTTTGGGTTATGGCCAAGGGAGAAGTTCATCTTTTGGTGGCAATATTGGACTTTTTTTGTCTCGGATTTACTTCTTTAATCGGAATAGTTTTGTTCAAAATGTAGGAGGTTGGTTTAGCCATATGCCATTGAACGAGTTTATTTTACTTCTTGGATTGATTTTTTCTTTTGAAAACTCGAGGATGAGTTTTCTTTTTGGAGGGGTAGAATGATGTAAGAAGAATAGGTGTTAATTGGGTATCTAGGCAATATTCTAGGTTAGTTTCACCCCATTTGTGATAAAATTCTATAAATAGGAACATTCCCCTCTTGTATGAAACACATCATCATTCTAATAAAAGATCCACAATCTTAGATTCCCGGGGATTACTCTTTTAATGTCTTTAGGCTACATCACTAAGGTTGAGAGAACACTCTCTAGAACAATGTTCTATTTCAAAATGCTCCCACTGCAAGTCTTAAAGTGGCTATTTGTAGCCTTACAATAAAATAAACTTATGAATTCCAACTACTAATTAAACACTAATTGATCTAAAAATTAACAACTACACAAACATAACGTAAATTATATTAATTATCTTGCATTTCATCCTGCATCACAATGGCTTTTTCAGTGATAAGTTTTGGCGTCCCTTGGAAATATGCAATCTAACATTGACGTATTGTTTGTATCCATACTCATTTTGCTTTTACTTGATGTCTTCTTTTATTTTCACTTTCTTGGTTGTATCCATTCATTTTGAAGAGCGGTCAAAATACGACCAAATTTGTTTTATTTTACCTTTGTGCACCTTGAATTTCCGTGCATATCATTTCTCATTCCATACATTGCTCTCTCTCTTTCTTTCAACTAATTCGATCGCACTCTCTTCTTCTTCTTCGACTTATCCTGCTATACATGATACAGATAAGGGCCTATGCCCTCGTTCTTATCTAGTCTTCTTCAGCTCTGGTTTGTCTCCTTTATATGGCCGACTGATGACTAAAATTTACCATCTCTATGCATTTCTCCTGTACTTCTTATGACAACTTTATATATGATGCTCTTCTGATTTGTCCCTATAGTGATAGAATTAAGTATCTAGCCCTTCTGATATGTTATGCTCCACCTTTTCTTATTTTATGAACCATAGTTGTTGATTTTTTCTTTTAAATTTTTTTTTTTTGGTTTTTGTTATTTCACCAAATTAGCTAATATATTAGGTGAATTTTACTGAACATAGTATTCTAGGCGATGTTGATTTTTGAGCCTTATGTGCCTTGCACTATTTTGTAGATTATCATTTCTTGTGGATGGCTTGGTCGTTGGTTTAAAAAATGATACTAGAATCATATTATACATGCCAAGTTCTCATTTGATTCTTTGATGTATATTTTTTCTATCTCTCATTATGTTGAAATGAGCTCCATCAACAATCTTAATCTTGGTTCTCAATACTATTAACTAGGTTCAAGGTCAGATTAGCCTTTTATCTGGCGGAGTATTAAGTTTTGGGCTGGCGCACTATGCCTCATCAGAGTTTGAGCTGTTGGCAGAAGAACTTTTAATGAGCAACTCAGAAATCAAAGTAACCTTTTTTCTCTATGGCTTACAATTATGCTCTTCATGCCCGCAGTACATCTATTTTCTCGCCTGTTCATGATTTAAAAATGGGAATCAATGTTGGTTAAAATCACATTTAGTCCCTGAAATTTTCTGGAGTAATACTTCAATTGACAACTTTAAGTTTGTGACGATTTAATCTTGGTACTCTCAAATTTATAACAATTTAGTCCTTGAATTTTAACAAGTATCAGTTTAGTCCTTGTATTTTAAAAATTCATAATGATTCATTCCCAATGATGAGAATACTAAAAAGATTTAATGAATTTTCTTATGCATGTAGATTGATAAACTAATTAAAGGTAAGGTTTTCTATAAATTATAATGACGTAGTCGTTACATAATCCAAATTAACAATGAAGTTTGATGTGATTTTTCATGATAGAGATTAAATTGTTACAAATTTAAAAGTATAGGGACTAAATTATTACGTGCTACAGTTCAAGGACTAAATTATTATAAATTTATAAGTATAAGGACAAAATCGCTACTAATCGAAGTTTAGGGATAATATTGTTACTTCTATGAAAGTTTAGAGACCAAAAGTTATTTTTAACCATCAATGTTTGTTAGGGTGAAACCTTTTATGTTTCATGCATGTGTTGATCTCTTTCTCTCTCATTGCTTGTCTTTTATATTGTGTGCTTGTACTTCTGTTTTATTGTCAATTTTCAACTTATTGAATGATGTTGAAACCCTTGCAATAATGCTTAATGGTTTGTCTATACATTTATGCACACAGTACCATGGAAATAATCATTAGTATAGTTTCGCTGTATCTGAAATATGAATATTTAGAAAATGGGTAACTAGGGGGATGATCCTCGATACTGTTTGTAATCCTAGTTTTAGTATTTTTTTTCCCCTTGTTCTCAACAAGGTTTCAGTTTTCACACGTATATATATGCAAGTTAAAACTTTTTTTTTAGTGGTGGTGGTGTAAGAAATAGCTATTTAACAAGGAAGGAGAAAGAAGTTTTTCCTTTCTTGGCACTGAAAATAGGTGCACTTCATCGGTAGTATTAATATTATATGCTTTTGAGTTCCCATTATTTTTGTGTTCTTTTGTATATGCAATCGGCTCAGTGTAATTTATTCTAGATCTTTCGGGTATATAGCACTTTGGAATTGTCAATTTCCAATATATTATAATTTATTTACGTCGTGATTTGAGAATTCTTGATCTACAATTCCAGGTGTATGGGGCTCTACGCATGTCAGTGAAAATGTTTTTGATGTGGAATTCTAAATTGCTTATAGATGGAGGTGGGGATTCTGGCGTTGTGACATCCTTGCTTGAGGCCAGTAACTTGATAGTTCTTCGGGTAATTTAATCATAACTTCCTTGACATTTATCTTTTGTAGCCTTCCATTTTATGTTATCTGATTCCTCTACTTTTGATATAGGAATCATCCGTTATACATTCTAATGCTAACCTGGGAGTCCACGGACAAGGTTTATTGAACTTGTCAGGTCCTGGAGATTGGATTGAAGCACAGCGTCTAGTTCTGTCTTTATTTTATAGTATTCATGTAAGTATCACTCAGTTTGCTTTTTGATCGACTATCATTTTTATACTTACCTCATGTCATAGTTGGATCAACTATGAAATGCTTACCCTTTGAACTTTTTATACTAGGAGTAATTTCATTGTTGGTATGAAAATTATGAACGAGGGAATGAAAGCCATGTCCCTTGTCAGGAGATTAATGCATTGGCTTGTCTATGCCTATGACAATAATGGTATAATTAAAACTAGAAATATAGACGAATGTACATTCTCTTCCACAAGGGCTAGAGCCTTTGGCAAGAAAAATCACGTCTAAGAAATCTCATTTTACTTTATTAGAGGCTTTTGTGAAATCAATTACTAGTCCCTTTCTTCCTCATTCACTCATCTATAAGCTACTGGGCAACAAGAGAAGCATCCATGATCAATCTATCTCCTGCAATGAAATAGGGATGATCTGGGTAATTGTGTTTGGAGGAGCATTTATGGTTTTCCCTGTGTCTTCTTTGGAATGGGCAATTATAGGTCTCATCCAAGTTAGTATTGATGATTATGTTTTTGATAAAATCATAGAACACCCTAGGCATACCAGTCTTGATGGTTATCCAAAATCTTTTATAGCATTTTATTGTATAGCTAATTGAACTTGGAGCTTTTTTATTTCCTTTTTAAGAGAAACATAGATTTCTTTGTATCATGGGAAGTAAGGAATTGCAAAAGTAGGCATCGCCAATGCCAAAGTAGTTGCAAGAAACAATTCCAATGGGCTATGTGAGAAGTGAGATCTTTATACTATTTGAACTCGAAGTTGGAGCTTTATTTAAGTTAGAGCTTTGTTTGAACTGAAAGTTGATGACATTTATAACTTCTATCTGAGTGAACTCAACTTTGAGTTGACGATTGTGCTTTAGAAGAGATTGGATCTCATGTATTGTACGGGCATAAATAATTGTCCCTCTCCTTGTTCTTCTTATTATTATTCCTGGAGTAGAGCTGAATGAGGAAACCTACAAATCCTCATTCTATATCTTGATGGAGACAATTACACAAATTGAGCAACTTTTACATTTCCCTGATTGCGGGAGAGGACCACTCTTTATTGACCATCTTTTTATTTTTGAGGAATGAGAATTCCTCCAAGTTTCATGTTTCTGTTAGATATCTCAAAGTTTGTGCTATGTGAGTTATGCAGACAAAGTTTCCTTGTACCTTGAGAAAAGAACTATTTCCAGAAATTTTAGCTTTTGCATACATCCATGACCCAACCATCCATATAAAAGAGTACCATTTCACCAATTTTCTATAAGAGATGAGAAACTTTAGATAAAGAAATCAGGGTGGAACCCCATTTTATCCCACTGCATCTAACATAATAAGCAAGTGATCTAAGATGGTTCTGCCTATTCTCTTGGCCTCGGTATTGGTGAATTTATGATAAGTGCATCTAAAACCAGAAATCTGTCCTTAAGTGTTAGAAAAAGCGGTTCTTTGAGATCTGACCATGCAAAACGGCCATTTTAAAGGGAAGATAACAGAAGGGTAGATCAACAATGTTCTCTCTCTCTCTCTCCCTCTTTCTTTTTTTTGAGAAGTTGCTATCTTTCCGTAGCTGGTTTGACAAGTGGTTTCTCCCACAAGACTACCTTAAAACATTGAAGTTAGCTTGAAGAATCCAAGTTGCCACATAAGAAAGGGAAAAGGGACTGGATAATTACTTCAATCAAGTTTGAAAGTTGTGTTATCCAAAAATGTCTGATCATAACTTGTAGATTTCTCCTGAAAATTGAAGTACTTTTACTGTCTTCATGACAAGGAATAGGCAAAGAAACGGTAGGTTGTGTGTTTGACTGTACTTCTTGATGTGGAAAATTTATTGCAATAGTTATTGCATTTCCTTTTCGCTATAATTTATTATTATCAACGCTTTTTCTTTGACTGCCACATGGCTTAATTCACATTTCAATAGGTACATGATTCTTTGGAATTCTCTCAGTCTTTTGTTTCTGGCAGATGTTTTCTCAGTCTACAACCTTCCATCCTTGCATAGTTGCAACTTGCAACTATTCTTTGTGAAGTTCATTAGTTTATTAATAGAATCGTTAAATCCTCTGTTTTATTTGAGAATTATTAGCGGACCATTGGATCAATATTACTAGAAGTTTGGCTTGATAGGTTTATTTTCTTTGTGTTTGGTTATTAATTTGGTTATCTATTTTGGGGAAAAAGGTTGGTCCTGGATCTATTTTGCGAGGCCCTGTAGATGATGCAGCAAAAAATGCTGTGTAAGTTTGAATCTGGCCCTTCATTTCTCTTGTGCATAATTTATCCTTTCGAATCTACTAGTTTTAATTTTCTCATTTGATAGGACTCCTAAGCTCTACTGTGAAGACCAAGATTGCCCCATGGAACTATTTTATCCTCCTGAAGATTGCAATGTGAACTCATCACTCTCTTTCACCCTCCAGGTGCTTATCAGAATGAAACGGAATCTGCCATGGCATTTACGTTTTGTTGTTATGTGACACTTTGTTTCCTTTTCAGATCTGCAGAGTCGAAGATATCACTGTAGAGGGTCTTATCAAAGGTTCAGTTGTTCATTTCCACAGGGCAAGAACTATAACCGTCCAGTCTTATGGGATGATCAGTGCATCTGGGATGGGTAGGTTGATCAAGGTTCTCACATACCATGTGTTTTTGGTTTTCATTCATTTGTTTTGCTTTGCATGCATCCTCACACTCACACCTGAAAGTTCTGACTGACACGTAAGGGCTTAATTCTGAAGTTCTAATAATATGTTAAACTAGCTACTCCTATCATATATTAACTGACAATGTGCTGTTCTGTTTCGCATTGGAATTTAATTTGTGCATGACTTTGTGGCATGCGGAATGATTGGAGTCTGTTAGAGTTGTAAGAGAGAAGTGTTGTCACCAAGTGGAATAAGGAAAGAGGGCAGTAACCGCCATGGAGAATTTTGCATGAGGTTTGCTCCAGGGGAAGCTTCTGGTTTCAATGAATTGCCTGGATTATTTCCTGTTAGGAGAGAAACCATAGATTTCCCTAGCAGAATTTATAGATAGGATCAAGAAATTTGGGAAATATTCAGTACAATTTTTTTTTTTTTTTTTTTTTTTTTTTTTTTTTAAATTTTTTATTTGAGTTCTATCTCTAATTTATTTGTTCTTATTTATTTCATTTTTTTCTTGTAGAAAAATAATTTCATTTTTTTATAACTACGTTTTTATAATCCCTTGGTATTTTATTTGGGATGATGCCTTATCACCGATACTACTTACGTCTAATAGAAGATTAATTGTATCCTATCCAGTATCCACTTCTTCTCATTAAAAAAAAAAATCCAGTATCCACTCCCTCCTGAATAATCAAGGAAAGAGCATACGAGGATTACTAACAAAGGAAGGGTGTTTAGGTTCTTTTAGTTGCCTAGAGAACTATCTTTCCACTTGTTTGTTTCTAGCTTATACTATGTACCTGTACTCGGTTGGAAAAGAACATTTTATTTCTTTTCTAATTCGAATGTTTATCAATTGCAGGGTGCACAGGAGGTGTGGGAAGAGGGAATGCCATAGGCAATGGAATATACAGTGGTGGTGGGTATGGTGGTAGAGGTGGGGAAGGATGCTTCAATAATAACTGTGTCCCAGGTGGCATCTCCTATGGGGATGCAGATCTTCCCTGTGAGCTTGGTAGCGGGAGTGGAAATGATAGTTTAGCTAGTTTCTCTTCAGGTGGAGGCATTATAGGTGAGTTTATATTGAATATTCTTTATGGGTGTTCTATTTCAATTGAGACTTTAATCTAGATAATGAGCTTCTATTAAATTAGCTTAATAGACATTCAATTCCTTTACCATTTTTTTGTTACATATGCAGTGATGGGCTCATTAGCGCATCCATTGTCAAGCTTGCTCATTGAAGGGTCGGTGACATCTGATGGAAACAATTTCAATGGAACTGCAGAAATGAAAAAGTTGACCAATATTCAAGGTTCTAGTACAGGCCCTGGGGGAGGTTCTGGTGGAACTATCCTTTTGTTTGTTCATACACTGGCTCTTGGTTCATCAGCTGTTCTTTCAAGTGTTGGTGGATATAGTCTAGCAAATGGAAGTGGTGGAGGTGGTGGAGGAAGGATTCACTTTCATTGGGCTGACATACCTACAGGAGATGTGTACCAGCCCATTGCTAGTGTGAAAGGTCATATTGGTACCCGGTTAGTACATTTGCCCATGCTAAGTTCTCTGTTATGGGGTTCGTTTCCAAATTTTCTGTCAATGGTACAGGGTATGTGTTTGTCAATTTAATTATCAGGCTTCCTATTTTGGATTTTTTTTTTAAAAAAAGAAACAAGCCACATGCCTAAGGGACAAAGGGACAAGGCATCCTTTCTCCAAACAGAGGGAGCATGGGTTGGGCGACCCAGTTAGTGATTGTGAACTGTACTAGGTCAACTAAAGTATTCAAAAGAAAACTTATATGAGAAGATCCTAACCTTGCTTTGTTTCTTGTTCCTCAGAAAAAGAAAGAGAGATCCTATTGTTCCATTCTCTTCAATAATTCATAAGGTTGCTGCATTGGAGCATAGCACTTTGGCTTTTTTCTCTAAACCACCACCCATAGAGCACCTCTAAAAAGCGAATTTTATGGTTTGGTCTGCACCATCGAAGCACAAATAAATTACAAAAAATTGCCAAACTTTGAAAGCAAAACTGCAACTAGTGAAGAGATGTGAAAAGGATTCTTCACTCCCTTTGCACACAACACACAAATATGAGGTGGATCTGGAGGGGAGGGTTTTCTCTCTTGGTCAACTATTTAAGGCCGTTCCCTTCTCAAATCAACTTACAATACCTGCTTCCCTAAGACCCTCCTATTTTTTTCCTTATTTGAGATTTTTGACCTCATTTAGATAAAATCGATCAAATGTTTTTATTATATATATATACACACACACATTTATATAAAATCTCTGACAGGAGTGTAAAGGATTGGAAAACTGAAAGGCAAAAACCGTAGAAACTTTTTCTCATCCTTGTAAGATATGGATGAAAATTGTGAATATAGCAAAGAGAAGTTAGTTGGATGAGTTGGTCTGGTTGGTAAATGGATGATATAAGTGTCATCTCTCCTTGAAGTAGATATACCACTCCTGGTTAACCTTAAAACTCCATAATATTTAAAGTTTATGGATTTTCCGTTTCTGTCATCTGTGTTATGCTGCTCTGTAGCTTTTGTTTTGTTGTAACTTGACAGGATGCCGCCAGTTGTATTTGTTTCAGCCATTTTAATTGCATTGTGAAGTTCGGGGGTTCTCTTTTTCCAGTTTAGCAAGAGGAAGAAATCCTCCCTTTTAACCATCGATTGCTTGTTTTATGCAGTGGAGGTACAGGTGGTGAACAGGGTGGTGGAGGTGAACATGGTACTGTGACTGGGAGCGCGTGCCCTAAAGGTCTTTATGGAACATTTTGTGAGGTCTGTTTCTGTTTCTCTTGATAGGTTACTATCTAGTTTGTTTTGTGATCTAAAAATGTTTATTATTTTAATTTTTCAGAACATGTCTGACATGAAAACACCACAATTTCCCAATATTGTGAATTTGTTTCAGACAGTTTCTAGAGAGTATCTTAGAAAATGTTGAAATGTTACTTTAAGCATGTTTAGATTATCCTTTCCTTTTATCAGTTATTCCATTATTTGAAATTCTGAAATGTTTCAAATAATTATGTCGCTTCTTAAAATATTTTAATTTTGATGACATTTTGCTCTACGCATATTTTTAGATTTTAGAGAAAAATTTCACGTGAGTCTTCTTCTGTGCATTGTTGTCAAAGTCCTACTTTCAAACAACTTTACTTTTACATTTGTTTTCCATTTTTCCTTCTTATGTCTGCATCTACTGGGCTTGATGTGGCTCAATCCATTGTATATATGTTTATTCGCATCTCCTAAAGTTGAAGAGAAGAGGACTCAATCTAAGGAAAATACATTTAGCTAACTTAATGAGTCCGTCTTCAACATTCTGAACTTCATACGCGACACAGTAAATACGTCTTCAAAACTAAACTAAAGACTATCAACTATGCATGAACCAACCAATAAATTACACTGTACTTCGAAATGATGTCAAAATAACCAATAAATTACTGTATATTTTGATGATGTCGCACTATGCCCATATACTCAAGTTCAGTCACCAAAGTACTTGAACCTAGCTAATCAAGCAGGTAAAACAAGGGTAGTTATTTCAAGTGAGCGTCTAGTCCACCTGTAAACCTACAATTCTTACAGGATAACTGCCTGCTACCTTGGTTGCCTAGAAACTCATAAAATAGTATCCTTGGTGTATGTTAAGGAAAAACAAAAATCTTAGCTGAATTGCTACTATGACTTGAATCTCATTCTTTTAACCATATTGAACACCCACCTGGCTAATTCATGGTGGTTAGTTTAGGGTGTTTTTTGTATTGTCACAGTCACTTGGTTTATTTTTAGTTTAATATGGTTTATCAAGAAAAAGGAAAGGTAGTGATCAAACTCATAAACAAGAATGTCCGCAACCTGAAATCATCCAGTGTCATGAAAAGTATCAATATGTCAACAAATAGCCTTGTTCCACCATAGCCACGAATCTTAAAAAGAAAATTTTCAGGATTTAATTAGACCATTAGGTTCTCTAATCTCTCCACCATTCTCTCTCTAGTGGGTAAATATCTATGATGTTTCCAGGAATGTCCCGCGGGTACTTTCAAGAATGTCAGTGGATCTGATAGAGCTCTTTGTCGACAATGCCCCCCTGATGAGCTTCCACATCGTGCCATTTATGTATCTGTTCGAGGTATTTTATTATTCATGTTCTAATGGTCAAAATTCAATGAAGAAATTGTGACTAACTGATGTACTGTTTTTTATGTATATGGTATTTTGTTATTCATGTTCTAATGGTCAAGATTCAATGAAGAAATTGTGACTAACGGATGTACTGTTTTGTGGATTTTGAAAGTGGTTTTATATTTTTTTGTGCACAAATAACATGTTTACCTCAATCTATAAATTTTATTCATAAGATTCTATAGACTGATTTTAAGATTCAAGGTTTGTATCGCATGCAATGTCGGTTAACCTCATTATTAACTCTTTCAGGTGGCATTACTGAAACTCCATGCCCTTACAAATGCATTTCAGATAGATACCATATGCCGAAATGTTATACTGCTCTTGAAGAGTTAATTTATACATTTGGTGGTCCTTGGCTTTTTTGTGGTCTCCTACTTGGTCTGCTTGTTCTGCTGGCATTGGTGCTTAGTGTTGCACGGATGAAATTTGTCGGGGTGGATGAGCTACCTGGCCCTATGCCAACTCAACATGGATCTCAAATTGATCATTCCTTTCCTTTCCTGGAGTCACTGAATGAGGTTTTTCTCTGAATGAAATGACCTTTAATCCCTTGGAGACATCCTCAATACATAAATGAATGAATTTCTATTGATAAGGTGTTTTTCATGATTTAGGTCTTGGAAACAAATAGAGCTGAGGAGTCTCAAAGTCATGTGTATAGAATGTACTTTACGGGTCCAAACACCTTTGGTGAGCCTTGGCATCTTTCACACTCCCCTCCAGAACAACTGAAAGAGATTGTGTAAGTAATAATGATTTATTGCTTCAATGCATTTTGTTAATGTCAACATATATGCAATGTAACTACTTTGTTTTTAGCTACGGCTACCGATGAAAACTGCTTATCTAAAACTTGTCTATAGCCATGCCCTTGTTCCTGGATTAACACTTGGGTTACTCTATTTTATTCAGATATGAGAGTGCATTTAATACATTTGTGGATGAGATCAATGCTATAGCAGCATATCAATGGTGGGAGGGTGCAGTATACAGTATTCTTTCTGCTCTTGCATATCCTCTAGCATGGTCATGGCAGCAATGGCGTCGAAGGCTGAAACTGCAACGTTTACGCGAGTTTGTTAGATCAGAATATGACCATGCTTGCTTGCGATCTTGCCGCTCTCGTGCTCTTTATGAAGGCATTAAGGTTTGTATCTATATTAGGTTTTATTGTCTAATATTAGTTTCATATATATCTTTGGAGTTTTGTAGTCTTTTCTATATTTGCTACTATTACTTGCTATTGTATGGGAATTCTTCTTCCTATGAGAAACTGATCTTTTTAAAGGAAAATAAAAGGCATACAAAACGACAGCCTACAAATAATAATAATAATAATAGTAGTAGTAGTAAGGAGATGGATTGATGAGAAGCCAATGAGAAGTGTTTTGTTGGAACATTCTCGAGCATGATATATTGTATAGGTTGTGCACCTTTGAGTTCTAAGAAGTATTATGGTGGGAGTGGAGAACAATCGTGGAGTCTATTGCTTTGTCCCTTTGATGCAACGAGGAATTCATAATTGTGAGTAGGTTGTACTTCACTTCATATAACTGTGAGTAGGTATGATTTTCACTCTAGTTGAAGAGACTTCCAATCAGGTTTTTGTAGTTTTCACTCCGGTTTGGAGGGCTTTGTTCTCTGGTTCTCCTTTTCTTCGTCTTCTACTTATTTATTTGTTTTTTAGCATTCAATATGAGGGGTCTGTCTTTATTCTCTAGAATCTGTCCTCGACATTACAGCCTGTCCGTTGCTAATCCAGGATCTTTTTGATTGCCGCCACTCTACTCTTTTTTGGTATAGTTGGAAAGATCATTATTGCATGTCATTTGCATCTACTTACAAAAGAAGGAAAAATTATTGAAATTTGATGTGAACACTTTTTGAAATTTTTGTTTCCTGATGGTCTTGTTTCTTCCTTCTAGTTGGGATTATATTTATAATTTTCTCGTCCTGTGCAATTCACTTTCATGTTTGGAGTCCTAACTCTTCGTGTGATTTTTCTTGTAATTTTGTTGCTTACTAGACCTCTAGTTAGTGAGTCTTGTCTTTCCTTCTATGTAGAGGACAAAGATTCCAAAGTAAAGTTTTTTACTTGATAGGTGTTACATGGACCATTTAACACTTTGGATCAACTTTCAAAGAAGTTACCTTGTTAGTTAGTCAATTCTGTTGCCTTCTCTATCGGAAGGCAGAGGAAGACTTGGATTATATTTTATTCAAAAGAGATTTGAGTTTGTGATATCTGTTTGGAATTGCTTTTTTTAGACTTCGGTTTTAGGCTTATCCCTCACAAGGATACTAGTGATACAACTGGGAATTTCTCCCTTTACCTTTTCCTAAAAAGGGCCATTTTTTATGGCTTGTGGTGGTCGGGGAGAGGAATAGGAAAATATTTGGACGTTCGAAGAGGGATCCTTCGGATGTTCCGTCCTTCATTAGATTTCATGTTTCTCTATGGGCTTCAACCTTGAAGAGCTTTTGCAGTCTATGGGTGTTATTTTGCACAATTAGAGCCTCCTAAGAACCTTTTAGTAATGCATTTAAGTTTGACTAACGTGTCCATGTTGATGTCAGACACTTGTTGCACTTATTAGTTATGGACTTATGGATGCGTTAGACACTAATTGTACGAAGTCAACATAGGTCCAACACTTGTTAGACCCGTATCAAACTTATTATTATTATTATTATTATTATTTATTTTTATTTTTATGTAAATGCATAATTTATTGACTTAAATTTTCTTCGGCATGAAATGATATATAATTTACAAAATGTATATTTTAATAAACGTGTCCATGTTTTAGATCTTTACAAAACGACTTGCCACTGTGTTTGTGTTCTATCATATTTGTGTCTCGTATTCGTATTTGTATTTCAGGTTGGAACCTTTTCTTTTGGTAGGGTTTGCTCTCAAGGACTGGTCCTTTTTGTGCCCTTATAATTAAATTTTTCTAAATGAAAAGTAGTTGTACATTTTATTTATTTATTTAAAAAAACTGTTCTACCAATCGTGAAGTGTATATTATCCATCTCTTCTTTCTTTTTTTTTTATTGCTCTATCCGACCTTGGAAGTAGCTAGTTTAGTGCATGATGTCTGGCATCTGGGAATTTTGACTGGACTCTTGTGCAACCATAGGTCGCAGCAACACCCGATCTAATGCTTGCATTTGTGGACTTCTTTTTGGGTGGAGACGAAAAAAGAAATGATCTTCCTCCTCGTTTGAATCAAAGATTTCCACTCTCTTTACTCTTTGGAGGCGATGGAAGTTACATGGCTTCTTTTTCACTTCATAACGACAACATTCTTACTAGTCTCATGAGTCAGGTTTGCTAATCGAGATGAGGAACTCAAGTTTAATACTTTGTGTAAACAATCATGCTAAATAGATTTTTGTCTTCTGGAATTCTGATGGTTCTGTATTTTGATTTGCAGGCCCTACCGCCTACAACATGGTACCGCATGGTTGCTGGCTTGAATGCACAGTTACGGTTGGTTCGTCTTGGTCAGCTTAGATCGACATTTCTACCCGTTGTTAGATGGCTGGAAAATTTTGCAAATCCTGCTTTGAGGAATCATGGCATTCGTGTGGATCTTGCTTGGTTTCAGGCTACAGCCTATGGTTATTGTCAGTATGGTCTCCTTATATCTGCTGCTGAAGAAATCAGTCCTTCGGCCATTAGAAGTTATCAAGAAAATGCACAATATGATCAAACTTCACGGTAATACATATGGTTTTTGTTTTTGATCAACTTGTCTAACAGACAAGATTGGGTTGTAGATATATTTGCACATTTCTGGCATACTTTTGTGGTCAGCATCATTTGGGTTGTCTTTTATCTTCTACCCTTGTTTTCCAGTGTGAAGAACATTCCTAGAGAGAATCAGTCAGCCCATTTGACGGAAGAAACACATTTAAGACAAGACCATATTTCTGGTGAAGGCCGTGCTAGGCGAAAGAAGTCATATGGGGGCATTTTAGATGTCAGCAGTCTACAAATGCTCGAGGAGAAGAGAAATATATCTTGCCTTCTATCTTATGTGCTTCACAATACAAAACCTGTTGGTCACCAGGTATGTATATGTCTCAACGTTGTCCAAGCTTCTACGCATGGTTAGTATGGTTTTAAGTTTGGAGGGTGTGTCAAAGGACCTTACATGTGGTGATTGTTCTTTTTCCAATTGCAGGATCTTGTTGGTTTAGTCATATCAATGTTACTTCTTGGGGATTTCAGCTTAGTTTTGCTTACTCTGCTCCAGATGTTTTCATTCTCATTGGCAGACGTTTTTCTAGTTTTGTTTATTTTGCCTCTCGGCATTCTCCTTCCGTTCCCTGCTGGAATCAATGCCTTATTCAGCCAAGGACCTAGGCGTTCTGCAGGCCTCGCTCGTATCTATGCATTGTGGAACATCACATCCTTGGTCAATGTTGTAAGTTCATAACTCTCACTTCCATTACCTGAACATTCAAGCCAACCCTGTTTGTGTCCACTACTCTCTTAACTTCCTCATCAATCCCATCTGATGGTTTCTTTACCTTTTTGACCAGTTGGTTGCATTTCTCTGTGGATATGTTCACTCTAAATCTCAATCGTCGAAACATCCAAGCTATCAGCCATGGACTATTAACATGTGAGGTTCTTCATGTGCTGAAAATAAGTACCATTTACTTCCATTGGAATCCCAAACTGATGAGATGGGATAGATAATACGTGATTTGTGTTTTTGCAGGGATGAAAGCGAATGGTGGATCTTCCCAGCGGGATTGGTTGCTTGTAAATTTCTCCAATCCCGACTCATTAATTGGCATGTTGCGAATCTCGAGATCCAAGATCGATCCTTGTACAGTAATGAGTTCGATATGTTCTGGCAGTCCTGATGATTATTATTTGCCCATCTTGACAAAGACTCTATTTTCTCTTACCTTGTCCTTTTTTCTGGGGGAGGGAAAGTTCTTTACCACAGCAGGCAGGCGTTCTTTCTACCATTTCTCCACAAATACAGCTTCATCATCATCACCCCACACTCAAAATTGACTCTTAGGGCAGAAGTAGATAACAATCAAATATCAAAATCTTAATTCAAAATCCAAACAAAATAGATAAAGAAAAAGAAGAGGCATTCACAATTGTAATCAAATCCATTTCTTTTTGTTTCCCCTAAAGACAGCATCTTCTTTTCCTTTTCCTTACGTCTTGTCTACAGTGTTGTATATAATTTGGGATTTATTGTTGCCCTTTGAATCCCATTTCTGTACCTCTTTCACAATCCTGGGCTTTCACCATTTCTAATCAACTGACTACAATATTCAAGATTTAAAGGTCATTTTTTACTGTAATAAGCTCAGTGGCTATGGCAATGGCAGAGAAATTTGTGCTCTCGACTGAAGTGGTTGGATTAATAATTCTGACAATTTGAGTTTCACTCATTTCTCCTCACTTGACGCTTATGTTACAAAATTTGGTAGTTTCAGTTTACAAGATCTGAAATTTTTGATTTAATTCAAACTTAAACAAACCATCACAAAAAAGCTCAAGTAAAACACACAATTACAGCACTTAAAAAGAACTCTTAAGGAAGCCATTTAAGGCTGTTCTTGCGTAGTTGTCTCTTCGGCCTTCGTTTCCACCTTATGCCATATTCTTCCGCCTTTTCCTTAATCTGCTTCGCCGTCTATTCAATTTTGTTCCTCGCATGGTCCAGCTACTGCGCCCGTCATGTATCTGTACAACCACGACAAGTTGCTGAGAAGAAAGATCCGGCAGCTGCCAAGACCAAAACAGTTGCCGCTGGTACCAGAATATGACTAAACAGGACGAGAATTGGAGTGGAGAGTATCAGCATTAGAACTGTTCCGGTTATTGTCAAGCCAGAAGAGACGAGGAAGATGGTACGAATAGTAGCCACCGTCAAGAATTTAACGGTCTGGCGAGAGGGAGGAGTGGTGTGGTAGAGCGTCCAAGTGGTCACCTGCTTTGATCGATCGGACATGATGATGAAGATGAGGAAGGCTATGGTTTTGGATTTGTTGAGTTGAAAATAGGGGACTCGGCAATCTGATTTGAAAGAAAACCCAACTATATGATCTAATTGCAACTTTATGAAGTTAACGAATTAAATGTAAAATAATGACTTAATCGATAATTGGCATGATAGTCGAAGGGTTCAATGTTTATGTCCAACTACCCTTAAAATAAAGGGTTTATATTCTACATGTGAAATATGAGAGTTTGACGGTTACAATTAAGGTGATGAATTATGTACCAAAAAATGTATTTTTAGAACTCAGAAAAATTATGAATTATTTAGAATATGGTTGTATGATAACTTTTATTAATACAATAAATATGAAGTATGAGACTACAATTGAGAGATGTCCATTATGGAATTTATACATCAGACACCTCATGAAATTAGAGAGTCAAATATATTTTAACTTAATTAAAATCATGGATTAAAATGTATCCCTAAATAAACGTCAAGGTTTCAAGGAATATATATAAAAATCAAAAAATTAATATTTTATATGTTATGAATAAAAATTATTGATTTCATATCAAAATGAACATAGAACAGTGTGTACTATTAACCTTGAAGTTAAGATTTTATTTCATCCTATATATTAGTCAGAAAAAGAAAGTTATTAATTTCATGACCATACCTATGACATGTTATCGTTATCGGTGATAGGTTTCACCAAAAATAAAATTCACACAAAATATTGATTTATTAGAGGATGGTCACCCCTCTCTCGATGAAGTTTGATACAATGAGGTGGGTCTTGAGTCTATTGTCCATGATGTGATGTGAATGGAGCAACCGTGGTATCTATGGAGAGCTTTCAATCTTTGGGTTGGATTTGTTGAGTTAGTTGAAACATTTGCGCTTTATGAAGACATATCCAAAGCCCTTGTAGTTGGCATTTATCTACTCTGAACTGAAATATATTTTACTTATCATTTTCAATCTTATTAGTGAGGTTTAGCATTTTGTTGATTCTGTTTGTCATCACATGCGTAGTTGTACAATCCATACTTTTTTGTTGAACGTTAATTACTAGTAAAAACACAAGTTATTTTGCACTTTCTGTCTAAAAGAATTAGGAAAAATCATCGTAAATGCGTTAGCTTAACTTGAAAATCATGTAATTAATTACATTATACAATCGTTAGCATACAAAAATTCATAATCTCTATAAATTATGTTGAGGTTTTTAAACGCAATAATCTACTTAAAGTGATGAAGCAACTACTGCCGTTGGAGCGCATGGGAAAACCTAATGCCCAAAATGGAATTGCATAAGTTCAATGCGACGAAAGGAGTCAAGACATTAAATACAACTAACACATGGGTGGTGGAGGTCTAATCAAAGTTGGTAGCATACATGAAAGGTTTGCGATAGAACCAATGAACTGCTGATGCGAGTAAGGTGACACAACATGGTATGAAAATTAATGCCTGGTGTCAACACAATAATTAGTGAGAGATGAAAATATTCTTCATCGATGCCTATAAATAGCCACAATATTCCTGTCCAAAAGATGCACGAGTGAAAAAAAGAAAAGTTGGCGAAAGCTTTGTAGAAATTCTCCATTCCTTCTCCGAGATATCTTCCACCCAAGCTTTCTATTTGAGAAATCTTAAGTAAGAGCTCAAGATTTCCACTAGTAGCAAAGGAAGAAGGACATTAATCCCATCACAACCAACGTGAAGCAGTCATTCAAAGGAGCAAGAAGGCACAAGAAATTGCATCTGACGACTTGACTCTCTATCTTTATCTTTCATTTTACATTTTCATTAACATTTATATTGTTGTGTAACGTTGATAAACTTTCATTACCAATATGAATGCCATCACATTTTCTTGTCTATCCATGTTCTTTTTACCAAATATGAGTAACTAATTTCATAATGGGTTGAGGAAAATGAAACTAACATGTACTGAGTAATTCATATGCTAGCGTTCAACTTGTTTAATGCATGCTTCATAAACTATTTTGATCAAGTCAAACGATTGCTCTAAATAGAACTAATCGCTGCTAGAAAAAATAAGGGATTTCAGATCTCATTAAACAAGGAAAGAAATACCTTTAAACATAAAGATACGCCTTTTGCATTTAATACCCATTGCACGTGTCCTAGAAGTAGGACATTTTGACTGAATGCACTGAGAAGTGTAGCTTGTGATCATGGTAAGTTGCTTGAGCGCGTGGTATATGCATTGCTTCGGAAGTGTTAGTAGTTATTTTTTCTCAACCCTATTTCATTCATTGAAATTTTATATTTTTCTCCGAATCTTGCTTCATTTGAACTGTGGTACTCATCACATCCCTTTTTCATGCATTTTAGTAATAATGATAGAATAGAACTAATCTTCCACATTATTGACACAAAGTTGCATTAAGATTTAAAACAAGCATTGATGGAGTAAAATAACATGTAGCAGAGAAAATCAGAATCAATAAGCACTCTAATTACTTATCTTGAGTTTAAAACATGCTTTAGAATAACTAATTCATAAGAGGTTTTGTTGAACATAATACCTTTGATGAAACTTCTTTACAACCAGCTGAGCTCCACGAAAAGATGCTTCAATCTACAAGTAGACCACCACAAAAATCTTCTCTCTATTCTTTTGCAAGGATTGTATGGTGGAAACATTAAATTGAGTTGGTTTTGATTAAGTTTGAAGAAGGTCAAGAGAGAGTTTCAAATTTTGCAGAATTCTTGTAGAAATTCCTTATGATTCAACCCAACATTCTAATTTATAAAGCTTTCATCATGCAATCTCAAAGCTTGCATGAAGGTTAGTTCATTCTTCATGAATTGAGTGGAATTGGATGAATAAGGTGCTTGCACCCATAGTGGAGATTTCCAACTTTTAAAAATTTTCATTTTGTGTTTTCAAAATTAATTTCTAAAATCAATTTACAAATAAAATAATTTATTTGTTTATTAGTTTTATAAAAATTAATTCAATTAATTAATTTTAAATAAAATTAATTAATTAAACATTTTAATTAATTTTGTTAATTTAATATCTAATAATTAATCAATAAAATATCAATTTCACTACAATGGATTCAATTTCATACAATTAATATTTAAATTAATTTAAATATTAATTGATTCTCTAATTTTATTTAATTTTGATAAAATTAAACATTTCAATTTTATGAAATACAATTAACAGAAACCCTAATTGAATTTGAACATTTCAAATTCTAAACCCTAATTTCAAATCTCATCAAGATTACTCAATTTACTAATCCAAATTAGAGCTAGTAGAGAGACCTTATGAACCTACAGATCATGAGCTCCAACGATTTACAATTAATTGGTTAAATTCTTTAATTCGAATTAATCACTATTCATTAACTACCAAGACATTCCACTATAGTTCGATAGTTGCACTCTCCTCGCTGTAGATATATTTCTATCCATTTTAACCATAATCGGTAAGTCAATCCTTCATAAGTCGTTCGTATTTACAGTTGGTCAAAGATTACCGTTTTACTCTTGTAAATATATCTTGTTTCTTAAGCTACCACTGATCCTCTATTGAACAATTGATTTATAGTCCAACTTATAAATCATAACCTTCTCTTTCGTGAGAGAGCAGAGCCCGGTTGTTCACAAGACATCAACGCTTAAGAGAACAACCCATCTGCTAACCCTAAATCGGGTAGGAGTGAATTCCATATTGCAAAGTTATGTCCCTAGCTATCTATCCAGTCTTATCCCCAAAATGGTGGGCTTATTGAGTAGTGTTGTTGGACTACTCTCACCTATGCAGATCAAAGGATAATCCCGAATAAATAAGAGTTCATAGTTAGATTAAGATCGAGTTACCCTAGGTCATTGAGTTTGAGATAGTCAGTTTTAACAGTAAACAATTGTTATAAAGAAAAATGACTATTTCGAGGTCTTGTCTTATACAAATTTATTACACAGGATGCCCCCACTCACATGTCTCCAGATGAATAATTTTGGGATCACATTATTTGTATCAATATACAAAATGGGCCGCATCCAATAGTGTCACTAGGACGAGGTACCCAATCTTATTCATATACTTATAGACCATTTTGGCTACATACTAAAATTTGATCATCTTTTATGTCGCCACATAAAGTTAAAATATTCATGTTATAGCCATGGATTTGTTTATTGGATTTTCATAAAAGAATGCAATATTAATAATAATTGAATAAAATACTCAACAACATTTTTATTGATAAATAGAATATGTTAACAACATTTACGGACTGCGAGTTTAGGACATTCCCAACAATCTTCCACTTGAACTAACACTCTAGTGAGACAAACATATAAATATATAATGTTTACAATGTTGAGTAATAAAGAGAGAAAAATACAATAAACTAGGGCATCTAAAATACCCTTTGACATTCTCCTACCTGCCCTAGATTATGATGCTCGTAGTCCTAGTCTAACCAAGTGGCCCTCGAATACTTTAGTCGAGAGGGCCTTCGTAAAAGAATCAGCAAGGTTGTCCTCTGAGGCTATCTGCGTGATTATCACGTCTCTTCGGTGTACGATCTCTCTGATGAAATAGTATGGCTTGGCTGGGGTGTCGCGGGGTAGCGCCCCGGGACCCAATTTTTGTGCGCGAACCTTCCGTCACGAAAAAGCGCGAAAACGGACCCAGGGGTTAAGAACGATGAAAAAAATCCATGTGCTAGATGGTTTTGGGAACGGAGCTCGTTTGGTGCCCGAAGCAGCCCCCGGGGCCCACTTTTCGCTCCCGAACCTTCCGGCACGGAATTGCGCAAAAACGAACCCAGGGGTTAGGAATGATGAAAAAAAGGCGTGTGCCAGACGGTTTTGCGAACAGAGCTCGTTTGGTGCCCCAAATGGACCCCGGGGCCCCATGGGCT
Organism: Benincasa hispida; assembly: GCF_009727055.1. NCBI lineage: Eukaryota > Viridiplantae > Streptophyta > Magnoliopsida > Cucurbitales > Cucurbitaceae > Benincasa > Benincasa hispida. The sequence continues at coordinate 22,149,556 of NC_052352.1, read as the reverse complement.
GTGCCGGGGGGCCGTTCTTCGTGCGCGAGCATTCTGTAACGAAAAAGCGCGAAAACGGACCCAGGGGTTAAGAATAATGATAAAAAGTCGTGTGCCAGACGGTTTTGCGAATGGAGTTCGTTTGGTACCCGAAACGGCCCCTGGGGCTGTGGGGCCCACTTTTCGCTCCCGAACCTCCCGGCACGAAAATACGCGAAAACGGACCCGGGCGTTAAAAACGATGTGTTTTCCACGTTTGTGACTCCTTGATTCCTTGAAATTAGCAACTGCACCACTGTTGTCACAGTACAGAGTAATGGGCAGGTGAATATTTGGAACCACTTCCAAATCTGTCAGGAACTTACGCAGCCACACTGCTTCTTTAGTTGCTTCGCATGCAGCCACATATTTTGTTTCCATCGTGGTGTCAGCTATACAACTTTGTTTAATGCTTCTCCATACTATAGCTCCTTCGTTAAGAGTGAAAACTGATACTGAAGTAGATTTCCTAGAGTATACATCAGTTTGAAAATCAGAATTAGTGTATTCTGTAAGGATCTAATCCTTAGGTCCATATACAAGCGTATAGTTCCTCTTTCTCTTGAGATATTTGAGAATTTTTTTCTACAGTTGTCCAATGACTGTGTCCTAGCTTAGATTGGAACCTGCTGACGATTCCAACTATAAAGCATATGTCAGGATGTGTACACAACATAGCATACATTAGATTCCTAATTGCCGATACATATGGAATTCTTTTCATTTCCTCAATTTTTTGAGATGTCTTAGGACATTGTTCGTTTGACAGATGAATTCCATGTTTAAAAGGTAACACACCCTTTTTGGAATTTTGCATATTATATCTCGACAACATTTTGTCAATATAAGATGCTTGAGATATTGTTAAGGTTATGTTCTTTCGATTTCTAAAAGCTGAGTCCCAAGAACATATTGAGCATTTCCTAAATCTTTCATTTGGAACTTGGATGCTAACCATCTTTTTAAGTTAGCGAGAAAATTTGTCTCATTCCCAATGAGCAAGATATCATCAACATAAAGTACCAAGTTTTGTTGACTATTTTCTTGTATACATAAGGTTCGTCAACATTCTGTTCAAAACCATAAGATGTTGGCCTTTTGGCCCTTAATCTCAAATTAATTAATTATAATTAATTAATTAATTAATCAATATTTTGATGATAACAAACTCATTTTTTAATTACTGAAAATTTTATGGTTTAATATATCCATAGCGTAGAGCTCGGAACAACGATTCCATCACCTCTTGAATAACTCAAATCGGAGTTAAAACGAAGACGATATGACCGAAACAAGTCTATAGAGAAAATACCATGGTGGATGACGTGGCATAACTAGACCATTTGCATGTAGACATGTGCCAACATATTGGTTGAATGGTGGATCATTAAGAGATTAACATATGATGGACTTTTGATTTTTGGATTGATTTAAAAAAAAAGAGATTAAAAATAAATTTAAAAGGAAAAATAAATATATATTATATTTATGTTTGTAATACTAGATTATATTTAACACATGGTATGTTTTTTTATTTTTGGATTGACTTTAAAAAGAATGAATTTAAAAGAAAATGAATTAAAAGGATATGATTTAATATTATTTTGTTTGTGTCTAACGGAGTTTTTGACACATGGTATGTTTTTTTAACTTTAAAAGAAAATGAATTTCAAGAAGAGAGATATATATTATATATATTTTTTTGTTTTCAAAATCCAATGGTCCAAATTAATTGTGGTTTCTAAAAGTTTTTCCATCTATATATAAACCATCTTCCTCTCCAAATTTTAAAGGAACAAATTTTTACATTTCATAATCCTCCAAAACTCAAAAGTTCCATTGTTGCTCTCTAAATTCCCAATTTTTTTTCTTTTCTTTTCATCTTATTCTTGAAGAGAGTGTTATTGTATTGTGAGGATAAATTTGTTGAGTGCTTAAACTTGTAATCCACTCTAGTGAGAGTTATATTGTGTTCTTAAAAAATTCCAACATTTGTAACGGTTTGATGCTAAATCGTGGAAAAGATGAGTTTGCTCTTGAACCCGTAAAAGGAGCGGTGGTGTAACGGTTGGGCTCTAATCCATGGAAAGAGTCGGAAAGATTTTATTCAAATTCCCAAGAGGCGCTTGAGAAGTGGAGTAGGTCGAGTTTGACCGAACCACTATAAAAATTACGGTGTCTTCTTCTCTAACTATTTCCTTTTATTTTTTCAATTATTTAAGCAATTTATTGTATGTTTTAGTTTGTTCTTATTTATTTGCTAAAACTTAGATAGAATTAAATTATCACATTTTTTTTTCATCTTATTTGTTGCATAAATTGAATTTTTCTTATTATTTATAAAAAGTGTATTAATTAGTTTTATTAGGTTAATTTAGAAAAAAAAGTTTAATTAAACCCTATTCACCCCTCTAGAGTTGCCATATCGATCTAACATAAGATTTGATTGTAGTGTCAAATCTTATATTCCAGGATCTAGAAGTTGCTTCAATCCATAAATGAATCTTTAAGCTTACAAACCTTTTGTTTTTGACCCTGTTCAATGAACTTTTCTGGTTGAGACATAAAAATACTTTCATCAAAATGGCCATTAAAAAGTTTAAAAAGTTGTCTTGACATCCATTTGCCATATTTCATAGTCATAATATGCGACAGTGGATAAGATTATTCTTATTGATTTCATCATGGCAACAGGAGAGAAGGTTTCTTCATAGTCAATCTCCTCCATTTGATAAAATCTTTTGTCACAAGTCTGGCTTTATAGGTTTGCACCTTACCAGTTTGGTCTCTTTTCCTCTTGTAGATCCATTTACAACCTATAGGTTTAACCTTTGGTGGTTGATCTATAAGTTTCCAGAAAGAATTGAAGTACATTGACTCCACTTCCATGTCCATGGCTTTTATCCATTGTTCCCTATCAACATCTTCCATTGTCTGTTTAAAGGTCAATGGATCCTCTAGATCATCATCAAGTATGATGTCTTGAGTTTCTATTAAACCCATGTAGCATTCAGGTTGATTAACAACCCTCCCACTACATCGAGGCATTCTCAACTCTTGAGAAGAATGTGATGGGGCAACAACTATTGTTGATGGATCAACTTGATCAACAACTTTTATTGATTTGTCTGTAGTATCTTTGGTCAATTTTTTCAATATTAGTTTACTACGAGTTGATGTCTCTTAATATGATCTTCATAAAAAATGTAGCATTTGTTGAAACAAATATTTTATCTTCTTCGGGATTATAAAACAATCCACATTTTGTTTCTTTAGGGTATCCCACAAATAGGCATAATTTTGAACGTCGTTCCAATTTCTTAGGGTTTTGTACCAACATATGTGCCAGACATCTCCAGACCTGAAAGTAATGTAAACTACCTTTACATCCATTCCACAACTCATACGGTGTTTTAGAAACACTTTTTGAGGGAACCATGTTCAGAATATATACCATGGTCTATATTGCATACCCCTAAGAGGATTGAGATAACTAAGCAAAACTCTTCATTGATCGAACCATGTCTAACAAGGTTCGGTTTCTCCTTTCTGCAACACCGTTTTGTTGTGGTGTTCCAGGTGTTGTGAGTTGGGATTGAATTCCATGATTTACCAAATAGTTTTGAAATTGTAAATCCATATACTCACCACATCGATCTGATCGAAGTGTTTTAATTCTTTTACCTAATAAATTTTCTCTTTCGGTCTTGAATTCCTTGAATTTTTCGAGAGTTTCAGACTTGTGACTTATTAAGTAAATATAGTCATATCTAGAATAGTCATCAATAAAGCTGATAAAATATTCATATCCACCTCATGCTCTTACATTTATCGGACCACAAAGGTTTGAATAAGTTTGAGGGGTTCTTTGGCACGAAGACTTTTTCCAGAAAAAGATCTTTAAGTTATTTTTCCTTCAAGACATGACTCACAAGGAGGTAAAGTACTGTCTTCTAACTTATTTAAATGACCATTTTTATATAATCTCTCAATCTTGTTGAGATTTATATGACTAAGTCTGAGATGCCAAAGATAGACGTTAGGAGAAATTTTCCATTTTTTTAATTTTGAGTTTCTGCTGTTTTAAACATCTCTATATTTAAAATGACTTTTGATTTAGTTGGTTTTAACTCATACAAGTTATTTTCAAGTCTAGGAAAATAAATATGAAAACCTCTTGAAAAAGCGAACAATTCATTAACTTTTATTTTCCAGTAGACATGATATGGAGATCAAGTTTCTTTTCATCTTTGGCACATAATATACATTTTTTAAACAAGATAAAAGATTCTCGAAAAAACAACTTGACATCTCCTATTGCTTCAGCTGAAATGACTTCTCCTATTTCCACCTTGAAAGTCATTTCATACTTTGAGAGTTGATTCCAAGAACTAGTTTTCTATAGAAAAATACAAACATGGTCAGCGGCTCCTGAATCTGATATCCAGGTCAAGCGAGAATTTTTCACTAAACATTTTTCAATTACAAGTAAATCTGATTTACCTTAATTTTCCTTTTCTGCTTTCTTCTCATCCAAATACTTCGGGCAGTTTCATTTTCAGTGTCCATCTTCTCCACAATGGAAACATTTTCCTTTGGGAGCTTTATTTTTCTTTGCAGTAAGTTGTTTATTCCCTTTTCCCTTTTTCTTCATCTATACACTTTTGTCTTTAGATGATGAAGGGGTAAACTCCTTTTTTTCAGAGGGTTTCGTTCCTAATGATGAACCTTTCAAAAATTTCTTTTGTCATGAAACAACATTTTCTTCACTTTCTTTCAATTTCATCATTGATTGATAAGTCTGTAGTTTGTTTAACAAAATAGTCAAATTGTAATTAATTTTATTCATTATGACATTAGTACGGAAGGTTAGGTAGCTCTTCGAAAGGGACTCTAATATCATATTAACTTGACTAGTTTTGTCTATGGTAGCCCCGTGAGCTTATGTGACATTAAAATGAACCATCATGTCTAGGACATGTTCCCTGACATTGGTTGCATCTTTCACGCGCGAGTTATAAACATACTTTATAGCCTCGTGTTGTACAAAAGATGAAGGTTGCCCGAACATTTCCTGTAATGACACCATACGGGTTGTGGACATAGTTTCATGTTTCTTGTTGAGCACATCGGATACGCTCGCTAAGATATAGAATCTTACCTTTTCATTCACCCTTATCCACCTATCATAAGCATCCCGAACACTTCAGTTTGCATTCAAACTGGGAATAGGAGGACATTCCTTCGTTAACACAAATTTCAAATCATCAACTACTAATATTGTATTTAAATTTGATTTCTAGTTGGAATAACCCTCTCCATTAAATTTGTTAGAAGCAAGAAGTTGTATTATTAAGTTGACATTGCTGAAAAAAATTAAAAAAATTCTATTAATCTTGTGCATCTTTAATCCAATTTTAGCAAAAAAAACTAATAAAGTACCCATATATCTTTATTTATTTGCAACGATACTATAATGAGTTAGAATAAATGCTACCTGAGCCAGTCAAATACTCCTTCACTAAAACAAGACAATCTTGACTAAATACTATCTCTAGAATAACTCATATTCCGACAGTCATTTAGCTACCGTTTTTCAGTCAAGAACTTACTAACACTTAGTAATTCTGTAAGTATGACCTACCATTTTCAAATCTTATAGAACGGTATGAACATGCCCCTGAACTGGAAGAACAATGTGCAAAACGGAACTATAAGACCCTATTCATTTATGAAGCTTGGGTTGTTCCGAATCCTATGTTACAATCTTCCGAAGGGATCACCGCTGTTAACGACTAGCTAGTGCCGCCTAAAAATGATAGCAGACGCAACATAAGAATCTCACAGTTCAAACTAATGGAAGAGACTGTAGGATACGTTGACACATTTTCTTCACCCACTTACTATGAACTACTTCCCCCATTCACCTTGTTATTGACCTATGCAAACACTTTCCAAATGGAGCAGTCAAGGTAAAATTGACACGAAGCTGAGCATGGATCTCACGGTGTGAACTCTTGAGGACGTGAGAGCTAAAAACGATATATCAATTATATTGTTAATCTTCCACTTAAGTGTTCTAAATGTTTGAATATTCTTTAACTTAGGTTTATTACGGCTAATTTAAAACAACCTAAGTCTATATGTTTATGATCCAAGTATAACGTTTATATTTAGATTTAACCAACGATGTCTAGGTTTTAAAACTAATTTTAAATCTCACACCGCTCATGCAGGCTCATAAAACAGATTAAAAATTATCGCCATTTCAGTCATAATCCCTAGGTAGGAGGTGTTACATAAACTGTCAACCTAAATACCCCCAACCTTAGACAAAATTGTGAACTGATTGAATTTGTAACCAAATTTTATAAGATAACAACCTATTTTAACTATTAAAATAAGTTGTTAACCTAAGTGAACATGTTGTTTATCTTTGTTATGGATTTTAATGTCTAATTTAATTTTATAACAACTTACAAAAATAGACATGCTAATCATCCATAACATACATCAAAGGCATTCAATATTTAACATAACCTTTATATTAAAACAATTGAAACCCTATACATGCATACTATACATTATAACATTTTAGAGTAATGCACTATAAACTCTCTAATCCTAGAGGCGCCGTTTTTTTTTTTATGTAATTTTTGAAACATTCTCTCAAATAATATTGTTCTCCCTTTTTCCGTGGACGTAGCTAACACACTGGTAGTGAACCACGTATATCTGTATGTCGATCTTCTTTATCTCTATGTTCTTTTTTGTGTTCTTTAATTGTCGTTTTCGTAACATATAACATACTTTCAATGCATGTAACATGCTTCCTATGGTGAGATTTTAATTCTACATGGCATACTTTATGCACAATCAAGATTTATTTAATTATAACATACATCAAATGCATAAATAATTAAACACAAACTGATATGGTTTTAGTTTTGGTATTTTCAAGCAATCGAAGGCCTAACTATTACAAAAATAAGCAAAAACTGGCTTTGTTAACCTTCTGGACCGCTCAAACCGCCTTGAACCGGGCCTCCAATGTAAAAAATGGGCTGAACCGAGAAAAACCCATTGAGTACCGTCAAGCAATGAATACTTTCAAGCATACCACCCAGTATCGAGTATGCTAATGTGCATTAAGTATGACATCAAGCATCATCGAACATCGAGTATTTCACAAAATACCATCGAGTAGATGCCATCGACCATTGAGTAAGGCATCATGCATCGAGCATCGAGTATTTCATGAAATATCATCAAGTAAACACATTGAGTACAATCGAATATGGCATTGTGCATTAAGTATTTCATGAAATACCATCGAGTATTCCTTCGAGCATTGAGTATGTGGTAGTGGTTTGAATTTTCAGTTCCTGCTGCTCGACCTTTTTCACTTCTTTCTTCAATTACATCATAATTTCAACTCTAATGACTCCAACCGAATCAGACACTTAACACTCATCAAGGCTCATCAAACAAGAGCCAATTACAAGAGTTACAACATAATTGAAAAGATTTAAATGCCAAAACATTGAAAAACCATATTAGTTCACCATTTTCATATAGTTTATAAAAAAAACACTCACTAACCTCAAATTAACGATAATTGAGTGAATAAATCATGCTCTGATACCAATTGATGGAGTAAACTAACATGCAGTGGAGAAAATCAAAATCAATAAGTACACAAATTACACTTATTTTGAGTTTAAAACATGCTTTAGAATAACTAATTCATAAGAGGGTTTGTTGAACACAATATCTTTGATGAATCTTTTTCTCAACCAGCCGAGCTCCATGAAAAGATGCTTCAATCTACAAGTAGACCACCATGAAGATCTTCTCTACAATTCTTTTGCAAGGATTATGTGGTGAAAACACTAAATTGAGCTGGTTTTGATTAAGACTAAAGAAGGTTTGGAGAGGGTTTCAAATTTTGCAGAATTCTTGTAGAAATTCTAAATGCTTGCTTATGATTTAGCCTAACAATCTAATTTATAAAGCTTCATCATGCAATCTCAAAGCTTGCATGAAGGCCATCTCATTCTTTATGAATTGAGTGGAATTGGATGAATAAGGTGATTGCACCTATAGTGGAGATTTCCAACTTTTGGAAATTTCCATTTTGTGTTTTTAAAATTTGTTTTCAAAATTGATTTCTAAAATCAATTTACTAATGAACTAATTTATTTGTTTATTAGTTTTATAAAAATTAATTCAATTAATTAATTTTAAATAAAACTAGTTAGTTAAACCTTTTAATTAATTTTTTAATTTAATATCTAATATTAAATTAATAAAATACCATCACTACAATGAATTTAATTTCATATAATTAATATTTAAATCATAATTTAAACATTAATTGATTCTCCAATTTGTCTAATTATGATAAAATTAAACATTTCAATTGTATCAAATACAATTAATAGAAACTCTAATTGAATTTGAACATTTCAAATTCTAAACCAATTTCAAATCTCATCAATATTACTTAATTTACTAATCTAAATTATGAGCTAGTAGAGGAACCTTATAGACATACAGATCATGAGCTCTAGAGATTTGCAATTAATTGGTTAAACTCTTTAAATCGAATTAATCACTATTCGTTAACTATTAAGACATTCCTCTATAGCTCGATAGTTGCACTATTCTCACTGTAGATATATTTATATCCATTTTAACCATAATCGGCAAGTCAATCATTCACAAGTCGTTCATATTTACAGCTGGGTCAAAGATTACCATTTTACTTCTATAAATACATTTTGCTCCTTAAGCTCCCATTGATCCTCTATTGAAAAATTGATTTATAGTCCAACTTATAAATCATAACCCTCTCTTTCATGAGAGGGCAGGGCCCTGTTGTTCAAGACAAGGCATCAATGCTTAAGAGAAGAAGCCATCTGTTAACCCTAAATCGGGTATGAGTGAATTCCATATTGCAATGCTATGTTCCTAGCTATCTATCCCATCTTATCCCCAAAATGGGAGGCTTATTGAGTAGTGTTGTTGCACTACTCTCACCTATGCAGATCAAAGGATAATCCCAAATAAATAGGAGTTCATAGTTAGCTTAGGATTAAGATCGAGTTACCCTAGGTAATTGAGTTTGAGATAGTCAGTTTTAACAGTAAACGGTTGTTATAAAGAAAAGTGACTATTTCAAGGTCCAGTCTTATTCAAAGTCATTGCACAAGATGCCTCCACTCACATATCTCCACATGAATGATTTTTGGATCACATCATTTGTATCAGTATACAAAATGGGCTGCATCCAATAGTGTCACTAGAACGAGGTACTTAATCTCATCCGTATACTTATAGACCATTTTGACTACATATAAAATTTAATTCTCTTTTATATCACCGCATAAAGTTAAAGTATTCATGTTATAACCATAGATTTGTTTATTGGATTTTCATAAAGGAATGCAATATCGATAATAATTGAATAAAATACTCAACACCATTTTTTTATTGATAAATAGAATATATTAACAACATTTACGAACTATGAGTTTAGGGCATTCCCAACAAGCATTTCACCGCATCTTTAGAGCGCGATCCCTAAGTTCGACCCTGGACTCATCAGGACTCTGTTAAACTTACACTTGGGTTTGATTAGATAAAACACTGTGTTTACACATTTAAGGAAACCAAAGCATAGAATCGTTTCATCGCACCTATAGAAACACATCAAAGTTTTTGGTATCGTTGTCGGGGATTGCGGTAACTAAAGCTGTGTTTTTTTTTTTTTTATTTTTTTTAATTTTCGTAGTTCTCAAGTATTGGTGTATTGTATCTCTATATGTGGCAGAGGTTCAAACATTTTATGAGTAAAGGATTAGTGCCTGAGTCATTATACGACCCAGAAATCGAGAAGACTTTTCATAGAAGAAGAAGAAATAAGGAAAGAAAACAAAGGAACAGGGCTTAGATCAACAATGAAGGAACTCTAAAATAGAGAACCAGTGAGCGGAAGCAGATCGTTCCAAACTCCATTATGAAAGAACAAAGACATTTATAGTCTAAAAGAATCGATTATGCACAAAAACTAAATTACAACATGCTTCTTCAAAATAAATACAAAGGGATCAAGTATAATACCTTTGAAGAACTCTTTCTTCACGTATTTCCTTTGATCAATCTCCAACGCGTCCAAATAAAAACTCGAACGCAACCAACAATTCAACAAACAACACGAATTGGAAAATCCTTGATCACAATCGAGTATAACTCAATCCTCGACCCTTAAAGAAAACTCAACATCACCATAGGGCTACTTTGGTATTCTTGGAGTGAGAATCCAGAAGTTGTGGGCTTTGTATGACTTTGGATAGAAGGAAGGAGGAGGTAAACGATTGAGTATGCGATCAAACGATCATATAGAAGAAGAAGCCTATCGTATAGACTTGCTACTCGATCGTGTGGTAAACGAGTACTATCATATAATAACTTGACGCTCGATCGTTTATGCTCTCTAATACTATCGTTTCGTAAAACCTTTTTACTCGATAGTTAATCTTTGTAAGATGTTACGACTGACTGATTTGGAAAACAAAATTTTCTTTTATCTCATGATTACCATAAAACCGTAAATAACCTCCCACTCAAGTTGGTTATAGAGAAAAAGAATTATTAATTATCATATAATTAATAAATTATAAATAAATACAATAACTAACTTATCATATTATATTTATAGCCTATAGTTTTAATATTGCATCATATGCAACATATTAACCATAGTTCTTTTTCTATTTTATGACATTTAATATAAATCATATTTATATTAATTCTTCCAATCTAATAATGTATCAAATACATCATATCAATTATATCACATATAATTGAATCAATTTAATTATATCACATATAATAAAATTTCCTATTAAAATCTGATTCTCAACTTGAACCCATTGAGCTACCAAGGGGACCTTATGGACCTGTAGCTTGAAGCTCCAACGGTATGTGAATAGCTGACTAAATTCTGTAATCACGATATCCACCATCCGTTAATTGTCGAGCACTCCACTAAAGACCGATAGTTGCACTCTTCGCACTATAAATATATTTCTGTGTCAACAAGTATACACCAACCATCATGGTGCCCCTAGAGATGGACCACCTGAGTTCCATCAAGGATAGAATGGACACCAATGGGCGTCAAGCTCATCACAACAACCAGCAACTTCACCTCTAGGAAATATGTTCAAATAGTGCATACAGAAAAATGAGGTGGTTCTGCAAAGTCAAGCAGCCTCCATTCAAAATCTTGAACTTCAAATAGGGAAAATTGTAGAAGAATCGAAAAGCAGATTCCAAGGATCACTACCAAGCAACATTGAAGTTTCTCATAATGCGAGAAGTTCAGGTAAAGAATAATGTCACGCGGTGACATTGAGAAGTGATTGAACAATGAAGGAAGATCAGAAAAGAGAAAATTCAACAAGCAAATCTATCCATAAGGTGCATGGACAATCTTTATCAATAGCCTGACAAACGATCAACACAAATTTTGGTCACACAAACTCCATCAAATGGAAGTTTAGAGGAACGTAGAGATTCAACTGAGGAAACTTCAACTCCAAATGCATCAGAAGTGCTTAACCCTCCCTATCTGCAATGGTTGAGGAGAAAGAATGATGAAGGGCAATTTCAACGTTTTCTTGGAACGTTGAAACAACTTCATATCAACATTCCATTAATTGAGGCGTAGGAACAAATGCAATCTTATGTAAAATTTTTGAAAGATATTCTTGAAGGAACTCGTTTTAAAGAGATCCATGAGCGAAAGCAGATCGTCCATATTCCATTTCGATTGAAAAACACAAATTTACAGTAAAACATATAGATTATGCATTCTAAGAAAAATTACAGCATGCTCTTTAAACAAGAAATAGAGTTCAAGAGATTATACCTTTGAAGAACACTTCTTCTCGTAAAACCCTCGAACTGTCATGAACTCTACAAACAACAACAGAACTTGAAGACCCTCTTCAAGAAAATCACGAACCAAAATAGAAGACACGACCACTTAGAACCATAGGTATACTTGGGGTGAGAGTCCAGGAGTTGGGGTCTCTAACTGTTTTGGTAAGGAGGGATTTTGAGTTTGGAGGAGGAAGAAGATTGAGGAAGACACTATCGTATAGAAAGCTTCTCAATCGTGTAGTGTATCAGCCTATTGTGTAGACTCTATATTTTTTGTGTTGACTTATTAGGGAAAAATAGAAACTTATTTTCATTTATCCCATTTGCCATAAAAAACTACTTAACCACCCATTAAGATGGTTGGAGAGAAAAAAAGGATTATTAGTCAAAATAATAACTAATATGAATAAATATGATAACCAACTTATCATATTATATTTATAACTTATAGTTTTAATATTGTATCATATACAACATAAACTATAGTTCATTTTCTCTATTTTTTGGCGTTTAATACAAAACATATTTATATTCAAATTAACAACTATGAATCTCATTCATAGAAATATATATGAATCCCATTCAAATATTTATTTCCTCCATTAAACTATAATGTATCAAATAAATTATGACAATTATATCATATATAATTTAATTAATTTAATTATATCACATATAATTTAATTCCCTCTAATTAATTTGAACAATTCAAATTAACCTAAAAACTGATTCTCAACTAAATTCTTTTGAGCTACTAAGGGGAACTTATGGACCTGTAGCTTGAAGCTCCAACGATATGTGAATAATTAATTAAATTCTTTAATTACATTATCCACCATCCTTAACTGTCGGGCATATCCATTAAAGATAGATAGCTGCACTTTTTGCACTACAGATATATTTCTGTGTCCATTGGATATAACAATCAACAGTACAATGACCTTTCACAAATTGCTCGTAAGTATAGCCAGGCCAAATTACCATTTTACCTATGTAGTTACATCTAACTCCTTAAGTACCATGATTCCGCTAATGAACAATAGATCATAGTCCCACTATGATTAAACCCCTCTCAGGTCAGGAGAGGGTGTGGTGCCACATTGTTCAAGACCCAGAATCAGTCTTTAAGGGAGCAATTTATCTACTTACCTCTGCATCGGGGAAGGAGTGAATTTTATTTTTTGTAGCTGAATTTCCAACTCTCTAATTAGACGAATCCTCAAAATGGTAGGCTTATTGAGTCGATGATCTGGCCATTCTCACTCATACAAATCAAAGGATCTCCCTCATACACAAGAATTCACAACTCACTCAGGATTAGGGTCATGTTACCTATGGTCATCCTGGTGAAATGAAAGTCTCTATTATGAACGGTGTTATATAATGAGACTAAACATTTCGTGGTTTGGTCTTATACAAACTTCTTTATATAGAATATCCCTACTCGCATGTCTAATACATGAATGATCAGGATCAGACGTAGGAAAAAGTAGATTATGAACTTTACCCATTGGACAGGATTCACAAAACAGAGACTCTTTATTACATTTAATTGGTAGATTACAATCACTAATGACAGAATTCAAAATTTTTTGTGAAGGATGTTCTAAATGTCTATGCCAGAGGGCTTTAGATACTGCTACATTAATGCTTGCTATTTTTCCTGACAAAATCAATGCAGAGGTGTTTTTATTTTTGTCCATAAGCCTTCAGTGCTTAGGATAACGATGCTAATCAACTCCTCATTCATCTTCACAGCCACTCGATCTAGATGATATAGTCCATCCTTAAGATTTCCTTTCAGAAGAGTTCGACTCGTACCCTTGTCCTTAACAAAGCAATGAGAATCATGAAACTCAAAATAAATGTCGTTATCTTTAGCTAACTTTGACACACTCACTAATTTTTTTGTAATTTCAGGCATACACAACACATTTTCAAGCAGAACAACGTTGTTTCCATCAGACAGAAGGTGTTACCAATATAAGAGATTTGTAGTTTGTTACCATTTCCAACAATGAAATTTTCATTACCTGAGTATTCACCTGGGTTATTTAGATTGACATAGTCAACTGTAACATGATTTGTGGCTCCACTATCCACATGCTAGTTTGGATCCACAACGGTTTCAGGTCCGGCAAAGGTGTTCGAATTTTGAGTTACTACAAAGGCAGTGGGATTGAGTCCAATATTGTTTCCAGTATTTGTGTTATGTCTACCTCTGTTTTGCCCAAAATTTCCGACGAACTCTTTGTTAAACCAATTGTAGCAGACAAGGGCTGAGTGTCCATACTTACCACAGACTTGGCATGTGGGTTTGTTTCCACGTCCACGACCTCGTCCTTGACCGGAGTTAGAATTACCATTTCCTCCTCCTCGTTGCTGATTAAACTGAGGTCGAGAGTTTGGCTAGTGATAGTTGTTCATTTGTCTAGCATCATTGGGATTCCGACTTTGGGCTACATTCACAGTAGGTACAATGTTGCCTAAATTATTTTGAGAGTTTTGATGTTCCAGATCTTTTTCAAAGATGAAGAGCTCGGATTGCATATCCAGCAATGAAATGTCTGGTTTTCCTTGTATGACTGCAATCACCGGGTTGTAAACTTCTTCCAAGCTGAGGAGGACCTGAGAAATTAATGAGCGTCTAGGTATAGGGCTGCTGGCCTGTCTTAAGTTATCTGCATTAGTTTTCATAATACGCAAGTAATCCTCCATTTTTGAGTTACCTTTCTTTGTTATATGAAATATGTGATAGAGGAAGTCCTCCTTTGCTCTCGACTGCACACCAAAGAGATCTTGAGTGGTTTCCCATAAGTCCTTTGCATTGTTGAAGCCAGTTGCAGAGCCACTTCAGGGGTCATCAAGTTGTACAGCCATTCGAGGAGTAAAAGGTCTGTTGTGACCCATTGTTCGATCAGAGAATTGATTGTTTTGGAACGAGCGAAGCTTGACGAGGCTTCATCGACACTTTCGGTAATGTCTCCACTTTGAAGGAGGCCTGACTTTTCGGTTGTTGTAGTGATGAACTTTGAGGGACATGGTTTTTCGTCTGTGAGATGGCCTTCCAGCTTGTAGCTTCTTAGGATTGGTAGTGTTAATGTTTTCTATAGCAAATAGTTGCTCTGGTCAAGTTTGATCGTAGTGATCTGATTTAGCAGCTGGTTTAATGGTGGATTACTGAAGGTGGTGGTGGATGAAGAAGACGAACCGGTGGAAAAGGCATTGGCCATTGATGGCTCTGATACCAAGTAAGAAAACAGAAAAGAGAGAGAAAGCATTGGGATTGAATATGCCTATGTATTTTCTCTATATTGTATGATAAATGATATAAGGTTTATATAGCCGTTAGAGAAGAAAAATGTAAAAAATGAATAGAATATATTTAATATAGATGTACACTTGTGATTGGTTAAATGAAATATTACTTCTAACCAATTACTCTTCTAGAAGAGGGAGGATTTGGCAATGGTGCAACTGACTTGGAGGTGCCCTTTGTATATGTGTAATGCTGACTGAGCTGCTGATGTGGCTTTCTCTAACAATAATGGCCTATGCCCTCATTCTTATCAACTCTTCTTCAGCTCTTGTTTGTTTCCTTTATATGGTCGACCGATGACTAAAGTTTACCATCTCTATGCATTTCTCCTGTACTTCTAATGACAACTTTATATATGATTTTGGTTTTTGTTGTTTCACCAAATTAGCTCATAGATTAGGTGAATTTTACTGAACATAGTATTCTAGGCGATGTTGATTTTTGAGCCTCATGTGCCTTGCACTATTTTGTAGATTATCATTTCTTGTGGATGGCTTGGTCGTTGGTTTAAAAAATGATACTAGAATCATATTGTACATGCCAAGTTCTCATTCGATTCTTTGATGAATATTTTTTCTCTCTCTTATTATGTTGAAATGAGCTCCATCAACAATCTTAATCTTGGTTCTCAATATTATTAACTAGGTTTAAGGTCAGATTAGCCTTTTATCTGGCGGAGTATTAAGTTTTGGGCTGGCGCACTATGCCTCATCAAAGTTTGAGCTATTGGCAGAAGAACTTTTAATGAGCAACTCAGAAATCAAAGTAACATTTTTTCTCTATGGCTTACAATTATGCTCTTCATGCCCGCAGTACATCTATTTTCTCGCCTGTTCATGATTTAGAAATGGGAATCAATGTTGGTTAAAATCACATTTAGTCTCTGAGATTTTATGGAGTAATACTTTAATTGACAACTTTAAGTTTGTGACAATTTAATCTTGGTACTCTCAAATTTATAACAATTTAGTCTTTGAATTTTAATAAGTATCAGTTTAGTCCTTGTATTTTAAAATTTCGTAATGATTTATTCCCAATGATGAGAATACTAAAAAGATTTGATGAATTTTTTTATACACGTAGATTGATAAACTAATTAAAGGCAAGATTTTCTATAAATTATAATGACGTAGTAATAACGGGTAGAAATACACGTTATTATAATGCAAATAAGTAAGACAATGAGAGAATGTGACGGTAAAATTATACAATATCATGTCCAAAAGCGCTAAACTAAAGAAATTGCGATCACATGCGCCCATCGCATAAAAGTAGCTAATTTATTTATTTTGTGTAGTAAAAATGCGTTGGCGCAAGTAAAATTGCGATCCAAGGAATTAGGCGTCTGCGCACTTGAAAGATTGCGATTGCAAAGTCATGTTATCGTATGCGATCGTGAGAAGTTGCTCAAGAAGGTGGCTGCATAAAGACTGCGCATTAAGGTGACAACATAATAAATCATGATGGGATGGAAAGTTAATGACGGTCGCATCCGAATTTAGTTAACAAGCCGTTAAAGCTACACTGTAGCAAGTACACTCAACTTTCAGTGACCATTAATTGGCACATCAGAGCAGGAGATTTAATGACCGTTCATCATTGCAATCATTAGAGAGAAATGCTGCTTCACCTTGAGCTCTATAAATACCGAAGGCCACCATTGTAATAAGGATTGCGATATATACGAGTTAGAGAGCTGTTAGTCTGTTCACATACATACTTAGATTTAGAGGACGGAGATGAGCTAAGAGACGAAGAAGCCGAGAGATCATTCCCGGACAGATCGAGAGACTGCCGAAAAGCACTACAAAGAAAGAGAGGGCTAGCACTTGCGAGAGCAAGAATATTCATCTGAACAGAGTTGGAGTGAAAAAGACGGTTTAAAAGGCCACGGGAAGCAAGACATTGCTACCGGATTTCTTATCTCTATTTTTCATTGCTCTTCTGTATTCAACATTTTATTTATAGAAAATGGAAATCTCATTTCAAACTATGTCCAATCTCTCCATACTTCGCATGAGTAGCTAAATTTCCGAATGGGTTGAGAAGTACTTAGCTAGCATGACCTACGATTTACATTCTATGCGATTATCTTGTCTTATGTATGCATCATTCACCCTTTAGAGATACTTGAGAGAGTAGTCTAAAGATAGAATCTAGATTTGAGAGAGTCAGATTAGAATCTNAAGACTGCGCATTAAGGTGACAACATAATAAATCATGATGGGATGGAAAGCTAATGACGGTCGCATCCGAATTTAGTTAACAAGCCGTTAAAGCTACACTGTAGCAAGTACACTCAACTTTCAGTGACCATTAATTGGCACATCAGAGCAGGAGATTTAATGACCGTTCATCATTGCAATCATTAGAGAGAAATGCTGCTTCACCTTGAGCTCTATAAATACCGAAGGCCACCATTGTAATAAGGATTGCGATATATACGAGTTAGAGAGCTGTTAGTCTGTTCACATACATACTTAGATTTAGAGGACGGAGATGAGCTAAGAGACGAAGAAGCCGAGAGATCATTCCCGGACAGATCGAGAGACTGCCGAAAAGCACTACAAAGAAAGAGAGGGCTAGCACTTGCGAGAGCAAGAATATTCATCTGAACAGAGTTGGAGTGAAAAAGACGGTTTAAAAGGCCACGGGAAGCAAGACATTGCTACCGGATTTCTTATCTCTATTTTTCATTGCTCTTCTGTATTCAACATTTTATTTATAGAAAATGGAAATCTCATTTCAAACTATGTCCAATCTCTCCATACTTCGCATGAGTAGCTAAATTTCCGAATGGGTTGAGAAGTACTTAGCTAGCATGACCTACGATTTACATTCTATGCGATTATCTTGTCTTATGTATGCATCATTCACCCTTTAGAGATACTTGAGAGAGTAGTCTAAAGATAGAATCTAGATTTGAGAGAGTCAGATTAGAATCTAGGCTTGAGAGAGTCAAATTAGAACCACATAAGCAAGAAATAGAAACTTAGACATAAGTTCTATCGCTATTTACACATCGCATGCACCCTAGAAATAGGATATGATAGTATGCGGTCACCTTGTTTTATGTGTGCATCATGCATCATCACATAGACAAGAATAGAGGCTTAAACATAAATCCTATTAACTTTTTCGTATACATCGCATGCGTCCTAGAAATAGGAATTATGGCATTTGCATTGAGAGATGACATGCTGTTATTTGTGGGTAGCATGATCGCATAACTTGTACGTAATCTTAGGAAGTGTTAGTTAAACCCCCTCTCAACCCGTTCACCGCATACTCATTGTAACTCTCGATTTCATCAACTCTTTGTTCGAACTCTGTCGTATAGGAGATATTCTTTATCAAAACATCATCAAACTTATTTGTTTTCACCACCGTAAGAGAATCAAAATAGCTGTCACATATTTACTCAGTAGTCCCTGTGTTCGACCCTGGACTTACCAGGAAACCTAGTGAGGCTTATACTTGGGTCTTATTAGGAAAACTTGCATATGCAATGCATAACACATCACCACAACTTCACACCATAATCGCATCACGTTTACAAATGCACCACCTAGTCGTTACATAATCCAAATTAACAATGAAGTTTGATGTGATTTTTCATGATAGAGATTAAATTGTTACAATTTTGAAAGTATAGGGACGAAATTATTACGTGCTACAATTCAAGGACTAAATTATTACAAATTTGTAAGTATAAGGACAAAATCTCTACAAATCGAAGTTTAGGGATAATATTGTTACTTCTGTGAAAGTTTAGAAACCAAAAATTATTTTTAACCATCAATGTTTGTTAGGGTGAAATCTTTTATGTTTCATGCATGTGTTGTTCTCTCTCTCTCTCATTGCTTGTCTTTTATATTGTGTGCTTGTACTTCTATTTTATTGTCAATTTTCAACTTATTGAATGATGTTGAAACCCTAGCAATAATGCTTAATGGTTTGTCTATACAATCATGCACACGGTACCATGGAAATAATCATTAGTATTGTTATGAAATCGACAATTAAAAAACACAAGAAGGAACGTAGATATAGAGAAGATCGACACACAGATATACGTGGTTCACTAACGGTGTATTAGCTACGTCCACGAGCAGAGGGCAAATAGTATTATTAGGGAGAATGTTTTCAGAAAATTACAACAAATGACGCGTCTAGGGTTAAAGAGTTTATATAGCACACTATTCTAAATCCTAGGGTCACAATCGTAAATAACTACAAATAAATAAATATGCTAAATATGAATTCTGAATAGATTTTGGAGACCCCGTACTTGGTTGTTCGAAGCGCCAACAAATAAATTCAAGGCATTCCAACAAGTATAGTTTCGCTGTATCTGAAATATGAATACTTAGAAAATGGGTAACTAGGGGATGATCCTCGATACTGTTTGTAATCCTAGTTGTAAGTTGAAACTTTTTTTTAGTGGTGGTGGTGTAAGAAATAGCTATTTAACAAGGAAGGAGAAATAAGTTTTTCCTTTCGTGGCACTGAAAATAAGTGCACTGCATCGGTAGTATTACTATTATATGCTTTCGAGTTCTCTTTATTTTTGTGTTCTTTTGTATATGCAATCGGCTCAGTGTAATTTACTCTAGATCTTTCAGGTATATAGCACTTTGAAATTGTCAATTTCCAATATATTATAATTTATTTGCATCATGATTTGAGAACCATTGATCTACAATTCCAGGTGTATGGGGCTCTATGCATGTCAATGAAAATGTTTTTGATGTGGAATTCTAAATTCCTTATAGATGGAGGTGGGGATTCTGGCGTCGTGATATCCTTGCTTGAGGCCAGTAACTTGATAGTTCTTCGGGTAATTTAATCATAACTTCCTTGACATTTATCTTTCGTAGCCTTCCATTTTATTTTATCTGATTCTTTTACTTTTGATATAGGAATCAGTTAGAAATTAATAAGCTAGATACATTATGGATAACACATTCTTAGATACATTTCTAATTTCAAGATACATGCATTTCAGATACATGTAATTGTTCAAGTACATGAATGGTATGTATATATGTACTTCATTTATTTTGTGTCTTTTAGAAAGTGTCTCTTGAGTACTATATAAAGAGTTCATTTCTCTCATTTGTATGCAAGAGAAAAGAATCAAAATCAATAGATGCAAATTGAAGTTTGAAAAGAAACTGAGTTTCAAGAGAACAATATTCTTCTCTTGTGCTTTCTTGAGTTTACAAGTTTCTTCTCTTAAAAGTTTGTGAGATTTAGAATGAATTTAGAGTGGGCTCGTCAATGCTCTCAACAAAGTGTTATCAGAGCAAAAAGATTGAAAGATATCATTTAACATATTGCAGCCTCAACTTTCTCGCTTTGAGGCAAAAAACTATAGACAGTGGAGCCAACAAATGAAGGTTCTTTATGGATCTCAAGATCTTTGGGATATTGTTGACAGAGGATATCCGAAGCCAGAAAGTGAGGATGATCTTTCACTATAACAACTCAATGAGTTGAGAGATATTAGGAAAAAAAAATAAGAAGGCATTATTTTTCATCTACCAAGCTATGGATGAAAATATTTTTGAAAGAATATCAAGAGTCTCCACTAAAGCAGCATGAGATGCATTGCAGAATTTGTATGAAGGAGAAGAAAAGGTAAAATTGGTCCGATTACAAACACTTCGAGCTGAATTTGATACCATTCGAATGAAAGATGCTGAAACTATTGAAGATTTTTTCAATCGTGTTCTCTTAATTGTTAATCAATTGAGATCAAATGGAGAAATAATCGAAGATCAAAGGGTGGTTGAAAAGATCCTTAGAAGCATGACTAGAAGATATGAGCATATTGTTGTAGCAATTGAAGAATCCAAAAATTTGTCAACTCTCTCCATCAATAGCTTAATGGGATCTCTTCAATCTCATGAGCTCAAATTGAAGTTGTTTGATTCTACTCCTTCAGAAAAAGATTTTCATATGCAATCCTCCTAGAGGGCTGTTGGTTGAAAATTGGGGATGGGGTAATTGTGCACGCAATCATGCGTTAGACTTAAGTTATGCGTTTACACCCATGCGTCAGAGGTCATGCGTTGGAATGAAAATGCGTTAATCTAGTATGCAATGACCACGCGTTCCTATCACAAGTTTCCTTACGCTCGCGTCAAGTATAACGCGAACGCAAGTTTCTTGGGTAATCCGAGGTCGAACATAGGGACTTGTCACTCAATAATGTTTCTGAAGCAATGCGTTTGAGGCGATGAATACAAATAAAAAGAAGAAAGTTTAATGAATTTACACACTACTCCTACTCCTAACTAAATAGATTGAGCAATAGAAGACTTACGATGAGAATAGGTAGATACACAACAACCATTAATGCATAGTAATTTTTATTATCTTAAATCGCCCGAGTAATCCCAGCTCGTTATACTAACACATCGCACACCTCTCGGTGATCAGCCACATGACTATATCTCTATAGTACATGGTTGTGTCGAGCATAAGATTGTACCTATCTTTAGGAACAATGCATAATTTGCTTTAGTATGTTCCATCTCTTACCTTTTCAGGCAGTTAGACGTGGCTATTTAACTTATAGACAAGCATTGCAACAACCTATAGACAAGCATTGATATAGCCTTTCACCAAGCAAAGAGGATTAACTCACTATACTAGCATAACACACACCTCTCGGTGGGTTGCTACATGCGTCCTATCTCTAGGCTACACAATTGAGTATGCGATCGTCTTTGATAAATATACGATGAAGGTAAACGATGATAAAGATAAAGATGATGAAGAAGATGACGTTGAAGGAATCAAAATATGCATTGATTACAAAATGTCTTAATATCTTAAGCTAAAATGTAGTACAATACAGAGGTTAGAAGAGAAATGAAGAACTCTGCATCAAGGTTGCTGGTGGTTCCATGGATGAATGGTGGAGATGTCTCTCTCGAACTCTATCTCCAGCAAAAGCTCTGGTCGTCACTCAGTCTGGTTTGTGGAGTGAAGAATTCCCATTGAAAATCTTGCTCAAGCTCTCATCCATGATCGCAAACCTTTGCCTTGAGGCAGAAGTTCGGATGTCTTGAAATGAAGGTTCAAGGGGCTATTTATAGAGTTAAACGCCGACAACTATCATGATTGCGTTATGGCTCCACTGGTGCTTTTGTCGTGGTATGGGCATTGTCACATCGTCTTATCTTGTTGATACTCCCAAAGTATGCGTCTGAGCTTGATTCAGCTGAAGTATCAACGCATTCTACCCATCTTGCGATCTTCTATTATGGTTATCACTCCGTGGCCGCAATCTTCAAGTGATTACCGCATTTACTTGATCACCGCAACTTCCATGTGATGGATGCATGCGATCCAACTTTCAGCGCATGCGTTTGTCTTTGCGGCCGCCTGGCTTCAGCACATGCGTTTGTCTGCGATTTCTTATTTCCAACGCATGCGTTTGATTCCTGCAATAGCTACAAAAATAGACATTTTGGCACAGAGTAACACATAATACTGGGGTCAATGAGGATTTAGGTATTAATCGACGCAAAACTCAATTTTCACAAATTCTAAGTATTATCACCGCATTTTCTACTTATTAGCCTTCATAATTCTAAATAAAAGGCTTATAATAACTGATATTTCTGCCAGTTATCAAGGGTGATCTGTGGAAGAAGAGGTGGACGTGGCGGTAGAGGCAATGGACGATCCAACGTCGTAACAAATTCAGAGTCAGAGAGCAAAGACAATCAATCTTCTTCAAATAGAGGAAGGGGAAGAAGTTCAAATAGAGGAAGGGGCAGAAGTGGTGGTTGTGGAGATTTTTCTCACATACAATGTTTCAATTATAGACGTTATGAACATTTTCAAGCAGACTATTGGTCTAAGAAGGCTAATTCTAATCAAGCAGAAACCACTCTAATGCATGAGCAACAGGATAATGATCAAGGTCTTCTCTTACTCACATTCAACGTCCAAGAAACAAGCACTGAGGAAATATGGTATCTTGATAGTGGTTGTAGTAACCACATGACATGAAGAAAGGATACTTTTATATCTTTAGATGAATCTCATCAAAATGTAGTGAAGACTGGTGACAACAAGAAGTTTGAGGTCAAAGGAAAAGGAGATATTCTTGTCAAGACAAAAAAGGGAGCAAAAAGAATTACTGATGTGTATTATGTTTCAGGTCTCAAACACAATCTTTTAAGTGTTGGGCAACTTCTCCTAAGAGGACATGATGTTATCTTTAAAGATAACATACGTGAGATTAGAACTAAGAATGGAGGTCTCATAACGAAGGTATGTATGACTCACAATAAAATGTTTCTAATTAAAATATGTTATGAGAAGCTTGTTTGTTTTGAGACTTTAGTAAATGACTCTTCATGGTTGTGGCATTGTCGATTTAGGCACTTGAGTTTTGACACTTTGTCTCACATGTGTCAACAACATATGGTGAGAGGAATGCCAAATATTAAAAAGGAAGATCCACTTTGTGAAACATATTTTTTCGGAAAGCATCATCGAAATTCATTTCCGACTGGAGGTTCTTGGAGAGTATCAAAACCTCTCGAGCTTGTCCATACAGACTTATGTGGACCCAAGAGAACCACTCAACATGGAGGTATTTTCTCACATTTATTGATGACTATAGTCGGAAAACGTGGATTTATCTGCTAAAAGAAAAGAACTCTACTTTCGAATGTTTCAAGACATTCAAAGAAATGGTGGAAAATGAAAGTAACTTGAAATTGAAAGCATTGCATTCGGATTGTGGAGTTGAATATATAGTCTTTGCAGATTTCTTGAAGGAAAATGGAATCAAGCATCAGAAGACTGTTTGAGGAACTCCTCAACAAAATGGAGTTGCAGAGAGAAAAAACAGAATAATAATGGAACTTGTAAGAAATATATGGAAGGCCAAGAGGCTTCCAGATCAATTTTAGGGAGATGCAGTAACTTGTGTTGTTTATCTCCTAAATCGAGCTTCAACTAAAAGTGTACAAGGTACTACTTCTCAAGAAACATGGAGCGGATTGAAACCAACTATTAGTCACCTAAGAGTGTTTGGGTGTATTGCTTACTCTCGTATTTCAGATGAGAAAAGAGGTAAACTAGATGATACATCAGAAAAATGCATTTTTGTTGGGTACATTGAGAACTCCAAGGCTTACAGATTATACAAACCTGTAAGTAAGAAAGTTATTATTAGTCGAGATGTCATTCGATGAAGCAAAATTATGGCAATGGGATGCACCAAATAAAGACCAGAATCCATTACTTGTTGACATGAATGGCAAAGAAGATGCTTGAAACTTGGAGCTTGAAGAGACTCAACCACTGACTTCACCTTTTTCAGCACACACCACAAGTGATGAAGAAACTACTCCAAGGAAGACAAGAAATATTCAAGAGATCTATAATACTTCAGGAAGAATACAAGATGATGAACATGCTGATTTTTCTTTATTTGCAGATGTTGATCCTATATACTTTGAAGAAGCAATTCAAGATGAGAAACAGAAAGATGCAATGGATCAAGAGATTGGTGCAATCAGAAGAAACGAGACATGGGAGTTAGTCAAATTACCAGAGAATAGAAAAGCTCTTGGAGTCAAATGGATCTATAGAACAAAACTGAAGCAAAATGGAGAAGTGTAGAAATACAAGGCCAGACTCGTAGTAAAAGGTTACAAACAAAAGTTTGGTGTGTATTATAAAGGAGTTTTTGCACCAGGATCTCGCTTGGAGACTGTTCATTTGATGTTAGCCCTTGTAGCACAAAATAGCTGGAAAGTTCATCAAATGGATGTCAAGTCAGCATTTCTAAATGGGTATTTAGAGGATGAAATTTAGTTTAGCAGCCCCCTGGTTATGCCAAAATTGGAGAAGAAAATAAGGTGTGTCGATTGAAGAAAGTATTATATGTGCTAAAGCAAGCACCAAGATCTTGGTACAAACGTATTGATGATTTTTTTTTTAAGGATGGTTTCAGAAGATGTCCATATGAACATGCTCTCTATACCAAAGAAGATGAAAATTGTAATTTCTTGATTATTTGTCTATATGTTAATGATTTAATCTTTATGGGAAATTCAAACATGATGATTGACGAGTTCAAAGAGAGCATGAAGAAAGAATTTGAGATGACTGATATGGGTTTACTTCATTACTTTCTTGGTATTGAAGTTAAACAAGGTGATAATGAGATTGCAATTTCCCAAAAGAAGTATGCAAAAGATTTGTTGATAAAGTTCAAAATGGAGAATGCTTATCCTGCTAGTACTCATATGGAACTGGGTTCAAAATGGAGATTGCAAGCATGATGATAGTGAAGCTTTTAATGCCACCATCTATAGAAGTCTTGTTGGAAGTTTAATGTATTTAATACAACTAGACCTAATCTTATGATCTCAATAAGTTTATTGAGTAGATTTATGGCATCACCAAAGATAAGTCATTAGGAAGCTGGAAAAAGAGTTCTTAGATATATTCTTGGAACTGTTGATCATGGAATCCACTATAAAAGGAATGTGGATAACGTTCTTGTTGGCTACAGTGATAGTGATTGGGGAGGAAATATTGATGATTTCAAAAGTACTTCTAAGTATGTATTTAATATTAGTTCTGGAGTTGTTTCGTGGAGATCAAAGAAGCAGGATGTTGTAGCATTGTCAACAATGGAAGCTGAATACATTTCTTTGTCTGTAGCTAGTTGTCAAGCACTTTGGCTTAGAAAGGTACTACATGAACTGAAGTGTCCTTAAGAGAAAGGCACTGTCATGTTCTGTGACAATAAATCATCTATTTCACTTTCGAAGAATCCAGTTTTTCATGGAAGATACAAATACATATATTATTTCATCAGAGAATTGATCAAAGATGGAGAAGTATATATCAAGTATTGCAAGACACAAGATCAAGTTGCAGACATATTCATAAAAGCATTAAAGACAGACTTATTCTTGAAAATGAAAGAAAAGCTTGGAGTCAAGAAAGTCTAGCTTAAATGGGCATGTTAGAAATTAATAAGCTAGATATATTATGGATAACACATTCCTAGATATATTTCTAATTTCAAGATATATGCATTTCTAGATACATGTAATTGTTCAAGTACATGAATGGTATGTATACATGTACTTAATTTATTTTGTGTCTTTTAGGAAGTGTCTCTTAAGTACTATATAAAGAGTTCATTTCCCTCATTTGTATGCAAGAGAAAAGAATCAAAATCAATAGAAGCAAATTGAAGTTTGAAAAGAAACTGAGTTTCAAGAGAACAATATTCTTCTCTTGTGCGTTCTTGAGTTTTGTAAGAGAACAAATTTCTTCTCTTAAAAGTTTGTGAGATTTAGAGTTAAAATAGAGTGGGCTCGTCAACGCTTTCAACAGAATCATCCGTTATACATTCTAACGCTAACCTAGGAGTCCATGGACAAGGTTTATTAAACTTGTCAAGTCCTGGAGATTGGATTGAAGCACAACGTCTAATTTTGTCTTTATTTTATAGTATTCATGTAAGTATCACTCAATTTGCTTTTTGATTGACTATAAATTTTTATACTTACCTCATGTCATAGTTGGATCAACTATGAAATGCTTACTCTTTGAACTTTTTATACTAGGACTAATTTCATTGATGGTATGAAAATTATAAAAGAGGGGATGAAAGCCATGTCCCATGTCAGGAGATTAATTTATTGGCTCGTCTATGCCTATGACAATAATGGTATAATTAAAACTAGAAATATAGACGAATGTACATTCTCTTCCACAAGGCCCAGAGCCTTCGGCAAGAAAAATCACGTCTAAGAAATCTCAATTTACTTTATTAGAGGCTTTTGTGAAATGAATTTGATGGAAATGGTAGGACCCTGAGAACGCGAATAGTAAAGGGTCAAGGCACGATGGTCAAGCAAAGAGCAAATACCTGCAAAACAGAAATACGTTATAGGTTGAGTCGCGGAGCTCGCTCTCTTTAAGACATTTCACGGCTCTACCCAAGTGTGCAAGCATGTCTGAAGATTTGCCACGTCGTCCCCGGGATAAAACAACCAAAAGAAACCCGATCGAAAATGCACCATGATCGATCGGCCAGAACACACATCTTTTCTAAATCCACTGCTCGGAAAACTAAAAAGGAAGAGTTTGGAGAGGAAAAAAGGAATGAAGTGAAAAATGAATTGTATTTTCGAAATGCTGAAGGCCACGCCTTTTATAGGCCTTCAGCGTGGAACGATATGGAGCGAAAAAGGTGGTGAGCCTCAGAACCTGCACGGACAAAACGCTTGCGCGTAGATGAAAGTGAATGAAGCAGACGAAGCTGATCGGGGAGGACCTTTCCTTTCTTTTTTTCTTCCGGTTAAAAGAAAAAAAATATTTTTATTAAAAATTAATAATCATTCCCGGTTTCATAAAAATCATTTTGAAAGAAAGCTGGTGGACCACTAACTTCTAGAAATGTTTCATGAATTTACCATCCTGAAATTAAGTTGATTCTAGTGCATGCGATGAGAAATAAAGGCATGCGTTCATCATTGAAATCATAATTGGTACGGAAAAAAAAATTACGGTGATTGAATAAAGTAATCACATTCAATGATTGCGCCAAACTGAAGAGGATGTGATGATAAAATTAGCAATGTTAAAAATGAGATGTGAGAGTGCACAATTTGGAATAAAAAAAAATTAAAGAAAGATACAACCCCCAAATTTGTTTTTTTGCCCGCATCATTTGTGATCGCATCATTCTTTGCGGGCGGTTGATTCCTTGTTTGTGATGGGTTGAATGAACTGGTCGTGTTTTTCGGTTATCGCGTAGCTTTACCGCAATCATTTATCACGATCGTTGTTGAAAATCACGAGGGTAAAAATTATGAAAGACGGAGTTGGAAATTCCAAAGAGTAGTATTTGTACAAAAAAAAAAAAAATAAAGTAAGTTCATGAAAGAAAGATAATACTAAAAAAAATTGCATCCCTGAAGAGTTTATGACACATATCATCGCAGGGACCGCTTGTTTTTTCTTTAATCTGGACTTTTCACGTCCACGGAGGTTTTCTCTCATTTTCTTGATCTTCTGGGATATTGATCACCTCAATCCGGAGCTTTTTCCCATTAATGCTCATCCCGATTTCTCCCTTGTGCACATTAATTCGAGCACGACTAGTCGATAGAAATGGTCGTCCCAATATGATGGGCGCATCTACATCCGCTTCATGATCCAGAATGATGAAGTCTGCTGGTAAAATGAATTTATCAATTGAGACCAAGATATCTTTCAACTCTCCCTCAGGATGTACTCGAGACCTGTCCGCCAGCTGGAGAGTCTCCGTCGTGGGCGTTAGTTTTCCCACATTCAATTATTTGAAAATTGAGAGTGGCATTAAATTTATACTCGCCCCAAGATCGCATAGTGCTTGACCGATGTAGACCCCTCCAATAGAGTAGGGTATCGTGAAGCTTCCTGGGTTGCACATTTTTATGGGATTACAGTGTTTGACCTTTGCGTTACTACCACCGTAGCGATCTTTTCTTCATCATTCTGTTTCTGTTTCAATCTTTGCGGGAATGGTGGCTATTGTACTTCTTCTGTTTTGTGTTCTAGAGGCTTGGAGGTGGACCCAACTTCTAGGTTCATTTTCTCGGGCTCTTTTGATTCTTGTGTCAACGTGTTCTTGGGTTCCACCGCATTCGGGTTGGTCCTGGTGGGCCCTTTCCCTTCTTCCATTGTCGTCTTTCCACTTAGCAAGGAGACTGCTAGGCATTGTTCCTTTCCTGTGTTCCCTAGGTTGTGAAGGAGCTCAATTGAGCTTTGCAACGTCCCTTGTGGTCTATTTTTAAGCTCACCCACAAACTGTCCTATTTGGATTTCAAGATTATGGATAAAAGTCGCCTGATTCTGGAGGACTGTCTCGTTCTTTTCAATGTACTGCTTTAATAGGCTTTCTAGGGTGGAAGATGGCGGTGCTTGTGAGCTGCTAGCTTGTTGTTGCAGTTGACCATTTATTCGTGGGAAAAATCATGGCGGCCCTTCCTTTTGCGCCATAGGTTGATATCTCTGTTGATTATTTTTCCACTCGAAAATGGGGTGGTTTCTCCACCCGGGGTTGTAATTGTCAGAGAAAGGGTTGTTCTTTATGAAGTATACTAACTGCGGGTTCCTGTTCAAAATTTGTAATCAACTTCCTCCTTCTTGTGTTCTTGGTAGGAGGGAAGTATGTCTTCATGAAATTTTCTACCACTTGTTCCCACGAGGTTATCTCCCTTGGTTCGAGAGAATAAGCCCATTTCCTTGCCTGATTGCATAACGAAAATGGGAACAACGTTAGTCGAACTTCTTCAGCTAAGATGTTTGGGAACATAAAAGTGTTACAGATTTCGATGAAACTCCAAAGATGGGCGTGCGGATCCTCGCCACGCCTTCCACCAAACTGTCCGGTAGTCTAAATCATCTGTAACATAACCGACTTCATCTCAAACCTCGATCCGTCCAGAGCGGGCCTCATGATTCCTGGGGAGAAATCATAGAGTTTGGGCGACGCATAGTCCCGGATGAGTCTATTTCGGTCATTCGCTAGGAGAATGGGGTTTGCCCTGATGCGATTCTGGTGTACGTTTATGGTGATGAGTTATGCGTTGCACATGCAAGTTTTCCTAGTAAAACCCAAGTATAAATCTCACTAGGTTTCCTGGTAAGTCCAGGGTCGAACACAGGGACTACTGAGTTACTATGCGACAATGAATTTGATTCCTTTGCGGTGACAAAAACAAATAAGTTGGTTGGTATTTTGTTTAAGTATGCGAGGAGTCAAGTAAAGAGTTGATGAAATCGAGAATTACAATGAGTATGCGATGAACGAGTTGAGAAGGGACTTAGCTAACACTTTCTAAGATTGCGTTCAAGTTATGCACTGATGCTACACACACACAACAACATGTCATCTCTCAATGCAAATGCCATAGTTCCTATTTCTAGGATGCATGTGATGTATACAATAATGTCGATAGGACTTATGTCTAAGCCTCTATTCTTGTCTATGTGATGATGAATGATGCACACATACACAAGATGACCGCATACTATCATATCCTATTTCTAGGGTGCATGCGATGCGTAATAACAAACAGAACTTATGTCTAAGTTTCTATCTCTTGCTTATGCAGTTCTAATCTGACTCTCTCAAGCCTAGATTCTAATATGATTCTCTCAAGTCTAGATTCTTTCTTTAGACTACTCTCTTAAGTATCTCTAAATGGTGAATGATGCACACATAAGACAAGATGATCGCATAAAGTGAAGATCTTTAGGTCATGCTAGCTAAGTACTTCTCAACCCATTAGAAAATTTAGCTATTCATGCGAATTGTGAAGAATTTGAACAAATATTGAAATGAGAGTTCCATTTTCTATAAATAAAGTGCAGAATACAAAACAATAATGGAAAGTAGGGATAAGAAGCCCGGTAGTAATGCCTTGCTTCCCGAGGCTTTTACACTGTCTTTTCACTCCAACTCTGCCCAGAAGAATATCCTTGCTTTTGCAAGTGTCAGCCCTCTCTCTTTTTGTAGTACTTTCCGACAGTCTTTCAAGCTGTCCAAGAATGTTCCCTCGGCGTCTTCTTCTCTTCGCTCGCCTCCACCTTCTAAGTATATGAATAACTACAGACTAACAACTAGCCCTTTTGAATATGATCTATCTTCTATATGTGGCGAACTCCTCTAACGATGGTGGCCTTCGGTATTTATAGAGCTCAAGGTAAAGAAGATTTTCTTTCTAATGATTGCAATGATGGGAGGTCATTAAATATTCTATCTGATGCGCCGATTAATGGTCACCGAAAAGTTGAATGTACTTGCTACAGTGTGTCGTTAACGGCTTGTCAACTAAATTCGGATTCAACCGTCATCGGCTTTCCATCTCATCATGATTTATTAAGCTTTCACCTTGATGCGCCGTCTTTATGCAGCCACCTTCTTAAGCAACTTCTCGCAAGCGCTTACGATCGCATGACTTTGCAGTCGTTATCTTTCCATGCGCGCGGACGCTTAATTCCTTGGATCGCAATTTTACTTGCGCTAACGCATTTTTCTGCACAAAATAAGTAAATTAGCTACTTTTATGCAATGGGTGCATGCGATCACAATATTCTCAGTTTACCGCTTTTGGACACGATTTGTATATTCTTACCGTCGCATTCCTTCATTGTTTTACTTATTTTCACTATAATAACGTGCATTTCTACCTGTTATCAATGATTCATAATATACTAGAGTAACCCTTGGTTTTGAACTCTATCTCTAACAACATCTCACACAGAGTGTCATTAGGGTGTAGTACGAAAGTCCATGCTTTAAGGCCTAGCATGTGTTTCCCGGTTTAGTGAATGCTCTAGAGAGTTTGCCTAAAAACTCCATAGGAAGCGGCCCTCATTTCCACATTCACACAGGTGAGTCTATCAAGAGTACTCCTGTAGCTAGGTAGCCCACTTGTCATCAAGTACAAATCTCATTAAGAACTGAGTTCAACATTTCTTACGCTTTAAGATATCATGCTTAGACTATAAGTCATAGGAATGGAACTCTGTGTTTGGTTTAGCATGATTCACTATATATCACTTGTGATCAATTATTACCTGTTGAACCTGTTTCTTGGGATCTTCAGTCTATAGGTTGGGTTTTCCTCACCATGATTCATCTTTCTATAGGCATGAGTCCTATCCTTTCTGAGGTTCTGAAAACCTTTTCTCTGGCCAGTCCTTTCGTCAAAGGATCTGTCAAATTTTCATCAGTCCATATGTGATCCACTCTAACTACACCAGTAGTGAGAAAATCTCTAATGGTACTATGCTTACGACGCATTTGACGTATCTTTCCGTTGTACTAATGGTTCTGAACTTTTGCGATTGCTGCAGTACTATCACAATGGATCAATATGGCTGGTATCGACTTTTCCTATAACGGAATCTCTTATAGCAGACTTCTAAGCCAGCTTGCTTCTTCACTAGCTGTCACTAGTGCTATCATTTCTGACTTCATCGTAGATTGGGCTAAAATAGTCTGTTTCTTGGACTTCCAAGAGACAGCTCCGCCAGCTATATTAAAGATATAGCCACTTGTAGCCTTTGAATCATCCGAAAGAGAGTTCCAATCCGCATCGCTGAACCCTTCCAGGACAGCGGGAAACTTTTGATAATGAAATCCTAGGTTTTGGGTTTTCTTCAAGTATCTCATTACCCTGTCTATAGCATTCCAATGCTTTTTACTAGGTCTGCTTGTAAACTTAGATAGTAATCCTACAACATAAGCTATGTTAAGCCTAGTGCAGTCAATAGCGTATCTAAGATTGCCTATGATTCTCACATACTCAGATTGATTAACACTGTCACTAGTGTTCTTGAACAACTTGACACTAGGTTCATAAGAAGTACATGCTGGTTTACACTCAAAGTAATTATATTTCTTTAGAATCTTTTCTATATAGTGAGATTGATCCAAAGAAATTCCCTTTTCAGGCCTATTTACTTTTATGTCTAAGATTACACTAGCTTCTCCTAAATCTTTCATGTCGAAGTTTGCACTCAATATTGATTTACATCATTTATGACATGCAAGTTCGACCTAAAGATCAATAAATTATTTACATATAAACACAAGATAGTGCAGAGGTTATTACCAAACTTATAGTAGATGCATTTGTCACTTTTATTGACCTTGTGATAGGCCTCCAATTATGTTGCAATATAAAAAAAGAAAGAATAAAGGAGAAAATGGGAAGTCGGCGGTTGAATTGGTTAAGGATTACTTTCAATTATGTTGGGAGAAGTTGTGGTTTAAAAAAGGGAAAGAAACCGGAAGAGAAGGCAGTGAAGTCTGAATATCAAGAGTGAGGAATGAGAGTTCACGAGAGTGGGAGTTCGGAAGTCTCTATCGTGTAGAATTCATCATAGTGTGCCGCTCATCGTCTACTTCTTCTACTAAGCGTTCGTGTAGCAAAACTCAGCAATAGTGTAGCATTTGGTAGGCGATCGTATAGAATTCAGTAAGCGATCGTGTAGTATCTTGTAATCGATCGCAGATGTTTTCGTGAGCGATCATCTAGTATTACTCATCGATCGTGTAGTGCCTGTAAACGATCGTATAGAGTTTTGTAAATGATCGTTTGGAGTTTGATAAGCGATCGTCTAGTCTCTGTTTGACTCATATCGTTTAATAAAGAATTCGTTCATCGTTTAATTGCTATTCTGAGAGATTGCACCAACTCGTTATATTAATAAAGTCTTTCAAGAATCAGTATCCTAACAAATTGGTATCAGAGCAATCACCTGGGCAAGCATGGTTCATAAACGTTTTAAAGAGAAACTGGAGTTACTAGAACAATAGATCTTTGGATTTAGAGTCGAAATACAGAAATTGCCAACCATAGAGGAGAATTTGGCATCGTTAGCGAAGAGCATTGAGAGTTTGGGATTGTAGGCAGAGAAGCATCAACAAATGCTCATTTTTTATGTTACGGAAATGGCCAAGGGAAAAGCAAAGATGACGGAAGAGGCAGAAAGCTCGAATACCCATAATGTCTGCGGAGCAAATAGTTCGGTGAAAGCCGCCGGAGAAGATGCGATTAACGACCAAAGTAAGTTCAAGAAAGTAAAAATGCCAATGTTTAGCAGAAGTGATCCAGATGCATGGTTATTCAGAGCAGACCGCTATTTTCAAATTCATAAGTTGATTGAATCTGAGAAGATGATAGTGGCGGTTGTGAGTTTCGACGACTCAGCATTAGACTGGTACCGGTCGAAGGAAGGCAGTGAGCCATTCAAAGATTAGGAAAACTTGAAGAAAAGGATGTTAGTGCGATTCCGATCTTTAAGAGAGGGATCAATCTGTGGAAGATTGTTGGCTATTAAACAAGAAATGACTGTGGAGGCATATCGAAATCTGTTCGATAAGTTAGTAGCGTCGTTGACTCATCTGCCGAATGAAGTTCTTGAGGAGACATTCATGAATGGTTTGGCGTCGTGGATAAAGGTTGAAGTTGAGTGCTGGGATCCCATCGAGTTAGCGCAAATGATGTTGTTGGCACAACGTGTGGAAGATAGAGAAAATGTGCAGGTCGAAGTGGGACAAGCGCGAACATACGGAGGCAAGATCCAAAATTCGAACTCTTTGAAATTCAATGTAGAAAATATGAGTAAGACAGTAGGCAAAAGTGAACCGAAAGAAGGAGGGAAAACCAGAGAAACATTTTCGATGAGGACAGTCATGTTGCGAGGAACTTCGGATAACAATAATCGGAGAGAAATTCCAGCAAGAAGATTAACAGATGCTGAATTTCAGTCGAAGAGAGAAAAATGGCTATATTTCTGGTGCGACGAAAAGTATACTGTTGGCCATCAGTGCAAAGGGCGAAAGTTGAGAGAACTGAGATTTCTTGTAGTGCAGGCGTCCGGTGAGGAATGAGAGTTGTATGAAGATGTCGAAGCCAGAGAAGAGACGTTTGAATTGAATATGTTGACGCTGAGTAAGGAAATTTCTTGCAGAACTGTCTATGAACTCAATTGTGGGATTGACGAAGCCCCGAACAATGAAGATTAAAGGGGAAATCAAAGACGAATCGGTGGTGGTGTTGATAGACTGTGGAGCTACATATAACTTCATATCGGAGGCCCTAACTAATTGTTTGCAGTTGAACATCACAGACACGACCAATTACGAAGTAGTTTTGGGATCAGGAACTGCTGTGCGGGGTAAGAAAGTATGAAAAAATGTGGATATGAGGTTGAGTGATTGGAGGGTGTGTGATAGTTTCCTGCCATTGGAGTTGAGGAATGTTGATGTTATTTTGGGGATGCAATGGCTACATTCTTTGGGGAAAACAAAGGTAGATTGGCATAACTTATCAATGACTTTTGTTCATGAGGGTCGAAAGATTACTCTGCAAATGAATCCAAGTCTAACAAAGGTAGGTGTAACGACCCGACCCCCTAGGACTTAAGTTAGGTCGTTACTAAATACATGCATGCATGAAACTCAAAACGACACTCGGTTATGGCGAAATAAATGCTAATTAAATAAGGTAAGTTCAAAAGACTTTTATTAAATTCAAATACTAAAACAATAGTAGGATACCCATAATTCATGAAGGATAATAAATAAGTCTAAAAAACAATTTTTAAAAGTAAGTTTTAAACATCAAAACTAAAAGCTAATAGAAACATGAAAAGAACTCTAAATCTCATGATGCGGAAGCGTAAAAACTAGTCCTAGTGACTCCATCACGAATTCCGCTTTTCCATCGTTGGTGCATCTCTACCCTTACCTGAAACAACAACATGAGAAAGAATGAGTATAAAATACTCAGTAAGTAACCCCATTACTAGGGCCAGGCTGGGCATCTATGTCCGCTAGATACCCACCTCTGGTGAAACATATAAACTACTCTAGTTTTCATGGGATACATATGCACATGAAACAAGGAGACTGAGTCCTATCCTACTGTAGTTAAGTATGCCCCTACCTCTGGTGAATCCCGAAGGAGACATAAACTGGTGAATCCTAAAGGAAACACAAACTGGTGAATCCCGGAGGAAACACAAACTGGTGAATCCCGAAGGAAACACAAAATCTAATGGGCATCTAACTAATCAGTAAGGAAATTTGCACAGTTTTGACATCATAATCATCACTGTATGAATCTATGACATACATATAGACCTCAACATCATGGCTCTACAACATATACATATACCTCAACATCATGGTTCTACAACATACATGTATACCTCAACATCATCAGATCAAATACAATCATATACCTCAAGCACATACCATCTCATACTAGCATTCAAGTGTCTATGTACATAAATAACTAATTCGGATATCGTAACAGAACATACTTTAATCATGTTATACTATCAATCTTTCATGTTGTCATTCTGCCATAACCTTCATTTAACATGCTAGCATACATTTAATGTCTGACCTGTGGGCAGTTCCAGTAGTACGATTACTTACCTTAGGTCGAACCAAAAAGCAATTGAATCTTTGTGAAATTCTTGAATCCTTAATCAAGCCTAAACATAAACCAAACTTTAAAATTAATAGGTAAGGCCAAATTCCAAACACCCAAATATTACAAAATATTTCCAGATAACCTTACCTAAGGTGTGGTCCAATTCGAATTCACTTTCCAAACCTCCAATTTTAATCCCAAATAATTAGCAAACCAAACTCTTCTTCATCTTGAATGAAATTCTTGAATCAACCCCCTAATCATAATTTGAAATTAGGCTTACATGATTAAAGCTTGAATCAAATACATACTTCACTACCAATGTCTCAAATAAATTATCCATCTGTAGCTTCATCAAAAAAATCACTTCTAAATGACTTTACCAAAATTTCTCAACAACCAAAATTAATCCACAAGAGGTTCATCAAAGCATAAAACTTACCAAAACTCGCTAAAATAGACTCCAACTTCACTGAACAACACCTCAATACCTTCACAAACTTGAATCCAAAGTTGAAACACAATGGGTATCAACCAATTGATGCCAAAAGTAAATGAGTATTCAAGAATCAACCGAAAACAACCTAAACGGTAGAAATCTTACCCAAATCGATAGATCTAGTGACGGCAAAAGCAAACGACGCTTGAGTAGTGGTGGACGGAGGTCATGAAGAAGAAACTGACGCGACGGCTTTGGGTGGTGTCGGACGGGCTCACGAACGTGAGGAAGAAAAGGGGGGGTGGGGTTTGACTTTTTATTAAAAAAAAAAAAACAACAACAATAATAAAACAAAAAAGGAAGTAAATATAATTACATTTAATTCCTTTCCGTTTTATACTATTAAATTCCTTTCCGTTTCAAAAGAAAATTAATTACTGCCATTAATTTTCAATTTGAATTTCAAATTGAATAATTTCATGCCAACAATTAAAAGGATGTAAATTCCAAAAATGCCCTCCCACTAATAACAATTACTGAAATTCCAAATAATAAAGTTACTGAAATTACATTATTACTAAAAAATGTGCAGGGTGTTACATTCTTCCCTCCTCAAAGAACTTTCGTCCTCGAAAGTTCATTTTTGAAAACGCTCTGGGTACTGGGTCCTCATCTCATCTTCTCATTCCCAAGTGGCCTCTTCGAACTGATGATTCTGCCACGAAATCTTTACAACTACTATTTCCCTCGTAACATTTTCACCTCTCTGGTGAGAATCTGCACAGGCCTCTCTTCATAACTCAAGTTGCCATTCAACCACAATGGCTCAAAGTCAACTACATGAGACGAATCTATTATATACTTTCTCAGCATCGAAACATGGAAGACATTATGAACTAAAGAAAGTGATGGAAGCAATGCTAATCGGTAAACTACGGGGCCAATTTACTCCAAGACCTTGAAATACCCAATGAACCTCGGACTCAGCTTGCCTTTCCTACCAAACCTCAGAATACCTTTCATAGGTGTCACCTTTAAGAACGCTTTATCACCAGTCTCAAATTCTAGGTCCTTACGTCTCTCATCGGCATAGCTTTTCTGTCTGCTCTGAGTTGTTTTCATACGAGCCCTGATCTTCTATATTGCCTCATTCGTGGTCTACAGTAGCTCAGGACCTAGCAACTTCCTCTCACCAACCTCATCCCGGCATACTGGAGACTTACAACTCTTTCCATATAGGGCCTCAAATGGCAATGTGCCAGTGGCAGTCTGATAGCTATTATTATATGAGAATTCCACTAAATGCAGGTGAGAGTCCCAACTCTCTGAAAACTCTAGTGCACAAGCGCACAATATATCTTCTAATATCTAGTTCAGACGTTCTATTTGACCATCAGTCTATGGGTGAAGAATTGTACCAAAATCCAATCGAGTACCCAATGCTAACTAGAGACTCTTAAAAAAAACTAGATGCAAAACGAGGGTCATCGTTTGACATAGCTAAAACTAGTACCAAAAGAGGTGTAACAACTCTTTCCATAAATAACTATGAAACTTAAGATGTTGAAAATCATCAACACTTCTACATGTTCGAGCTGAGAATTTTGAAAACGGTCATGAAGTTAAGAAAGTTTTATATACTAAAAACATATATCTGAGCCTACCATATCATAGGGAAAACTTCATATGTGCAGTGAAGATACTGGTCATGCTATATAATGCGTCATCTGAAGATACGTACCAGAACAAATCTAGTCAACTGAAAACTGCTTCTACTCTAGAAGCGCCAACTATGATGTCTTTCCTAGGGTCTACATGTCTGAGAATAATTCTGTCTAATTAAGTCTCACATTCATGAGAAACTCATTATGAGGCTTTATGCTGTCATGAACTATAAAACTTGCTTGAGCCATCCTCATATTATTCTTTAGGCTTGAAACAATCACATATCATTACTTAGACCCTGCCACGAACGAGTCCAGAACTCCCCCCGAAAATGAGGTTTTGAAGTCCCTGGATGCTAAAGCATAAGTCAATTGATACATATTTTCATAACCTGGTAATAACCGTAATTGATCCTTGAAGTCTTTTTTTTTTTTTAACAATAAAACCTTCTGGATTCATAAATCCTATCTTGGATTACTCGTACTCCTTAACGCTAGTTAACTCATTTCTCATGCAAGAGAATACATACTATCTTGTAATACTCCAAACCCACTTTTAGTAACTTCTTACTATCGACTCAACTTTATTGCCAAGTCTGTCCTTTATACCAATGGTTATATTGGAAGATCCAACTTACTTACTCTTGTGCATATACCATTATTTTCTACCTCAAGTTGGATTATTTTCTTTTCTCAATCAAATTGATGGTCTTGCTAGTTCATGTTTCCAACACTTGCACACAAAGTCAAAATCCCTTAAATCTTACTAATGCCCTCAACGTTTTACGTATTAACTAATGAAGCCTCAACATACCATATCAATAGTTCTCGAACATCTACTATTACTAGTAACTCCATTTTAACTTATCCCTTCTCGACCTTCTATTTTGGCAACAGATTCTTATGTTAAAACAAAGTTCCATACCAAATCATCTATGTAAGCTATCTTTCTATCTAATACATATTGTCCCAAAGTCCCACATGATCATTAGATATTTTTCTTTTACACCAAAATAAATATCTTGTAACCCCTCATATCTTGCCTCAAAACCATACTTAACTAGGAGTATTGAACACATTAAATTCCTTTCTCTTTCCAAAAAGTAAACTTCTTTGGATACTTTTCTCTCCTTTACACTTATCTTTGATAAAACCACCAAATTCAAGACACCTTTTTTTTTTCCATTGTCCAATTGGAACATAATCTCTTTACTAAGTTATATTTTACTTAACTCCTCTATAAGTCTTATCTTTCTCACTAAGAATTGAATCGAAAAAGAAATATTATTGGCAATTTGCATACTTTTAAACTCTAAAAGACTTTTGTTTCTTCAAATTTGCGTAACTTAGATCTCCTCGTCACAATAAGGTGCAGGGTTTAGTCTAGGTATACTAAAATAATCATTCAACCTAAACAAATAACACCTTGCTTTAACCCCTTTAAGTCCAAGGTCATGTCTAACTATTTTAGCTTCCTTTAATGACATCTACTTCGCCAGATATTCCAAAAGAGTCCTTCATAACATTACACAGACTTTCATTAAATTTAAATACTAAAATAATAGTAGGGTACCCATAATTCATGAAGGATAATAAATAAGTCTGAAAAACAATTCTTAAAAGTAAGTTTTAAACATCAAAACTAAAAGTTAAGAGAAACATGAAAAAAACTCTAAATCTCATGATGCGGAAGCATAAAAACTAGTCCCAATGGCTTGATCACGAATTCTGCTTGTCCATCGCCGATGCATCTCTACCCTTACTTGAAACAACAACATGAGAAAGAATGAGTATAAAATACTCAGTAAGTAACTTCACTACTGAGGTCAAGCTGGGCATCTATGTCCTCTAGATACCCACCTCTGGTGAAACATATAAACTGCTCTAGTCCTCATGGGACACATATGCACATGAAACAAGAAGGAGACTGAGTCCTATCCTATTGTAGTTAAGTATGCCCACTACCTCTGGTGAATCCCGAAGGAAATACAAACGGGTGAATCTCGAAGGAAACACAAACTGGTGAATCTCGAAGAAGACACAAACTGGTGAATCTCGAAGGAAACACAAACTGGTGAATCCCAAAGGAAACACAAACTGGTGAATCCCGAAGGAAACACAAACTGGTGAATCCCGAAGGAAACACAAAATCTAATGGGCATCTAACTAATCAGTAAGGAAATTTGCACAGTTTCGACATCATAATCATCACTGTATGAATCTATGACATACATATAGACCTCAACATCATGGCTCTACAACATATACATATACCTCAACATCATGGTTCTACAACATACATGTATACCTCAACATCATCAGATCAAATACAATCATATACCTCAAGCACATACCATCTCATACTAGCATTCAAGTGTCTATGTACATAAATAAATAATTCAGATCTCGTAACAGATCATACTTTAATCATGTTATACTATCAATCTTTCATGTTGTCATTCTGCCATAACCTTCATTTAACATGCTAGCATACATCTAATGTCTGACCTGTGGGCAGTTCCAGTAGTACGATTACTTACCTTAGGTCGAACCAAAAAGCAATTGAATCTTTGTGAAATTCTTGAATCCTTAATCAAGCCTAAACATAAACCAAGCTTTAAAATTAATAGGTAAGGCCAAATTCCAAATACCCAAATATTACAAAATATTTCCAGATAACCTTACCTAAGGTGTGGTCCAATTCGAATTCACTTTCCAAACCTCCAATTTTAATCCCAAATAATTAGCAAACCAAACTCTTCTTCATCTTGAATGAAATTCTTGAATCAACCCCCTAATCATAATTTGAAATTAGGCTTACATGATTAAAGCTTGAATCAAATACATACTTCACTACCAATGTCTCAAATAAATTATCCATCTGTAGCTTCACCAAAAAAATCACTTCTAAATGACTTTACCAAAATTTCTCAACAACCAAAAATAATCCACAAGAGGTTCATCAAAGCATAAAACTTACCAAAACTCGCTAAAATAGACTCCAACTTCACTGAACAACACCTTAATACCTTCACAAACTTGAATCCAAAGTTGAAACACAATGGGTATCAACCATTTGATGCCAAAAGTAAATGAGTATTCAAGAATCAACCGAAAACAACCTAAACGGTAGAAATCTTACCCAAATCGATTGATCTAGTGATGGCAAAAGCGAACGACGCTTGAGCAGTGGTGGACGGAGGTCATGAAGAAGAAATTGCGCGACGACTTTGGGCGGTGTTGGACGGGCTCACGAACGTGAGGAAGAAAAGGGGGGTGGGGTTTGACTTTTA
The DNA here is from genome assembly GCF_009727055.1 of Benincasa hispida. Classification (NCBI taxonomy): domain Eukaryota; kingdom Viridiplantae; phylum Streptophyta; class Magnoliopsida; order Cucurbitales; family Cucurbitaceae; genus Benincasa; species Benincasa hispida. The sequence goes on along the minus strand of NC_052352.1, from coordinate 22,107,863 downwards.
AAAAACAACAACAACAACAATAATAATAATAAAACAAAAAAGAAAGTAAATATAATTACATTTAATTTCTTTCCGTTTTATACTATTAAATTCCTTTCCGTTTCAAAAGAAAATTAATTCCTGCCATTAATTTTCAATTTGAATTTCAAATTGAATAATTTCATGACAACAATTAAACTCCTGCACTTATACTTGAAGTCCAAAATTTCAAAAATGCCCTCCAACTAATAACAATTACTGAAATTCTAAATAATAAAGTTACTGAAATTACATTATTACTGAAAAAAATGTGCGGGGTGTTACAGTAGGGGTCAATCTGAAATGTTCGATGAAAACATGAGATGCTGCCCTGCGAGTGCTTTAGGAGTATTTGAGGTTGGCTCAAGAGATAATGAAGAAGACTGTAAAAAAGGTGGTTTGACAACCATAATTTTACCTTGAGGACAAGGTAAAAGTGGAGGAGGAGGTAATGATAGGTCTCCAATTATGTTGCAATATCAAAAAAGAAAGAATAAAGGAGAAAAGGGGAAGTCGACGGTTGAATTAAGGATTACTTTCAATTCTGTTGGGAGAAGTTGAGGTTTAAAAAGGGGAAAGAAACTGGAAGAGGAGGTAGTGAAGTCTGAATATTAGGAGTGAGAAAGGAGAGCTCTCGAGAGTGGGAGTTTGGAAGTCTCTATCATGTAGAATTCGTTGTAGTGTGCCGCTCATCGTCTACTTCTTCTACTAAGCGATCGTGTAGCATTTAGTAGGCAATCATATAGAATTTGGTAAGCGATCGCGTAATATTTTGTAAGTGATTAGTCTGGTTGTTCCGGGGACAGCTTTCTAGTATGCGTGATTCTACTGCGTTTAACCCTGCCTTCGGCATCCCCCTCCTTGCGGTTAAGGTAACGACTTCGGGCGCTCAGCGGGATCCAGAGAAAGAAAGACAGACCTACCTACCAGTTCTGCAAATGCATGCAATGCTTAGGTGTAGTGAGGTGGGTATCTTGTAAGCGATCACGGGTATTTTCTTGAGCGATCGTCTAGTATTACTCAGCGATCGTGTAGTACTTATAAACGATCGTATAGAGTTTTGTAAATGATCGTTTGGAGTTTGATAAGCGATTCTATTCTCTGTTTGACTTATATCATTTAATAAAGAATTCGTTCATCGTTTAATTGCTATTCCGGGAGATTGCACCAACTCGTTACGTTAATAAAGTCTAGAATTAGTATCCTAACACCTTGAAACCTTTAGATAGGATAAGGTTGTCAAATTTTTCATGCCATTTCTTAGGAGCTTGTTTTAGTCCATAGAGAGATTTGTCTAATTTACACACCTTACTTTCTTGACCATGGACAACAAAACCCTCAAGCTGTTCCATGTAAATCTCTTCTTCAAGTTCACCGTTTAGAAAAGCAGTCTTTACATCCATCTGATATATTACGCGGTTATAAAGGGCAACGAGAGAGAACATGACACAGATTGAGGTAATTCTAGTGACAGGGGAGAATGTGTCAAAGAAATCTACGGTTTCTCTTTGTCTAAAGCCCTTTGCTACTAACCTAACTTTAAATTTTTCGACAGTTCTATCAGGTGTAAGTTTCCTCCTTAAGATCAATTTGCACCATATTGCCTTACAGCCTGGGGGTAGATCTACTAAGTGCCAAGTCCTATTTGATTTAAGTGAGTCCATCTCATCATTTATGGCTTCTTGCCATAGGTTGGCATCTATTGAGAATAGGGCAACTCTCAGATCTTTAGGGTCTTCTTCTATATTGTAGGTCAGGAAGTCATTTCCGAAATCTTTGGCGGTTCTAGCTCTTTTGCTTCTTCTAGGTTCTGGGTCAGTTTCCTCTCTAGGTTAGGATTTCTTACTAGGATTAGACCATTTGATCCGAGCCCTCACTATTCCTTGATTTAAAAGGATATCTGTCTTCAAAGAAGTCGGCATCATTTGATTCAATGATCACTTGGTTTACTAGATCATAGAACCTATAGGCTTTACTATTTAATGCATAACCTATAAAGACACACTCGTAAACTCTACTAGCCAACTTTCTCCTTTTTGGGTCTGGAATCCTTACAAAGGCTAGACAACCTCATGTTCTAAAGTAGGATAGGTTTGGTTTCTTATTTTCTCAGAATTTCGTAAGGTGAAGTTTTGTTTTTAGACTTTGGGATTCTATTTAGAACACACATGGTAAGGATGATTTCATCCCACCAATAAGACATGGCTCCTGAACTAAGTAAAATAGTAACTACTAGCTTAGCTAAAGTTCTATTTTTCCTTTCGGCTTTTCCATTCATTTCAGGAGAATAAGGTGCGGTCTTTTCGTATATTATTCCATGTGAGTTAAAGAACTCATTAGAACTGTCCGAGTCATACTCGGTTCCCCTATCACTACGAAGTCTTTTAACCTTTCTATTAAACTAATTTTCTATTTCAGAAACAAAAAGTTTGAAGGCATCAAAAGCACCACTTTTGTTTTTCAGCAAATGTACAAAAGTAAAATCAAAGCAGTCGTCAATAAAGGTAATGAAATATCTTTTACTGTTCCTAGTCAAGGTGCCATCAAATTCGCATACATCATAATGAATCAAATCTAGAGGCTCAGAATTTCTAAGTATAGATTTATGCGGAGTTTTAGTAATTTTAGCCTGACTACAATACTCGCATTTATCAAAATCATTCATGGATAACTTAGGTATCATTTCCAGCCTAATCATGTTACTAATTAAGTTCTTATTCACATGACAGAGTCTAGCATGCCAAATATTCATAGAACAACATATACACAGAAGATTTCATTTTATAAGGTCTAAATTTAATTTGACATTCCCTCAGTTGCATACCTTTTCCCTACAAATACATTATTTTTGGTAAGGGTATATTGGTTTGCCTCTATAGTTTGAAATAAACCCGACTTTGTTGAGGAGATAGCCCAAAACCAAATTCTTTCTTATCTTTGAAGTGTGTAGAACATTCTTCAACGTGAGGGTCTTCCCAGAGGTAAACTTCAGTTCTACCTCATCGGTTCCAACAACTTTCGTGGAGTATGATCTCCCAACATAATATTCTTATCCTTAGTTTCAGTATAAGTTTTAAATAGACTAAGGTCATGACAAACATGGCGTATATTGCCAGTGTCTATCCATCACCCTTCACAACACCGATCACATTTATTTCTGTGATCATGGCGACTAACAGTTCTTTTGTCAAGTTCGCCTGACCAGCAGGACGACGCCTGTTCCTACAGTTCCTAGCCATGTGCTCAGGTTTGTTATAATTAAGCAGAGGAACTGTACCGTTTCTCTTGAAGGGGCTTCTGTTTTTTTCTGTTGGTTTTGGTTGCTGAAGCCACGGTTCTGACCTTTCCTCTTTGTCCCCTTAGATTTTTGGTCAAGTTTTTACACGGAGAGAGGCGGGTGTTCCAGGTTCGCGTTCACCTCCTACTCTCTAGTCCTGCTTCCGAGCTTTCTCCTCAATCCTTAGCCAGGTTATAAGACTCTCCAAGGAGAACTCCTTAGTTTTATGCCTTAAATTGTTCTTAAAGTCCTTCCCCAAAGGGGGCAGTTATCAATAATAACAGCAACTTGGAATTGTTCGTCTACAGGCATACCTTCAGTAATTGTCTCATGGGCTATCTTCTAGAGTTCATGGGATTGTGCCTCCACGGATTTGTCATCTGTCATCTGGAACTTGAGATAATGGCTAACAACATATTTCTTCGACTTGGCCTCCTCGGTGTTGTACTTCTTTTGTAGGGCATCCCAAACCTCTTTCGCTGTCTTCATTGTACTGTAGTAGTTATATAGATCATCAGTCAAATCATTTAAAATTAAATTCTTACAAAGAAAGTCTTTCTCCTCCCAGTCAGCAACTTCTTTTATCTATTGTTCAGTTGGTTCTTCTAAAGGGACGATCGACATACATTTGGTACAAGTTTCGGCAACTTTCTTGACGGTGAGAAAGAACATCTTTTGCTTCCATCACTTGAAGTTTGCTCCTTCGAACCGGAATGGACAGTTGAGGTCAGATATCATAACGTCATTGTTGTTAATAAGGGCCATTGACGATGTGGCGGATTCATCTTAAAATTTTTGGAAACGGCAAGACCCTTAGAATGACAAACAGTAAACTGTCAAGGCACGACGGTCAAGCAAAGAGCAAAAACCTGCAAAACAGAAACTCGTTATAGGCTGAGTCGCGGAGCTCGCTCTCTTTAAGACATTTCGCAGCTCTGCCCAAGTGTGCAAGCATGTCTGAAGATTTGCCATGTCGTCCCCAAGATAAAACAACCAAAAGAAACCCGATCGGAAATGCACCGTTACCGACCGGCCAGAACACATACCCTTTCTAAACCCACTACTTGGAAAACTAAAAAGGAAGAGTTAGGAGAGGAAAAATGGAATGAAGTGAAAAATGAATTGTATTTTCGAAATGCTGAAGGCCATGCCTTTTATAGGCCTTTAGCGTGGAATGGTATGAAGCGAAAAAGGCAGTGAGCCTCAGAACGTGCACGGACGAAGTGGAATAGGGAGGACCTTTTCCTTTCTTTTTTTCTTCCAGTTAAAAGAAAAAAAATTAATAATCACACGTGGCTTGCCCGACCGGACGGCCCAGCATGCGCGTGTGGGAAGTCCACCGAACCCATATTAATCTATCTCCTCACTCCCTCCAAAACATGGGGGCCAAACCCAAAACTTAAAATTGGAATACATAAGTGAGGCTTCCAATACCATATTTTCCAATGTGAAATTCTCCAACCAAAAGGTTAGTTCACTCTTATTTTGAAAGTTAAATTTTCACCCAACACAATTACTACTCACTTTCTTCCTCAGTCACTCATCTATAAGCTACTTGGCAACGAGAGAAGCATCCATGATCAGTGCATCAGGGATTGGGTAGGTTGATTAAGGTTTGACAAGTGGTTTCTCCCAAGACTACCTTAAAACATTGAAGTTAGCTTGAAGAATCCAAGTTGCCACATAAGAAAGTGACTCGATAATTCCTTCAATCGAGTTTGAAAGTTGTGTTATCCAAAAATATCTGATCGTAACTTGTAGATTTCTCCAGAAAATTGAAGTACTTTTACTCTCTTCATGACAAGGAATAGGCAAAGAAACGGTAGGTTGTGTGTTTGACTGTACTTCTTGATGTGGAAAATTTATTGCAATAGTTATTGCATTTCCTTTTCGCTATAATTTATTATTATCAACGCTTTTTCTTTGACTGCCACATGGCTTAATTCACATTTCAATAGGTACATGATTCTTTGGAATTCTCTCAGTCTTTTTTTTCTAGCAGATGTTTTCTCAGTCTACAACCTTCCATCCTTGCATAGTTGCAACTTGCAACTATTCTTTGCGAAGTTCATTAGTTTATTAATAGAATCGTTAAATCCTCTGTTTTATTTGAGAATTATTAGCGGACCATTGGATCAATAGTACTAGAAGTGTGGCTTGGTAGGTTTATTTTCTTTGTGTTTGGTTATTAATTTGGTTATCTATTTTTGGAAAAAGGTTGGTCCTGGATCTATTTTTCGATGTCCTGTAGACCATTCAGGAAAAATGACTTAGTGGCATGTGAGATGATTGGAGTCTGTTAAGAGTTGTAAGAGACAAGTGTTGTCACCAAGTGGAATAAGGAAAGAGGGCAGTAACCACCATGGAGAATTTTGCATGAGATTTGCTCCAGGGGAAGCTTCTGGTTTCAATGAATTGCATGGATTATTTCCTGTTAGGAGAGAAACCATAGACTTCCCTAGGAGAATTTATAGATAGGATAAAGAAATTTGGGAAATGTTCAGTACAAGATTTTTTATTTTTTTTTATTTGAGTTCTATCTCTAATTTATTGATTCTTATTTATTTCATTTTTGTTCTTGCAGAAAAATTATTTCATTTTTTATAACTACGTTTATGTAATCCCTTGGTTTTTTTATTTGGGTTGATGCCTTATCACCGATACTGCTGAAGATTAATTGTTTCCTATCCAGTATTCACTTCCTTCTCATTAAAAAAAAAAACCTTTCTCAAGATCACATGTTTTATGCCCTCCAGCTTCAAGGGTTTAGACTACTTCAAGAAATGCCCTTCGAGAAAATTTCAGTAACTCGCAATTTCTTAAGAATAGATGGATCCTGGAGGAGGGCATCATAGCCAACGGATTTGTGGAGGATTTATAGAATATGGACAAAAGAAGTGCAAGATGACAGTCTGTTACTAGAAGGTCTATATGGAAACTTGAATTGGAGTTCTTCAACTTAGTGGTGGAAAAATTATAAGATAATGAAGGAGATGGATTGATGAGAAGCCAATGGGAAGTGTTTTGTTGGAACATTCTTGAGCATGATATATTGTATAGGTTGTACACCTTTGAGTTCTAAGAAGTATCATGGTGGGAGTGGAGAACGATCGCGGAGTCTATTGCTTTGTCCCTTTGATGCGACGAGGAATTCATAATTGTGAGCAGGTTGTAATTCACTTCGTATAACTGTGAGTAGGTATGATTTTCACACTAGTTGAAGAGACTTCCAATCAGGTTTTTGTAGTTTTCACTCCGGTTTGGAGGGCTTTGTTCTCTGGTTCTCCTTTTCTTCGTTTTCTACTTATTTATATGTTTTTTAGCATTCAATATGAGGGGTCTGTCCTTATTCTCTAGAATCTGTCCTCGACATTACAGCCTTTCCGTTGCTAATCCAGGATCTTTTTGATTGCCGCCACTCTACTCTTTTTTGGTGTAGTTGGAAAGATCGTTATTGCATGTCATTTGCATCTACTTACAAAAGAAGGAAAAATTATTGAAATTTGATGTGAACACTTTGAAATTTTTGTTTCCTGATGGTCTTGTTTCTTCCTTCTAGTTGGGATTATATTTATAATTTTCTCGTTCTCTGCAATTCACTTTCGTGTTTGGAGTCCTAACTCTTCCGTGTGATTTTTCTTGTAATTTTGTTGCTTACTAGACCTTCTCTCGTTAGTGAGTCTTGTCTTTCCTTCTATGTAGAGGACAGATTCCAGAGTAGGTTATGTTTTTTACTTGATTGGTGTTACATGGACCATTTAACACTTTGGATCAGCTTTCAAAGAAGTTACCTTGTTAGTTAGTTAATTTTGTTGCCTTCTCTATCAGAAGGCAGAGGAAGACTTGGATCATATTTTATTTAAAGAGATTTGAGATTGTGATATCTGTTTGGAGTTGTTTTTTTTAGACTTCGGTTTTAGACTTGTCCGTGATTGTGATATCTGTTTGGAATTGCATTTTTTAGACTTTGGTTTTTGGCTTGTCCGTCACAAGGATACTAGTGATACAATTGGGAATTTCTCCCTTTACCTTTTCCTTAAAAGGGCCCCTTTTTATGACTCGTCATGGTCTGTTCTATTTTGTGGGATATTTGGGGAGAGAGGAATAGGAAAATGTTTGGACGTTCGAAGAGGGATCCTTCGGATGTTCGCTCCTTCATTAGATTTCATGTTTCTCTAGACTTCAACCTTGAAGAGCTTTTGTACTCTATGGGTGCTATTTTGCACAATTAGAGCCTCCTAAGAAGTATAAATATTTAAGTTTGGCTAACGTGTCCATGTTAGACATTTATTGCACTTATTAGTTATAGACTTATGGGTGTGTAGACACTAATTGTACAAAGTCAACATAGGTCCAACACTTGTTAGACTCCTAACAAACTTATTATTATTATTATTTATTTTTATTTTTGTGTAAATGTATCATTTATTGACTTAAATTTTCTTCCACAAAATGATATATAATTTACAAAATCTATATTTTAATAGACGTGTCAATGTCTTAGATCTTTTAAGAAAACGACTTGTCACTGTGTTTGTGTTCTATCATATTTGTGCCTCGTAGTGGTATTTGTATTTCGGGTTGGAACCCTTTCTTTTGGTAGGGTTTGCTCTTGAGGACGGGTCTTTTTTGTGCCCTTGTAACTTAATTTTTCTAAATGAAAAGTAGTTGTAAATTTTATTTTTCTTTTATTATTTTTTTTTTAAAAAAACTGTTCTATTAATCGTGAAGTGTATATTATCCATCTCTTCTTTCTTTTTTCTTTATTCCTCTATCCGACCTTCATTTGGAAGTAGCTAGTTTGGTGCATGATGTCTGGCATCTGGGAATTTTGACTGGACTTTTGTGCAACCATAGGTCGCAGCACCACCCGATCTAATGCTTGCATCTGTGGACTTCTTTTTGGGTGCAGACAAAAAAAGAAATGATCTTCCTCCTCGTTTGAATCAAAGATTTCCATTCTCTTTACTCTTTGGAGGCGATGGAAGTTACATGGCTTCTTTTTCACTTCATAACGACAACATTCTTACTAGTCTCATGAGTCAGCAACATTCTTACTAGTCTCATGAGTCAGGTTTGCTAATCAGAGACGACGAACTCAAATTTAGTACTTCATTGTGTAAACAATCATGTTAAATAGATTTTTGTCTTCTGGAATTCTGTTGCTGGCCTGAATGCACAGTTACGGTTGGTTCGTCTTGGTCAGCTTAGATCGAAATTCCTAGAGAGAATCATTTGGGTTGTCTTTTATCTTCTACCCTTGTTTTCCAGTGTGAAGAACATTCCTAGAGAGAATCAGTCTGTCCATTTGAGGGAAGAAACACATGTAAGACAAGACCATATTTCTGGTGAAGGCCGTGCAAGGCGAAAGAAGTCATATGGGGGCATTTTAGATGTCAGCAGTCTACAAATGCTCAAGGAGAAGAGAAATATATCTTGCCTTCTATCTTATGTGCTTCACAACACAAAACCTGTTGGTCACCAGGTATGTACATGTCTCAACGTTGTCCAAGCTTCAACGCATGGTTAGTATGGTTTTAAGTTTGGAGGGTGTGTCATAGGACCTTACATGTGGTGATGGTTCTTTTTCCAATTTGTTGATTTAGTCATATCAATGTTACTTCTGGGATTTCAGCTTAGTTTTGCTTACTCTGCTCTAGATGTTTTCATTCTCATTGGCAGACGTTTTTCTAGTTTTGTTTATTTTGCCTCTCGGCGTTCTCCTTCCGTTCCTGCTGGAATCAATGCCTTATTCAGCCGAGGACCTAGGCGTTCTGCAGGCCTCGCTCGTATCTATGCATTGTGGAACATCACATCCTTGGTCAATGTTGTAAGTTCATAACTCTCACTTCCATTACCTGAACATTCAAGCCAACCCTGTTTGTGTTCACTACTCTCTTAACTTCCTCATCAATCCCATCTGATGGTTTCTTTACCTTTTTGACCAGTTGGTTGCACTTCTCTGTGGATATGTTCACTCTAAATCTCAATCGTCGAAACATCCAAGCTAATCAGCCATGGACTATTAACATGTGAGGTTCTTCATGTGCTGAAAATAAGTACCATTTACTTCCATTGGAACCCCAAACTGATGAGACGGGATAGATAATACGTGATTTGTGTTTTTGCAGGGATGAAAGCGGATGGTGGATTTTCCCAGCGGGATTGGTTGCTTGTAAATTTCTCCAATCCCGACTCATTAATTGGCATGTTGCGAATCTCGAGATCCAAGATCGATCCTTGTCCAGTAATGAGTTCGATATGTTCTGGCAGTCCTGATGATTATTATTCGCCCATCTTGACAAAGACTCTATTTTCTCTTACCTTGTCTGTTTTTCTGGGGGAGGGAAAGTTGTTCTTTACCACAGCAGGCAGGCGTTCTTTCTACCATTTCTCCACAAATACAGCTTCATCATCATCACCCCACACTCAAAATTGACTCTTAGGGCAGAAGTACATAACAATCAAATATCAAAATCTTAATTCAAAATCCAAACAAAATAGATAAAGAAAAAGAAGAGGCATTCACAATTGTAATCAAATCCATTTCTTTTTGTTTCCCCTAAAGACAGCATCTTCTTTTCCTTTTCCTTACGTCTTGTCTACAGTGTTGTATATAATTTGGGATTTATTCTTGCCCTTTGAATTCCATTTCTGTACCTCTTTTTCACAATCCTGGGCTTCACCATTTCTAATCAACTGACTACAATATTCAAGATTTAAAGGTCATTTTTTACTGTAATAAGCTCAGTGGCTATGGCAATGGCAGAGAAATTTGTGCTCTCGAATGAAGTGGTTGGATTAATAATTCTGACAATTTGAGTTTCACTCGTTTCTCTTCACTTGACCACTTATGTTACAAAATTTGGTAGTTTCAGTTTACAAGATCTGAAATTTTTGATTTAATTCAAACTTAAACAAACCATCACAAAAAAGCTCAAGTAAAACACACAATTACAGCACTTAAAAATAACTCTAAGGAAGCCATTTAAGGCTGTTCTTGCGTAGTTGTCTCTTCGGCCTTCGTTTCCACCTTGTCCCTCGCATAATCCAGCTGCTCCGCCCCCGTCATGTATCTGTACAACCACGACAACGCCGCTACAGCTGCCACCACACAAGTTGCTGAGAAGAACGATCCGGCAGCTGCCAAGACCAAAATAGTTACCGCCGGTACCAGAATAGGACTAAACAGGACGAGAATCGGAGTGGAGAGTATCAGCATTAGAACTGTTCCGGTTATGGTCAAGCCAGAAGAGACGAGGAAGATGGTACCGATAGTAGCCGCTGTCAAGAATTTGACGGTCTGGCGAGAGGAAGGAGTGGTGTGGTAGAGCGTTCGGGTGGTCACCGGCTTTGTTCGATCGGACATGATGATGATGGGGAAGGCTGTGGATTTGGATTGGTTGAGTTGAAAATAGAGGACTCGGCAATTCGATTTGGTTTCTATGGTTTTTATAGAACATATTGAATGCGAAGGAGACGAAGATTTCGTTGGAATTTGGAGGAGATTTTGAGTTTGTACGTGTCGAAGTTGCATGGCTTTTACTCTTTGTGTTCCGACACGTCGTAGGATATATATCCTTCCATGCTATGTCGCAGTGTATTTTCTTTTTCCTCTCTCTAGAGGAAAATTCGATGTAAAGAAAAACCCAACTATATGATATAATTGCACCTTTATGAAGAACAAATTAAATGTGAAATAATGACTTCATCGTTAATTGGCTGTTTGTATCCAACTACCCGTAATATAAAGGGTTTATATTCCAACTGTGGAATATGAGAGTTTGGCAGTTACAATTAAGATGATGAATTATGTACTAAAAAATGTATTTTTAAAACTCAAAAAAATTATGTACTAAAAAATATAAAGAGATCCTTTTTTAGAGTCAGTATGTATGAAGGCAGCTCGGGGCACCAAGGTGTTCTGGTCAGGGGCTAGATTGGAGAGGACGTCGTTCTGGTAGAAGGTTAGGGTGAGGTGGCTGGAGTTAGGAGATATGAACACGGCGTTTTTACATCGTTGTGTTCGTTCTTGCCGTAGTTGCTGTGGTTTGTTCTCAGTTGTGGATGCTGGGGCGACTCGCCAGACAGTGCATGACAGGGTGTCAGGAGTGGCAGTGGATTTCTTTCGTAGTAGTTTTGGGGTCTCAACGTGTGGAATATAGAGATCTTACTGTCCGGATTGGGGATATTGTGCAGTTCAGCTGGTCCGCGAAGGGGGTGGAGGTGCTTGGCCACCAAGTGAGATGGGATGAGATTCAGAAGGCTTTATTCTAGTTGAAGTCTGGGAAGGCTCCTAGGCCTGATGGGTTTCAGGTGGATTTTTACAAAGCCTCTTGGAGTGTGGTCGGGGATGATTTTCGTGATGCAGTTCTGAATTTTTTTAAGTCCTGTTATCTTCTTTGTGGAGTTAACTCTACTACTATTACTCTTATTCCAAAGAGACAGAGAGCTAAACGTATAGAAGAATTTCATCCTATATCTTGTTACAATGTTATGTATAAGTGTATCTCGAGGGTCCTAGTTGAGAGATTGCGGTTGTGGTTGCCTTCTTTCATTAGTCGTAACTAGTCTGCATTTATTCCTGGTAGGTCAATTTTTTTATAAAATTTTATTGTGCCAGGAGCTTGTGGGGAGCTATAAGGTGGGCAAAGGGAAATTGCGTTGTGTGTTGAAGGTTGACCTTCAGAAGGTGTATGATTCGGTCAATTGAGATTTTCTGTTTGGTGTGTTGATTGCTATAGGTACGCCTCTTCAGTTTGTTAGTTGGGTGAAGGCTTGTGTTACTTCGCCTACGTTCTCTGTGATGATTAATGGTTCCCTTGAGAGGTTCTTTCCTGGTAGGAAGGGGTTGAGGCGGGGGATTCGTTGTCTCCTTTTTTGTTTGTGGTGGTGATGGAGGTCTTGTTTAGGTTGTTGAATAAGTCTCCTGTGTGGTTTAGGTTCCATGATCGATGTGAGCGTGTGAGCCTAACTCATTTGGTTTTTGCAGATGATCTGATGATTTTCTATGCAGCTAAGAGGGGTTCTTTGAAGTTTGTGGTGCAGGCTCTGGCAGAGTTTACAGAGCTGTCTAGGTTAGTTACGAATATTGGGAAGAGTTTCATGTTTGTTGCGGGTATGGATTCTGGTGAGGCGGAAGATCTTGCTACTTTTACGGGTTTCTCTCTTGGTTCACTACCTGTTAGGTATCTGGGGTTACCTTTATTGGCTGGTCGGTTGAGGGCTATAAATTGTGCGCCTTTGATACAGAGGATTACAACTTGTATTAGAATCTGGGCGGCTCGGTCCCTATCTTTTTCTGGGAGGTTGCAGCTTGTTAGGTCTGTCTTACAGTCCTTTCAAGTGTTTTGGTGTAGCATCTTCGTGTTGCCTGCGTGTGTAACTTATGAGGTTGATCGTCTATTACGTAGTTATTTATGGAAGGGCAGTGCGAAGAGTCGGGGTGGTGCACGGGTGGCGTGGGATGAGGTATGCTTGCCAAATGGTGAGGGAGGGTTGGGTGTGAAGCATGTGGCTTCTTGGAATCAGGCTGCTATTATGAAGCTGCTCTGGCTTCTTTTAATTCAATCGGGCTCTTTATGGGTGGCATGGGTGGAGGCGTATGTTTTGCATGGGCGGTCTTTGTGGGCTATTTAGTGTGAGGTTGGGAGGTCTTGGTGCTTGAGGACTATCTTGCGTTGTAAGGAGAGATTTAAGCATCTGGTTTGTTTGATGGTGGGTGATGCAAGGTCATGTTTTGTTTAATGGGATCCTTGGTTATCGGGGGGTGCGATTATGGATTCATATAGTTCTATGATGGTATATGATGTAGAGAGTAGTATGGAGGTACAATTGTCAGAGTTTATGGATGGTGAGGGAGGTTGGAAGTGGCCCATAGTATCATGGGAGTTGCTCGAGATGTGAGGTCTTATTCAGGCAGTGGGGCCTAGGGTGAAGGGGGAGGATTATTGGGTTTGGGTACCAGGTGCTAGTGGTCAGTTTTCTATTGCTAATGCATGGGAAAGTTTGCGCCCTCGTCATCCTAGGGTGTCTTGGGTAGGTCTTTTGTGGTCTGGAGGTGGTATTACGCATCACTCCTTCTGTGCATGGTTAACTGTGAGGGACAGGTTGGGTACACGGGATTGGTTGAGGAGTTGGGGTGTGTTGTCAGGGGGGAGGGGTGTCTTCTGTGTGGGGGAGGTGTGGAGTCGTGGGATCATTTAGTTTTTTAGTGTGGGTTTGGGAGAGAGGTGTGGTCTGGTGTGCTACGTCTGTCTCTTATACACATCTAGATGTGTATAAGAGACAGGGCGTATGTTTTGCATGGGCGGTCTTTGTGGGCTATTTAGTGTGAGGTTGGGAGGTCTTGGTGCTTGAGGACTATCTTGCGTTGTAAGGAGAGATNTTTAGTTTTTTAGTGTGGGTTTGGGAGAGAGGTATGGTCAGGTGTGTTGCGTCAGTTGGGTTCGTCTCATCGAGTGGCGAGTTGGGATGTTGGGTTATCTTGGGTGTGCCGAGTGGGGTTGAGTAAAGGGATGCGTAGTAAGCTATTTTGTGTCTTTTGGTGTGCTTCCATATACTACATTTGGCAGGAGCGTAATCGGCGACTTTATGGGGTAATCCGAGGACGTGTCTACTCTATTTCACATTATGGTCTCTATGGTTCGTATTCGTGTTGCTTCCTAACGGGTTGATCTTCTTGGTCTTATCTAATGCGTTTATAGATGTTTTCCTCTTTTTGTTCTTGTCGTTGTTCTTTGTTTTGCTGTTGTCCCCAGGTTGTAGGGTTTTGTTTCCTTTACTTTGTTTTTCTCCCAGGTGGATGGTGTTATTTGCTTTTGTTTCGGCTTTGTTTCGGTAGAATCCTATTTTGCTTGTGCTTTATTTCTTTGATGTCTTGATCCCGGGCTATGGAATCCCCCTTGTTGTTGTATAATAATATCACCTATTCTTAAAAAAAAAAAAAAAAATATGAATTATTTAGAATATAGTTGTGTGACAACTCTTTTATTAATACAATAAATATGAGGTATGAGACTATAATTGAGAAAGTATATGTCAATTATGAAACTTATGCATAAGACGACACCTCACCAAATTAGAGAGTCAAATATATTTTAACTTAATTAAAATCGTGGACTAAAATGTATACCTAAAGAAATGTCAAGGTTTCAAGGAATATATATATAAAAATCAACAAATAAATATTTTATATGTTATGAATAAAAATTATTAACTTCATGTCAAAATGAACCTAGCTTAATTGACCTAGTGTGTGTACTGTCAACCTTGAAGATAAGATTTCATTTCATCCTACATTTAACAAGAAAAAGAAAGCTAATTTCATGACCATACCTATGACATGATATCGTTATCGGCAATACGTTTCACTAAAAATAAAATTTACAATAAAAATATTGATTTATTAGAGGATGGCCACCCCTCTTAGAGTGAAGTTTGATGCAGTTATCCTTGACAGTGACGTGGGTCTTGAGTCTATTGTTCGTGATGTGATGTGAGCGACTATGGTATCTATGGAGAGCTTTCAAGTTTTGGGGTGGATTTGTTGAGCTAGTTGAGACATTTGCGCTTTATGAAGACATATCCAAAGTTCTCGAAGTTGGCATTTACCTCCCCTGAACTGAAACATATTTATTTATCATTTTCAATGTTTTATCAGGTCAAGTTAGATTTATTAGTGAGGTTTAGCATTTTGTTGATTTTGTTCGTCATCACATGCATAGTTGTACAATCCAATACTTCTTCTTTGTTGATCGTTAATAACTTGTAGAAATACAAGTTAACTCTTTTTATTTAAAAAGAAAAGGAAAAATCATCGAAAATGCATTAGCTTCACATGAAAATCATATAATTAATTACATTACGCGATCATTAGCATACAAAAATTCATAATCTCTATAAATTATGTTGAGCTTTTTGAACGCAAAAATCTACTTAAAGTGATGAACTAACTGTTGTCGCTGGAGCGCATGGAAAAACAAGCCCAAAATGGAATTGCATATATTCAATGCGACGAGAGGAGACAAGACATTAAATACAATTGGTGCATGAGTGGTGGAGGTCTAATCAAAGTTTGTAGCAGGCATGAATGTTGGGGTTGATGCCCTAAATCTCGTAGGGTCTTGTAGTTTGTAAACACCTGTATGAACAAACGCTTGTGATGTAATAATATGAGATATTTTCTTCACCGTTGTCTATGAAATATGAGATATTTTAGTTGCATTAACCACAAACCAATAAACTAAGATCCCTGGTTATCGTTGTGACTTAAGCATGTATGTGGAGACATACAAATGGATCATTCCATAAGTGATAACCTAAATGGTCTGTAGTATATGGATAAAGGAGGGAAACCTTATCCTGTGACACTACGGATACGACCCGCTTTGTAGATGTTACAAGTGTTGTAAAGTACTACTGATAGTCTAATCTTGATCATTCATGTGGAGACATACAAGCGAGGGTGTCCTATACAAAAGAGTTTGTATAAGACTGAACCACAAAATGTTTATTCTCGTTATATAACACCGTTCATGACAGGCACTTTCATTTCACTAGGATGACCATAGGTAACATAACGTTAATCCTGAGTGAGTTGGGAACTCTTGCCTATGAGGGTGGTCCTTTGATTTGCATGGGTGCAAGTGGTCAGATTGTCGACTCAAACCTGCCACTTTGGGGATTCGTCTGATTGGGGAGCTGGGAACTCAGCTACACAAGATGGAATTCACTTCTTCCCCGAAGCAGGGGTAAGCAGATAGATTGCTCCGTTAAGGGCTGATTTCGGGGCTTGAACGATATGACGCCACACACTTTCTCATGGCCTAAGAGGTGTTCACTCATAGTNAGATAGATTGCTCCGTTAAGGGCTGATTTCGGGGCTTGAACGATATGACGCCACACACTTTCTCATGGCCTAAGAGGTGTTCACTCATAGTAGGACTATGATGTATTGTTCATTAGAGGAATCAGTGGTACTTAAGGAGTTAAATGTAATTATAGGGTCAAAATGGTAATTTAGCCCAGCTGTACTTACGAATGATCTGTGAAGGATTATCGTATTGTTTATTAGTTATATCCAATGGACACAGAAATATATTTGTACTGAGAAGAGTGCAGCTGTTGGTCTTTAGTGAAGTGCCTGAAAATTAACAGATGGTGGATTTTGTGATTAAAGATTTTAGTCAGTTATTCAATACTATTGGAGCTTCAAGCTACAGATCCATAAGGTCCCCTTGGTAGCTCAATGGATTCAAGTTGAGAATCAGTTTTTGGGTAGTTTAAAGTGTTCAAATTAACAAGAGAAAATTTGATTATATATAATATAATTAAATTAGTTCAATTATATGTGATATAATTGATATGATGTATGAGATACATTATTTGGAGGAATTGATATAAATATGATTTATATTAAATAAAGAAGAAAATAACTATGGTTTAAATATTACATATGATGTGATATTAAAACTATAGATTATAAATATAATATGATAAGTTAGTTATTATATTTATTTTTAATTAAAACAATTATATGATAATTGTGGTTGGTTATTTTTTCCATTAACCGTGAAGGTGGGAGGTTATTTTCAGTTTTGATAACTGAAGGATAAAATGAAAAGTGTTTTCATTTTGTTAGGGGATCGCTTCATTTAGTGCATTACTAATCATTTACTCACGAGAGACTGAGCGATAAAGCGACTTTTACTAAACGAGCATGTAAACGATCTAGCGTGTTTTACTAAATGATCGTGTAAACAATCTAGCGTGTTTTACTTGATGATCGTGTAAACTATCTAGCGTGATTTACTAAACGATCATGTGCTAGCGAGATTTACTAAACGATCAAGCATTCTCAGTCTATGTGATCGACAGAACCTTTTCCCATTTACTTGATTGTGTAGTTCGATTGTTTCCTTCCTCCATCCCTCTACCAAATTCACACAGAGCCTACACCTCATGGATTCTCACTCCGAGAATACCAAGGTTACCGAGTGGTTGTGTTGAGGGGTTTCTGTGCGTGGATCAAACAGTTCATGATTACTAGATGATTGGCTAGGCGATCTTAACGACAACGAGAGGTTGCTGTCTAATTCTTCATGAGAGCGAGAGATTTATACAAGAAGTGTTTTTCAAAGATATGTCTCTCATTCTTTTTGTTTTTAACTAAGAAAGCATGTTGTAATTTTGTTTAAGATGCATAACTATTCTATATGTTTGTGAATGCGTTTAATTCTTTCCCAATGGACTCGAAAAGATCTTTTTTCTGCTCACTAGTTCTCTTAAATAAAAGTTCCTTCAATTGGTATCAGAGTCAGGTTCTGATATTCCAAATCCATTGCTATGTAGAATTGCATTTACTTTCTTGGTGGGTGTTTAAGCATGTCTGCATTCTGTTTAAGTGTTAAATGTGTTCGTGGATGTGGATTAATAGAGTTTCTGGGATGATTACTTCTTGTTAATGAATTCTTTTACATTTCAAAGTTAATTGTAAAGGCCCTTGTGTTTTTAGGCATATTAACTTGCTATCGAGTCTGTAAATCAATAAGTTTTAGTTTGTTCGAGTCGCTCATGATGAAGCTTCAAGGCATGGAGATGCAAATTACTTCGAGGAAGAAGAACACCAAGAGTTGGTCAGATCGTGTAGACGATGGGGGTAAACGATCATTGAGTATGGGATACTCATTGCAAGGTAGATGCATGCGCATTAAATGATCGTGTAGGCCAGCATGCTTCATCGCATAGTCACTGGCTACACGATCGCTCGATAAATGTTACTCAGCGTTTGTTCTTCGATCGTCTAGACGATCATGCTTCATAGCATAGTAGTCGTCTACATGATCGTTTAGAGTTGCGTTTAAACTTGGTGCGCTACACGATCGAGTGGCCTTCATGCTTCATCGCATAGTCAAAGGTACTCAATCGTTGCTACACGATCGTGGTTATTCAACCACTTTTTCTAAACGATCACAAAGAAGACTTCGCCCGGGCGGTTCAAGACTTGATTCAATTGTTGAACTGGTTTACTCGATGGTTTAATGTAATAGATAGATTTTATTTCCAGTTTTTTACGCTAATCACCCCAGCCATTAATTTTTGGTGAATGTACATGAGATGTATGTTTTTATTATATGTCATATAGTATGCCATATAGTTTGAAATCTCACCATAGGTTATGCTTTTGTCATGCATCGTCTCTATATTGTAAGAGTTATGATATAGTAGTTTACATGATTAAATTACATAAGAGCATGCTCATGCATCATATAATATAAGAGTTATATTTATGCATGCATTAAGCATATTCATGCATTATCTTTATATATAAATGTTATAGTTTTTGGCGTATTGTATGTTAAATGTTAAACTTACACTTGGGTTTGATTAGATAAAACACTGTGTTTACACATTTAAGGAAACCAAAGCATAGAATCGTTTCATCGCATCTATAGAAACGCATCAAGTTTTTGGCCCCGTTGTCGGGGATTGCGGTAACTAAACCTGTGCTAAATTATTGTTTATGATTTTCATAGGTCTCGCATGTTGGCGTATTGTATCTCTATCTGTGGAAAAGGTACAAACATTTTATGAGCAAAGGATCAACGCCTGAGCCATTATACGATCTAGAAATCAAGAGGACTTTTCATAGAAGAAGAAGAAGAAATAAGGAAAGAAAACAAAGGAACAAGGCTAGGAAGATGGCGGATCACCAAAAAACTTTTGAAAAGCCAAATGCAATAATCAATATATGAGACAATGGAAATGATGATGTGGTTGTTCTTGCCAACCCATTCTTCTAGTTAATGATCATAATAGACCAATAAGAGCTTATGCTTCGCCCATCTTATATGATTTCTCACCTAGAATTATGCATCCAGCACTAGATGGTTCCATACTTGAAATGAAACATGTCATGCTTCAGATGATACAGACAACTGGATGATTTGGAAGGAGACCAGGCAAAGACCCCCATGCTCACTTGAGAAGTTTCATCGAAATATGCAACACATGAAATATTCCTCAACATTACTCCTAAAGAAGTTAGGCTCATCTTATTTCCATTTTCACTATGTGAAGACGCCAGAAAATAGGTCTATTCACTTGAACCCGGTGAAATCACATCATAGGAGCAAGTCGTGGAATTTTTTTGAAGAAATATTTCCCACCTACATAAAATGCAAGAAGGAGAAGGGCAATCTCAAATTTTTAATAAAGAGATAATGGAACATTGAGCGATGCATGGGCAAGGTTCGAAAGGCTAGTGAGAAATTGTCCACATAATGTACTCCCTGACTTTTGCAAATGGAGAATTTTTATGATGGCCAGATTGAAGCATCTCAAACTGCTGCAAATGTTGCTGCAGTAGGCAGTTTATTGGATAAAAATTATATTGAAGCAAAAAATATATTTGATTGCATTTCAAAGAACCATGAGAATTGAAAGGAGAACAAATATGACTCAAGAATGAGCGATAGAGTAAGAAAAGAAAGTTCACATAGCAACGATGTTATCACATCATTACAAATGCATGAGAATGCGATGCTATGAAGCACAGACACAGATACGACTACATGATACGGATACGATCGGATACGACGATTCGTCAGTTTCTAAAAAACTAAGATACGGATACGTCTAAGGATGTGTCATTTTTTTAATATATATATTTTTAAAAAACGAGGATACTGATACCTTGAAGATACATTTTCTTTTTCTTTTAAAAAAATCTAGGATATAGATAAATTTAGCATACAAGTTAATAATAATAGCATAAAATAAAATACAAACACTAAAATACAATAAAAAAAACAACATCTAAAATGTTGAAGTACAATAGTTAATAAAATGCAATAGAAAAGTGACTCATATTGCAAAGAAGAAGAAGAAGAAGATTAAAGAGAGAAGTATGAAGATAAACAAAGAACTTATTGTTGAAGATATCCAAATGGTTTATATTTTGGTAGACTTTGTGGGGATTCAAATGTGAAGATGTAGTCTAAGGTTTGGTCCGTTATTTATTGTTATTATTATTTTTTTAGTTTTGGACTCGAATAGTGAGCTTTTTAAATAGGTTGCTTAATTTTAGATCAGGAAAGATTAGGTGAGTTACTTGTCTTTTTTTCTTAAAAAAAAGTACGCATAGAAATAGATACGTTAAATTACGTGTCAGATACATATCTGAAAATTATCTGAAAGTACAGATACATCAAATCGCGTGTCAGATACGTATCTAGGAAGTATGTGGAAGTATCGGTATCCGATACGTATTTGATACTGATTCTTGCCTCACATGAAGTATTTGTGCTTCATAGATGTGATGACCAATTTGTTGCAAGCAATGACAATGACAAAATCTAGCGGCAAAAATGGGCAAGTGACCAAGAAATTCTAACTCACCTTCATGCTTTCCTTTGCGAAGACCAGCTTCTCAGAATATAATTTACACACACCTTTGACCATCACCGCAATGCTCTCTTCCACTTTGTCTGCTTTTTCAAAAAGATCTTTTCTAAGTTTAGATCCGGCAAGCCTTTGCTCAAAAACTTTTATTCATTCACTGCAATTTTGCGTTTAGTTTTTGAGAATGCATTCGTAAAAAATACTTCAAAACTTTACGATGACTTATTCAAATGCGGTGTTAAACCTGGTTATGCCCTTCGTTTTGGCTTACCCCACGTGTGTCATACGGGCATCCAACTTCGGTTGTGTTCCATATTCAACTCAACTCTTGTCTCATTTGTTTTGGCTTGCGCCGGACAGAGGAGTTGCGCTTATGCGTTGATCCTGGCGACTTGCCTTCGTTTTGGCTTGCCCCCACGTGTGTCATATGGACATCCAACTTCGAGCAAGTGCCTCTTACAGCTTAACTCTTATCAACATGTGTTTCCCCATTGTATTGACAGTGGAGTTATTATTCTCAAAATCTCACTTCATATTTTTTTCAAATGATCGCAATGCAATGAACGCAATTCTCCGAGATCGCTGCCACCCCCGAACTTAGAGGTTGACAACGTTCTCACTGCAAAGCTAAAAACAAAATTACAAAATGCGATAATAAATGTTTGAACAAAGGTTTGCACAAAATAAAACTTAAGACTTTCAAAATTTGAAGAAGCTAATAAAAGTAAAGGATGCCTTGCGTTGATTAGTTAGAAGATGCGGTGAACTATACGTACCATCATAGAAACATCGCAAAACAACGCAATCGGGAAAGAAAGAATTTCAAAAGGATAAGGCATACAAGATAACAGGAAAAGACCTAAGGCGGAACAACGCATGCGATCATCCGTTGGAATTCACGCGATTGAAGCCATGCATTGAAGAGTAAAAGGAATTCTTTCGTTGAACTACGAACCGAAGTGACTTATTGTTGCACCTACAAGAGAAAGCGTGCCACAACCAAGGAAGCGGCCATATATCCAAAATAACAAAAAAATAAAAATAACCTATACTAAGAAAGAAAAGTAAAGATAGAGTAGAAGACGTTCTTGGAAAAATAGGAGTGTTGTCACCGCAAGGAGTCTTCTATGCAAGAGATGGCTCTCAATTGCTTGGGCTAGTTGCCTTGACCATTGGAACTTCTGATAATCGTTGGCGGCCGTCATGTGCTTAGAACTGCCTTCGGCTATTTTGCGACGAATTGCCCTCCTACCTTGGGGTCAACATTGGTTTTCAGCGCATAGCCTACACTTCAATATTGTTTGCAACCTGGTCGAACAAGCTACAATACTCCCAAGATAAAAAGATTGCTCGCAGAGACACAAAACTTAACAAACATTTAGCTGCCAAGTCCCCAGAAACGGCACCAAAAACTTGGTGACGGGAAATTAGTGGTCAATTTTACTTGACAACTAAAATCCTTTGGACGCGGTATGCAATGCATGTTCTTAAGATATGCGTTGATAGTCATGCGTCGATGGTCATGCGTTGGAATGAATATGCACCAACAAATGTATGCGATGACCATGCGTCCTGTCACAAGTTTTCTTGCGTTCACGCTAAGTATAACATGAATGCAAGTTTCTCGAGTAATCCGAGGTCGAACATAGGGACTTGTAGCTATATGTATGTTGTGATGTGCATGCAGCGGTTAAATAAAAGAATGGAAGGGAGGTTGCTAAGTTAACCCTACTCCTATTCCTATCTAACAGACAACGCAGTGAGAATATACATGAGAGGTAGAGATACGACAACACTTGACATGAAATAAATGTATGGGAAAATATATAAAATGCGGAGATGGTTTCATTGCAACCCTTAAGAGTGACCGCAAAGGGCAACCTTAGTCAATGCAAGCCATGCAATCATGTTACACATACGTGAACCTAACTCTAGAACATATGCGGTGTATCTGCAATATTGCCGAGAAACCTATGCCTGCCTAGACCTCCATAACCAACTCACTAGCTCTCGCCACATGAGCATGGCTGCCGCATAACCCCTTGTCCTACTTCCTGGACGCATGTGAATCCAATCTGTAGGGTACATACGCTGTGTGAAGCAAACAGAGCTTATCTCTAAGATCCCCATTCTTGCCTATGCGTTCCAATCCACTCTCTCGAGTCTTAGATTTGGGTTTTAGACTACTTTCTCAAGTATGCCTAAATGATGAATGATACGCTCATAGAACAAGGTAATCACATGAACTTGGCTGACCTAAGATTATTCTTATCTCTAGTGAACAATGCACACATTGCTTAATGCGATCAACCACTTACCCTCTCAGACAATTGGTTGTTGCTGACTTTACTCATAGACAAGCAATGCGTTAGCCTATAGACAGGCGTTGTCGCAGCTTCACACTAAGCAAATAAAGTTACTCACACACTCACGCAACGCACACCTATCGTTCGGTTGCTACATGCTTCATATCTCTAATCCACATGACTAAGTATGCAATACCCAAGCAATCCCACTAAGTGTTGCAATGAAAGTAAAAATGCTAAACAAGAAGATGGAGATGGAGTTGAACGAACAGAGAAATGCATTGAAAACAAATTATATTAATTCCTTAATTACAAAATGTCATACAATACAATATAAGAAAAGAAAGGAAATGAAATGACCGGCTGGAAGCAAAGACTTGCTTCCAGCGAATGTGCGTCAAGGCTCTACCGGTAGTGCCATGGATGGGCGAAAGAGCTGACTCTCTCGAGATCTAGCTCTGGTCGTCACTCGGAATGAATGAAAGGGGTGAAGAACTCTCAGCCATCTTCTCATGCAGTTTGTCTGGATCACGAGGAAAATCCCCGAATCACAAGGATCATCCCCGGATAACTTGAATTTCTTCTCAACGACTTCTATTTATGGAGCTTGGGTCGTCAACAGCATTAATTGGACTGCTCTTAGTCTGATGTTCGCGCGTTAGTCCTTTCTGAACCTCTGCCACTAACGGCGTGGTAGATGAAATGTCAACATCATCTTTTGGTTTTTCTCGAGGTAGATGCGTTGATGCATTCATTCCACCAACCTTGCGTTGATCCCATTAGCATGCGTTGTCGCATAGCTACAATCATTCAATGATTGCATGCGCTTAATACCGCTACTCTACATGATGACTACAATCGCTTGACGAGTGCAACTCCCATGTAATGGATGTATACGGCTGGTTACCACAACATCCATGCGTTGATCGATGCGTTTGCCTTTGCGATGCAGTGTTTCTCCGCATGCGGTGGTCCGATTTTTGCGTTTGCGTCCATTTCCTGTTTTAGCTACAAAAATAGAACATTGAACACATAATAACGCAAAATAATGGGTTAGCTGAGATTCAACATGATGATTGATGCAAGCTCATTTTCTCATGAATTCCTATCATGATTGACGCATATTCTGCCTAACAACCTTCATAATTCTAAGTGAAAGGCCTAAGATGACATGCATTTTTGCATGTCATCAGACTCGAGTAGTGAGCTTTTTAAATAGGTTGCCTAATTTTAGACCAGGAAAGATTAGGTGAGTTACATGTCTTTTTTCTTAAAAAAAAATTACGCATAGAAATAGATACGTTAAATCATGTGTTAGATACGTATCTGAAAATTATCTGAAAGTATAGATACGTCAAATCGCGTGTCAGATACGTATCTAGGAAGTATGTGGAAGTATCGGTATCCGATACGTGTCTGATACTGATTCTTTGCCTCATATGAAGTATTTGTGCTTCATACTGCGATGACCAATTTGTTACAAGCAATGACAATGACAAAATCTAGCGGCAAAAATGGGTAAGTGAATGTGGTAACTCAGGTGGCTAACGAGAGATGCTTTTTATTCAAAGAAGCTCACTCATTTGAGGTATGCCCGCATAACCTGCAATTTGTCTTCTTTGTCAAGAATAACCCATTTCTGAACACCTATAACCCTAGTTGGCGAAACCACCCAAATTTCTCTTAGGATGGAAATCAACATCGACCATCATGGTGCCCCTAGAGATGAACCACCTGAGTTCCGTCAAAGATAGAATGGACACCAACAAGTGTCAAGCTCATCGCAACAACTAGCAACTTCACCTCTAGAAAATCTATTAAAATAATGCATAAGAGAGGTGGTTCTGCAAAGTCAAGCGTCCTCTATTCGAAATCTTGAACATCAAATAGAGCAGAACGTAGGAGAATTGAAAAACAGACCACAAGGATCACTACCAAGCAACACTGAGGTTTCTCACAATGCGGAAAGTTCAGGTAAAGAACAATGTCACGCAGTGATATTGAGAAACGGTTGGACAATGAAAATCAGAAAAGAGAAATTCAATAAGAAAATCTATCCACAAGGTGCATGGACAATTGATAACTTGTAGAAATATACGTTATTTTATCTTATTCATCTAAAAGAATATAAAAAGCTCCGAAAGTACGACATTTTTGCTCAAGAATTCATAAAGTAATCACAGTATGCAACCATACATCTTCAATGCCTGATCTATTTGGATTTTGAGCTAATGTCGTTATTTTAATGTAGAACGCCCAATGATGCGGTCAAACAAGAACTATAAAAAACAAACACACGATCGCATAACCAGTTAAGTCGATAACTTTAGGTGATGAAGCATGATATGACATGGGCGGTGGAAGTCAAATCTCAGATTGAGTTGGTGGCTGACCAGAGAACTTCATTGAAGATTCAATGAACTTCTGACGTGTTACAGGCAGCGTGTTAGGGTAAGGAATTTAATGCACTTTATTAGCATAATCATGAGTCAGAGAAGAGAAGTCATCCTCAAGCGCCTATAAATACCCATGTAATCGACATACAAGGACATACAGAGATACAAAATTTTTTATAAGAAAACTCTATCAAAAAACCCTTCTCGTTTAGCCATAAAAACACCCAGTGAGAACTTGGGTCTTTTGTTGAAGAAGAAGAGCTCTATTGTTCAATATTTGAGTGAAGCAATCATTCATTAGAGTTGAGGAAGCAAGACATTGCACACCACAGCTTGATTCTCTATCTCTTTCTTTATCTTAAAATGTATTTGTGTTGTATTATTAACGGTTGAAAAATTCAAAGTTGGCAATATGAATACATATTTATTCCATCCTTTGTTCATTTTCTCCATCATTATAATGAGTAGCTAAATTACTTTATGGGTTAAGAAACATGTAGTCAGCACGAACTAATCAACAAAAAAATTATGCGATCAACTTGTTTTATGTATGCCTACATGCGTCACTTGAATGAATCGAAAGATTACTCTAAGTAAATTGGTTTGAAAGAACTCAGATTTAGAAATCATAAAACAAGGGAAGATGCTCCTTAGAAATAAGTACATCTTTTACATATTACACTCATTGTATGCATCCTAGAGATAGGATAGTGTGGCTAGATACACTGAGAAGTGTTGGTCGTAATGTCAAGTGCATTGCTAGAGCGCATAATTCATATAGTTGCTTAGGAAGTGCTAGTAAAAATTCTTCTCAACCCTATCATCGCATATCAGTATCCAACAACCACTGCTCACAGTTTTTCACTTAAAGTACAACTCTCATCGCATAAAGTTAGAGTTAGAATAATACCAAAAAATTGAAAATTTGAGTGAACATTTCATTTGCATTAAGATCAGAGTATTACTTTCATCACATACTTGTAAGTAATCCATGAGTTCGACCCTGGACTTACCAAAATCCTGGTTGAACTTGCACTTGGGATCTATCAAGTAAAATAAAGAGTTATAACCTCATAATCATTTTTCATCTCATCGCATGGTATGAACACATCAACAATCTTTATCAACAGCTTGACAAACAGTCAACGCAAACTTCAGTCACACAAACTCCATCACATGGAAGTTTAGAGGAACATAAAGATTCAGTTGAGGAAACTGTTGTTGGAGTTTGTGCCCTAAAGTCTCGTATCCTATAGTTTGTAAACAACTTTGTAAGAATACTTGTGATGTATAATATATATTATATTTACTTCACTTCTTGACTTTGCACATTTAGATGTTTTTATTTTACCATAAACCAATAAACTTAATATCCCTGGTTGTCTTTATGTAACTTAAGCATATATGTAGTGACATATAAGTGGATCATGTTTTAAGTGATAATCAAAATAGTCTGTAGTATATGGATATAGGAGGGAAACCTTATCCTAGTAACACTATGGACATGGCCTGCTTTGTGAAATTGTTACAAGTGTTGTGACTTAACACAGATGGTCTGATCTTGATCATTCGTGTAGTGGACATGCGAGTAGGGGCGTTCTACACAAAGAGTTTGTATAAGACCTGACCTCGAAGTGTTAACGTCTTGTCATATAACTCCGTTCATGACTGAGACTTCACTTCACTAGATGACCATAGGTAACGTAACCTCAATCCTAAGTGAGTTGGGAACTCCTGCCATTAAGGGCGGTCCTTTGATTCGCATGGATGTGAGTGGCCAGAGTGCCGACTCAAACCTACCACTTTAGGGATTCGTCTGATTTGGGAGCTGGGAACTCAGCTTCACAAGATGGAATTCACTCCTTCCCCAAAACATGGGTAAATAGATAGATTGCTCTCTTAAGGGCTAATCTTGGGGCTTGAACAATGTGGCGCCACATACCTTCTCATGGCCCGAGAGGTGTTCACACATAGCAAGACTATGTTGTATTATTTATTAGAGGGATCGGTGGTACTTAAGGAGTAATATGTAATTATAGGGGAAAAACGGTAAATTGGTCTATTGTAATTACGAGCATCTGTGAAGGGTCATCGTACTGATGATTGGTTATATCCAATGGACATAGAAATATATTTATGGCAAAAAGAGTTCAACTATCGGTTTTTAGTGGAATGCCTAACAGTTAACAGATTGTGGATATCGTGACTAAAGAGTTTAGTCAGCTATTCACGTACCATTTGAGCTTCAAACCTTAGGTTCATAAGGTCCCCTTGGTAGCTTGGATATAAGTTGAGAGTCGGTTTTTGGATCAGTTTGAAATGTTCAAATTGACAAAAGGGAGTTCGATTATATATGATATAATTGAACTAGTCAATTATATATGATATAATTAACTTTGTGTATGAGATACCTTAATTTGGAGGAAATTGGATATAAATATGATTTATATCTAGTGGAGGAAAAATACTATGATTAATATATAATATTAAGTTAGTCATATTCATTGTTCATTGGACGGTTAAAAGGGAAATGGGACGGTGTCTCTTTTGTTTTAATAACGAATGAGTGAGTTGAAAGATCATTTTGACACACATAAATAGCTCACGGTGTGTTAAGCATGAGATGC
Organism: Benincasa hispida; assembly: GCF_009727055.1. Lineage (NCBI taxonomy): Eukaryota > Viridiplantae > Streptophyta > Magnoliopsida > Cucurbitales > Cucurbitaceae > Benincasa > Benincasa hispida. The sequence continues at coordinate 22,079,836 of NC_052352.1, read as the reverse complement.
GTTGACATTGTGTTAAAAGTGTGTCATCGCTTAGAAAATCAGTGCCTACACGATAGTGCTAAGTGATCGCTTAACGATTACACCCGCGCGCACTATTTACTAAACGATCATTTACCTTTTCCTAAGCGATCGTTTAGCTCCCGATATTTACTAAACGATCATATAGATGATCGCTTAGTTTTTCTTCACGATTGTTTAGATGATCGCTTACCATTTTCCTACACGATCGTATACTTCACCTAAACGATTAAACATTTTGTCTATACAATAGACGAGCTCATCTCCCACTTACTTGATCATTGTATACGATCTCTCTTCCTCTTTCCCGCTACCAAATCCAAACAAAGCCCACCCTTTGGATTCTCACTCCAAGAATACTAAGGGCTCTGAGTGATGGTGTCATCTCCGCTTCCTTCTGTTCGTGTGGAGACTGTTCGAGGTAGACGATTGGGTTTTAGATTTGCTCTGAAGAAGAAGTCTTCAACTGGTTTGATCTCTCGATCTCTTTAGCATTATGAATGCATTTTAGTATGTTTGAATGTATTTGTGGAAATTCTTAGAGCATTGAAACAACTTCATATCAACATTCCACTAGTTGAGGTGTAGGAACAAATGCCATCTTACGCAAAAAAAAAAAAAAAAAAAAAAAAAATGAAGGATATTCTCTCAAAGAAAATAAAGATGGGCACTCATAAAATAGTAGCATTAATGTAGGAGTGCAGTGCCATTAGTTAAGAGAATGTTCCACCTAAGATAAAAGATCTGAGAGGTTTTACTATTCCTTGTTTAATCGGAGGAGTCCACATAGGGCAAGCCCTTTGTGACTTAGGAGCCAGTATCAATCTTATGCCATTATCAGTATTCAAGCGATTGGGAATAAGAGAGCTTGCGCCCACAAAGGTCACTCTACAATTGGTAGACCATTCAATAGTGCATCCAAAAGGGAAATTGGAAGATGTGCTAGTGAAGGTGGATAAATTTATTCTACCTGCCAACTTCATAATATTGGACTACGAGGCTGACAAGGAAGTACCCTTCATTTTGGGAAGACCTTTTCTCTCTATGGGAAGAATGCATATCGATGTGTACAAAGGAGAAATCACAATGTAGGTAAATGACTGAAGATAAAATTTAACATTCTCAAGGCAATGGAATATCCTGATGAAATCAACGCATGTCGTGCAATTGAGTTGGAAGACGATTGGCCCCATTGGCTTGAATTTGAAATCGATAAGGCGATGGAAGAAAAGAAAGACGAGATAAACGTTTAACAGCTTGAATTATGTTATGTGATAAAGAAATTCAGAGGAATTTTGAGCCTCTAAAATTAGAAAATCAAGAAAACAAGATCAAGTCTTCGCTTGAGCAATCGCCAATATGGAATTGAAAGTGCTTCCTGCTTATTTAAATATGCGTTTCTCGGTGAACATGACGTTCTACCTGTCATCATCTCAACAACACTCTTTGAAGAAAACAAAGATACTCTCTTTGAAGAAGTATATTAAGGTGATAGGATGGACCCTAGTAGATATCAAGGGAATCAATCCCTTCTATTGTATACAAAAAACTTGACTCAAAGATGGAAAGGATGACTCTATTGAACATCAGCATAGGCTCAGTCCTGTGTTGAAGGAAGTTGTAAAGAAAGAAATCATTAAGTAGTTGGATGCATGGGTTATTTTTCCATTGCAGACAGTAAATGGGTAAGCCCTGTATAATGCGTTCCCAAAAAAGGCAGCATCACGGTAGTCCTTAATCAAAACAACGAACTCATCCCCGCACACACGGTCACAGGATGGAGAATTTGTATAAACTATAGAAAGTTTACACAGTGACAAAGAAGGATCACTTCCCCTTACCTTTTATAGATCAGATGCTAGATAGATTAGTAGGGAATAACTTCTTTTGCTTTTTGGATGTCTATGCTGAAGGATCTCTTACCGAAGAGTTCCATGAGTGCATTCGGATCGCTCCAATTTCACAATGACCAAAATACACAATATACATTCAAACACACAGTTGAAGACGTTCTTCAAACTTCGATGTCTATGAACAAAAATAAACGAGGGAGAGAGTTGCCATACCAGTTGAAGACGTTCTTCAAACTTCGGAACTCAATGTAATGGAAACCTCTACCCGATCAACCAATGCCCGAACAACCCCACGAACACGAACGCTGCAGGGACGACACCACCAGAAAAGAGCCCCAGGTATTCTCAGAGTATAACCCAAAGCGTGGTCTTTGGTGAATTTGGTAGAGGAAGGAGGAAGAACAGATCGTGTAGGCGATAAGCAAGTGGGAGGAAAAAATGATGCTATCGTATAGCACGATGCTTATCGTTTAGGAGAAACTACATGATCGTGTAGGTTTTACTGAATGATCATTTAGGAAATGGTATACGATCATTTAGCAAACACGGCACACAATATGATCGTTTAGGGAAGCTATCCGATCGTGTAGGAACTAGTGTGCGATAGTTTAGACCGCAAAGGACGATCGTCAGTGCAAGGCGACTATCGTATAGGCTCTTGATTTACTTAAGCGATCGTTTTCGATTCACCAGCATGCTTCTTCTATTTCTTTTCGGACGACTATTCAAAATGAAAACCATTTTCATTTTAATTCATCGGTTACAATAACCGAAGCATTCCCACTAACCCATGTCCGAACATGATTTTGGTTAATTATCATATAATTAACCAACTAAAATATTAATAAAATATAATCATATTATATTTTTAACCTATAGTTTAATATCACATATCTACTATAGTATTTTTCTCTACTTGATATTAAATCATATTTATATTAATTTCCTCCAAAATAATGTATCTCATACATTTAGCAATTATATCATATATAATTAACCAATCCAATATATCATATATAATCAACTTCCTCTTGTGGATTTGAACATTTCAAATTAACCCAAACACTGATCTCGACTTTATTCCAAGCTACCAAGGGACCTAATGGACCTGTGCTCGAAGTCCAATGGCCGTGAATAGCTGACTAAATCTTTAGCAATGAGATCCACCACCATTAACTGTTAGGCATTCTATTAAAGACCAACAGCTGAACTCTTCTTACCACAATATAATTTCTATGTCCATTCGGATATAACCAACTATGAGTATGATGACCCTTCATAGATGCTTCGTAAGTACAGCTAAGCCAAATTATTCTTTTGCCCTCTAGTTACATCTCACTCTTTAAGTACCACTGATTCCTCTAATGAACAATAACAACATAGTCCAACTATGTGTGAACACCTCTCGAGCCAAGAGATGTGTGTGGTGCCACATCGTTCAAGCCCTGGAATCAGCCCTTAAGGGAGTCATCTATCTACTTACTCCTGCCTCGGGAATGAGTGAATTCCATCTTGTGTAGCCGAGTTTCCAGCTCCCAAATCAGACGAATCCTCAAAATGGTAGGTTTGAAATCGACGACCTGGCCACTCGCATCCATACAAATCAAAGGACCGCCCTCAATGGCAGAAGTTCCCAACTTGCTCAGGATTGAGGTCATGTTACCTATGGTCATCCTATTGAAGTGAAGTCTCAGTCATGAAAGGTGTTATATAACGAGATGTTAATACTTTGCGGTTAGGTCTTATACAAACTCTTTATATAGGACGCCCCCGCTTGCATGTCCCTAACACGAATGATCAAGATCTAACCATCTGTGACAAGTCACAACACTTGTGACCATTCCACAAAGCGGGCCGCATCCGTAGCGTTACCAGGATAAGGTTTCCCTCCTATATCCATATACTACAGACTATTTTGTTATCACTCAAGACATGATCCACTTATATGTCACCGCATACATGCTCAGGGTGCAATCATCCAGAGGATAGAAAGAAAATAACCTTTACCTGCCCATATGGGATATTCGCCTTCTGGCACCTGCTTTTTGGGCTATGTAATGCCCCTAGCACCTTTTAGAGGTGCATGATGATCATCTTCTCTAACTATCTGGGAGAATCAGTAGAAATTTTTATGGATGATTCCTTAATTTGTGGGAAACCTATGACGTCTGTCTGGCCAATCTTGAAAAAATATTGAGAAGATGTGAAGACACCAATGGTTCTGAATTAGGAAAAACATCATTTTATGGTAATAGAAGGGATTGTACTTGGGCATAAGGTGTCCAAGTTGGGGTTAAAGGTTGATAAAGTGAAGATAGAAGCCGTGGAAAAACTGCCACCACCTACAAATGTCAAGACACTACGAAACTTCCTTGGACATGTCAGGTTCTATCGCTGGTTTGTCAAAGACTTCTCAAAGATTGCACGCCCTTTAAACATGTTGTTGGAAGTTAATAGAACTTTTGAATTTGACAAGGATTGTTTAAGAGCATTTGAAACACTAAAGCAAGTGTTAGTCACAACGTCTATTCTAGTTGCACCTGAATGGTCAAGTCCATTTGAATTAATATACGATGCAAACGACTATGCGATGGAAGCAACCCTAATGCAATGCAAAAACAAGATTCTTCAGTCGATTGAATATACAAGCAAAACTCTTGATAGTGCATAAATGAGTTAAACAACAACCGAGAAAGAGTTACTTGTAGTAGTGTTTGCAGTTGAAAAATTTTGACCTTATTTGTTGGGATCAAAAGTTATTATCCATACAGATCAGTAGACAATCAAGTATCTAATGACCGAAAAGGATGCAAAGCCACAGTTGATTAGATAGCTGCTACTTTTGCAAGAGTTCAATACAGAAATTGTTGATCGCAAGGGATCAGAGAACAAGGTAGCAGACCACTTATGGTGGTTGGAGAACGTGGAATGTGATCGACTACAACCAGAGGTCAACATCTGTTTTCCTGATGAGGCGATATTGAAGATTGGTGAAATTTTCCTCTGGTACGCTGATAATGTCAATTATCTGGTATGCAAGCAATTCCCAGAAGAATACACTTCACAAAAAAAGAAGAAGCTAGTACATAAATGCAAATTCTATTATTGGGACGATCCTTACCTTTACAACAAGACTCGAACCATATTTGAAAATAATATGTACCAAAGATTGCATATGAACGCATCCTCATTCTAACTAATATGGGACAAAGGCATCTCATACTATCTTGGTTCCTAACAATACCCCAACCCCGAAAAGCCGACGTCCCAACAGCTACTCCAACTGTATTTCACTCGACCAGACCCAGTTAAAACCATCCGTCGATTCCACTCCAGAACGTCGATAACCAGCTCTGATACAATTGTTAGGTACTGAAGCACCTTGGAGAACCACACCCCAAAAGCTAGCAATTGAGGCGGGAGAGCCAAGCCACTTAAGTACCACATTTGTCATCCCATTCTAACCAATATGGGATAAAGGCATCTCATACTACCTTGGTTCCTAACATAGTGTACAACAGTCAAAGTACTTCGAAGTGGGTATTATTGGCCAACACTTTTCAAAGATACCAGGGAATATGTAATGAGATGTGACAATTGTCAATGCACTAGGAATACATTACAACAAATATGACTTTTTATAGCATCTAATTATAACATTGAAGTTATTCATGCTATAAAAGAAAAAGGCCCATTGGACTGGAAAAAAAACGTTGAAATGGAAATGGGAAATTTGTACGGATGACCCAAAAATTTGGCCCAAAATGTCAAATGACCTATTTTTAAAAAATAATGTCAATTGACCCTCTGCTGACATCATCACCATACCAAATTACGTAAATTGCCCTTACTTCGTCTTCTTACCTTTTTACTGAGAACCCACCAAAACTAAACTATTCTTCATTCAAATTTTCAAGGCTAATGGCTTCGTATCGCTCATAAACGAAAAAACTACTTCCGGCTTGCAAACGATTCTACTGTCGCCGACAAATCGAATCTTATCGGTAAATCTTTAAATATGGTTTTTTTTTGTTTTCGATGTGTTCTGTGGTTGAAGACGAGTAGAAAGAGTTTGTGAGCGAGATAAGTGAGAGTGAAATCGGTAGAGCGACATCGGAGAGAGCGAATGTGAGCGAGATAAGTGAACCTATGGCTTTTTGTTTGTTTTTCTGATTTTCGATGTGTTATGTGGTTGAAGACGAGTAAAAAGAGAGAATGTGAGGGAGATAAGGGAGAGCAACATCGGAGAGAGCGATACCGAAGAGAGCGATGCCAACAAGAGCGAATCAAGCGAGATTTAAACAGAATGTTGTTTTACATTTTTTTTTCTGAAAGAGTTTACTGGTTGAATTTTTTAATAAATGCAGGAGTGATTTAAGATGGCTACACGTTTCAGAATAGTTGAAGCCGACCGATTTCCCAGTCAAGTAACCAGTTTGGCCCACATTGCTAATGCAAACAAGATTGTCAAAGAGAAGCTCACGCCAACACGGTTGGCCATGTTCAAGAGAATAGTTTTTGGGAGATTTGTTGATGTTGATATGGTGTTCAACAGCCTAATTGTCCATCACATGTTGCTTAGAGAAGTGAAGAGGACAAAATCAGACTCAATGTCATTCTCTATCTGTGGGAAAGTGGTCACCTTTTCGAAGGATGATTTTTTGGTGATGACTGGTTTGTGGCAATCCCCATCACGAGTTAATCAAAACCAGCAGTCCTCATATGAACTTGTTATCAAGTATTTTGGTAATCGAGTGATGAAGGACACTTTACACCTCCGTGAACTTGAAGAAAAATACAAGGACTTAGAGTTTGAAAATGATGATGATGCTGTGAAGATCAGCCTAGTTTACTATACTGAGGTCGCAATGATAGGGAAAAACAAACAGAAAAATGCAGTCAACCTCAAACGTTTCAAGGACGTTCAAAACTTGAAGTACTACAATAATCTTGATTGGGGTACCATTATTTGGGAGAGGACATTGGATGCCCTAAAGACTGCCTTGAATGATAAGAGCAGTCAATACAAGACGAGGGTCAAAGCAAATAAAAACTACGTTTTGAAGTACTCCTTACGTGGATTTCCACAAGCGTTCCAGGTAAATTTGATTAACATAATAATCGTGTTGTTTGATCTAACAATACTATTGTTCTTAATATATTTTAAATTTTATTTAGGTATGGACGTACGGGATTCTAGCTTCATCGATAGCTGGGAACATTACAGAGCGAAGGAGCAAGGTGGCTTTGCCCCGTATATTACGATGGTCATGCTCCCACTCAATGTCCTTCAAAGTACTCGAGAGAGAGATATTCGAGTCTAACAATATACGTTTACTCTATGCATAATATGTTTATCTGGTTGTTAAATTGACACTAACCAATTTACTAAGTTGTTAATGCAGATAAAGGTTAAAAAGGGCACTGTGATGTCAGATGCTGAAAGGGAGTTTAGGGATACCCCGGTGGAACGACGACCTATATATGAGCTAGGTGCGGATGATGATAGTTCTGAAAGTGGCAATAGGTCGACGAGTGAGGGGGTAGTCCCGAAAGTGAAAGTGACGGTGATGACCATCATAAAGATGACAGTGATGAGGTTGTCAGGGTGAAGGGAAGGGATGAACCCGAGCATTCTGAGCACGAGGATGCTGAATATGGAAAGGTGCAAGGAGGGACATACACACGTAGTGATGATATGCTCCATGATATAATGGGGGGCATATGCGAGGAGGACGAGTTGAACCAAGTTGATGTCTTTCTTGTGGACTTCGGTACAGAGCGACCTGTGGATAAGGAGTGTCCTAAGTATGCTGCCTGCCACAGGGAGAGAGCCAATGCAGATGAGTCTATTTATTCGTACCTGCGGTCCATTGACAGCTCACTATCGAGGTTGGATGGCCGTATATCGGGTTTAGATAGTCGTGTCTCTAGTATAAAGGAAAACATGACTGACATGAAAGGGAAATTATCGGCCATCCTGTCATTGTTGCAGTCTATGTGTAAGGTTTGCATCATTTTATGTCTTTATGTGTTTAGCTTTTACATGTTCGTGAACTCACCATTTTACTTTACTAATTGAAGAGTTCCACGGTGAATGAGGAGACGACTAGGTCAACCATCCCATCTCGAATCCCGATACGACTACGACTGTCTCTGACACTCCCATCCCCGTCCCCCCTCTACAGCCCGATACCACCACTTCACCTACTCTCACCTCCCTGTATAGCCCGATACCACTACTACCACGACATCATCGATTGATGTCGAACCTATACAGGCCGACATCCCACAAACAGAGCCCGACATGTCTGCCTTACTCACCATGCCACATACAGAGGCTGACATGTCTGGCATCCCAGAGGCAGACACTTCTGGGATTGTTACGACCACAGAAAGAGTTCCACTGGTGAGTAATTTATTGATTAGTAATCTTTGTTTATATTTTTATATTTCTTGATGAGTAACGTTTTGTTATATGTTTATGTAGGAATCTCGAAGAATTAGTCGTAAGAGAAAACCGGTTGATAAATATACACCCCCAGCCCAAGTAAAGAAGAAAAGTGTGGCTAAACATCCTCTCCCAGGTGTAGCTATGTCAATATCCAGATCGATCGTCACATATAACATAGCACATGATGTTCCACACAATATCCTGACAAAAATGATGGGCTGGATCTCGGACGACAATACAGACAACGAGGTTCGAGAGAACTCCTTCAAACCACTCGACAAGAAATTCTTTAAGGAATTGATTACCCCAAATTCGTTGGTCGAGTGCAAAAGTGTACTAATCTTTACGTCTTTACATGTTGGCTATCTTGTACTTTTACTGACATATTATTTTTTCGTGCAGACCATAAATACTTTATTTTATTTCATGAAAGATAAATTTTATACCCGACCTGACATGTGCATGCATAAGTTCACCATCTTGCCAATTGGTGTAATGGTAAATTTTGATATTTCGTTTCTTAACTTCTCATTTCGTTAAGTTTCCTGGTCTTTACTTCTTTACTTAACTTCTCATTGTATGAGATACATTAATTTGGAGAAAATTGGATATAAATATNAAATTGGATATAAATATGATTTATATCTAGTAGAGGAAAATATTATAATTAATATATGATATTAATTTATATGTTATTAATATGATAAGATCACATTCATTGGACAGTTATAAAGGAAATGGGAAGGTGCCTCTTCGTTCTAAAAAATGGATGAGTGCATTATAAATAGTAGACGGTGTGTTGATCTCGGTGTGAGCGAACATTGTGAAAAAAATAGTGTCATTGTTTGAAAATCAGTGCCTATACGATAGTGACTGCACGATCGCTTACATATACAATATTGCTAAACGATTACATACCGATTACACCATCACGCACTATTATCTAAACGATCATTTACCTTTTTCCTAAGCGATCGTTTAGCTCCCGGTATTTACAAACGATTGTAAAGACGATCGCTTAGTTTTTCCTATGCAATCGTTTGGATGATTGCTCACCCTTTTCCTACACGATCGTTTAGACGATCGCTTACTTTTCCTAAACGATCAAGCATCTTGTCTATGCGATAGACGACCGCATCTCCCACTTGCTTGATTGTTGTGTACAGTCTCTCTTCCTCCTTCCCTCTACCAAATTCGAACAAAGCCCACAATTGGATTCTCACTCCAAGAATACTGAGGACTCTGAATGGTGTTGTCTTCTCTGTTTCCTTCTGTCCGAGTGGTGATTGTTTGAGATAGACGGTTGGGCTTCAGACTTGCTATGAAGAAGAAAGCTTCATCTGGTATGATTTTTTGATCTCTTTAGCATTATGAAAGTATGTTATGTATATGTGGTAATTTTGTCCCAATGAATTGGAAAGATCCGCTTCCGCTCGTAGGTACTCTTGAATAAAAGTTCCTTCAAAAATGACAATTCTCCTTAGTATGTTTTATTGAAAGCACCCCTAGAGGATTCATGAATTAGACAAATATAATGAGAATGTTCACACAAACTTTATGGGTGAAGGATCCGTCATAGCATTTGACCGAGTTTGAGGCATCTTATTATGATAACTTAGAACTTACGATCATTTTGTGAATTTACACTAACATGACTTGTGGCCATTTTGTGAATTGACACTAACATAGAATTAGGGGCCATTTGTAAATCTGCACTTATAGTGCATACCTAAGGACACTTAATATAATATTAGTTTGTCTTTTTGTGAATATAGTGATTGATGGTCATTTTGTAAATATGCACAATATATTGCCAAGTTATACTCATTGTGAACCATTTCAATCTATAATGCTCTACAAATATTTTACATGTGTATTCAATATATAAATATAAATATTCTTTTTATTCTCACTCTAACTATCGCTATGCAAGCTAGTGTTCTTTTTTTTTTTTTTTCAGGTTATGGGCACTGTGAACCATTTGGATCTAAGAGCTTGCTACATTAGAATACAATGAAGTCAAATGTGCAAGTAAGTGGTTTTTAAATATTTATTTAGATAGAAATTGTATATATTTTATCATCCCAATGTCTTATGTCTTAGGATTTTGATATGCAAAAGATTGGACCAACCATTGGTAAGAAATCAAGAAGACCTTGTACTACAACACAAACATTAAAACGACGACAATTTGATCGCACCTTGGTGAAAACATCATGGAGATTTGCAAAGTCATTCAGTATGAACTTAACTCAATCGGGTAACGAGGCCGAGGAAGAGGATTCTCATTCAACAAAGAGTGTAAGAAGAAAGATTATAGATGATACATATAATGTCGTCAAGCCTGTTATAGAGAGAGAGGTTAAGGAAACATCTCCTTTTTCTGACCCATTTTACCACAACAATAGGGATTCTTCACCTGTTACTACTCCACTTTCATCCCCACATGTCAATGAAATTGTTCATCCCCAGCTAAAAAAACCACAAATTAACCGATTAGATTCTTCTACTGCTCGTACTAGATCAGCCGTTCGTAAATTACCTACTAAAGAGGTTTAAAATCGGTTGGAGGAAAATGTTGTTGAAGTTCATACAAAGGAATCGGGCACCAAAAAGACGAAAGGTTATACCAAAATGCAAACAATAGTGGTGGAGCCAAAAATGAAATTAAATGTAAGGTACAATGAATATGGACAACCTATTTGACAAACATCGCTTGGGTTGTCCTCATTTTTGGGTTCAATTGTTAGAGGAGTGGTACCGGTGACTGTTGAGACTTGGAAGAAACTTTCAACGAGAAAAAAAGAAGTATTATGGCATTCTATCCAAGTTTGTAATAAATAATTATATATTTATATAATGAATGTAATTTAAACTTTCTTACATATCACTACATGAATGTTTTTATTCTATAGGCACAATATAATGTTGATGAAGAATGGCAAAAGAAATATTTATTTCAAAAGATGGGTGAGCTGTGGAAAGCAAGCAAATCTCTCTTAGTAAGTAAAATTGGAAAAACTTCAAATCACAATGAGCTGAATAAACTAAAGCTAGATAACATTTCTTTAGTACATGATTGGAATGACTTTATCAAAGATAAAACAAGTGCAACATTTAAGGTATGTGATATAATTATTGAGTAAATTTATTTATTTGATTCAAGGTATGAAAACAGGTTTAGTCTTTATACCTTTGTTGAATACTTTGTTTGAGTATGATTTCAGGCAAAAAGCAAGAAATTTAAGGAGATGAAAAAAAAAAATAACTTCCACACACATATAATCGTAGAGGCTATGATCGACTAGCCAAAGATTTGGTATAAATTTACGTAATACTAATAGAATTATTATAATTAGCACTAGAGATAATATATAACTAAATATTTTTTTTCCATGTAGAAAAATTCTTCTTCTTCAACTGCAATTACCCGAGTAGATATTTGGACAAAAGCACATGTGAAGAAAGATGGAAAACCCATTAACTCGTAAGTGGCCGAAACTCTGGTTAGATTTTTTTTTTTTTTTTTTGTATTTTTTCTTAATTTTTTATAGGTCTTAAGTCATATAAATCGCTCTTGTGGGCTTGTTGGTATTTGCTACAAATTGAGTTATATGTGTAGTTTTTTTTTAGTCTTGGCATTTTATGTTCAATGCTTTATGGTTGGTTTTATTTGAGTGGTCTCTTGTTAGTTTGTTGGCATTTTGAGTAGTGATTTAGTTCAAGTAGGAGTTTCTAAATGTTGTGAATTCATGTTGGTCATAAGGCATCCTCCCCTCTCTCTCTTAAATGATCTTTTTTTCTTTTTCTTTTTTTATATTCAATACTTCATTAGGTTGGTTTTGTTTAAGTAATCTCTTGTTGGCTTGTTGGCATTTTAAGTAGTGGTTTAGTTCAAGTAGGAGTTTCTAAATGTTGTAAATTCTAGTTAGTCATAACACATTCCCCCTCTACCCCCCTTCCCCCCTCTCTCTCTTAAATGATTTTTTTTTTTATGTTCAATGCTTTATTGAGTTGATTTTGTTTGAGTGGTCTCTTGTTGGCTTGTTAGCATTTGAGTAGTGATTTAGTTCAAGTAGGATTTTCTAAATGTTATGAGTTCGTGTTGGTCATAAGGCATTGCCCCTCTTTCTCTCTTAAACGATCTTTTTTTTTATGTTCAATACTTCATTAGGTTGGTTTTGTTTAAGTGATCGGCATCCCCCCTCCTCTTAAATGATTTTTTTTTTTTATAATGTTCAATGCTTTATTGAGTTGGTTTTGTTTGAGTGATCTCTTATTGGCTTGTTGCCATTTGAGTAGTGATTTAGTTCAAGTAGGAGTTTCTAAATATTGTGAATTCGTGTTGGTCATAAGGCATCTCTCCCCCTCTCTCTCTCTTAAATGATTTTTTTTTATGTTTAATACTTCATTAGGTTGGTTTTGTTTAAGTGATCTCTTGTTGGTTTGTTGGCATTTTAAGTAATGATTTAGTTCAAGTAGGAGTTTCTAAATATTGTGAATTTGTGTTGGT